>NC_058368.1:235797842-236167008 GCF_018350175.1 Felis catus | reverse complement strand
GATAAATACGTAGTCAGTCACATACTGTGTCCGTGGGCTAACGGGATGCGATGATGGAGGAGAGGAAGAGGACGTCAAGAGTACAATGAGAGATGATCCCCAAACTACCACCTTGGGCAGTTGAGTGGTCGGTGGTACCATTTCCTGAGGGGAGGAGACACCAGGCACCATTTCCCCCAAAGCCCGCGTTATCCAACGGTGGAATGAAACCAGAGTGAGCTGTTAGGAGAGGATCCCAGTTGGGGTTTGAACTTCTAAGTATAACACACTGTTCACAGCAAGAAATGGAGTGCTCAACAAGTGTTTTGCCTCTTCCTTGATCATGTAAGTTCCAGAATAAAGACCTTGGAACAGGGGGGTCGTGTACATATTAAGGAAGAAAAGCCTTTCTCTTTGTTGACCATTCTGAGCTAGAGAAAGACAGGCCGAGTCTTTAAGACAACAGCCTTTTGGGTTGGGTCAAGATCTCTAAAAAGGAGAATGTGACATAACCTTCTTATATTTACAATCTTCAAATTGCTCGTCTATTTTACCTTTAAAGCTACACGAAATAGGTTCTGGGGTCATTTGGTTTTACAATACAGAATTATCTTTGGAAATGAAAGTCTACAAAAGCCGTCTGGGTTGCCTTTCCAAGTTCACCACACCATACGCGTTGAGTAATCAAACCAAATGAACGTTTTATGACACGTTGCAAACCCTTCTGTTTTGCACACACTGGGTGTGTGCCCTGAGCCAGAAGGCATTCTTGTTCAAGTTCTTTTTTACCCATAATGCTCTCAGTTAGCATCAAGTTGGGATTAAGAGTGCATTTTCCTCATTTTCGTGCAATCTCCCGGGGTCGGAGGTGGGACAGGGTGGTTAAAATGGCAGCCCTACTTAGCTAAGGGCTCATACAGGCAGGGGTCTTGGCAGCATCCTGCTGAGAATTCTCCAAAGCTCAAGTATTGTCAAGTGACTCTTATGCTCTGCGGACACAGCAATTGGCTGAGTGCCTGTGGGGAGTATCTTAGCTAACAGAGCTGGGGCCTTTGAAATAGACCTAATCTCCCTTGCTTCAAAGCCAGTAACTACGTGGTGTGTAAAACAATCGTGCTTAACCTAGGAAAAACAGAATTCGCTCCAGGTATGAAGGCAGTGGGCAGGAGGGACTCAGCCTCACAGAAGCACCTGGACAATAAGTACCTGAATGTTATGAGCTCACACGGCTGTCGAGGACCTCACCCTAAGAATACTGCTAGGACAGATGTATTTTAAACATTACGCTTTGTTGCACGTGTCCCGTAAGCATCCTTTACTGTAGCTATGGTGTGAGTATTTATCTCTTTAAATAGTGTCAAACCAAAACATGTCACACTTGAATTGTTAGGTAAGTAATAGTATAAACCATTATTTGGAAGATGATCTTTGTCTTTGTCCACTGTGTTCTCACAGAACCAAACCCTGTGGCAAGATATGCCGGGCCGCTAAGAAGCTGATCTAATCGTCAATGACACTAATGGGTGAACTGGCTGTTTTAACAGCTAACCTGAAAACTGAGCGGATTCCTTACTTAAGTTCTTTGATGTGAATATATTACCTTAGAAAGGATTTGTTTTTCTTTTTTTTTTATGTTTACTTACTTATTTTTTGAGAGGAAGAGAGAGAGACAGAGAGAGAGAGCAGGCCAGGGAGGGGCAGAGAGAGGGAGAGAGAGAATCCCAGGGAGGCTCTGAGCTGTCAGCAAAGAGTCTTACTCAGGGCTTGAACCCATGAAGTGTGAGATCATGACCTGGACCGAAACAAAGAGTTGGGCACTTAACCCACTGAGCCACCCAGGTGACCCGGAATTTGCTTTCCTTTATCTTCTTCCAGGAGATTTAGATTCTCCCTTTTTCCCTATTAGAAGGCAGTAACAATAACCGCGTAAATTAATTGTAGTAAGGTAGTACATGTCTTTTTTTTCACAGTTATGACTATACTCCAGAGACAATGCCATTTGGGTTTTCAAATAAATTGACAACATTGTCATACGTTATCCACATGCTTCTAATACAGAAGGGTTTGCAACGTGTCATAAAATGTTCATTTGGTTTGATTACTCAACGCGTATGATGTGGTGAGCTTGGAAAAGCAACCCGGACGGCTTTTGCAGACTTTCATTTCCAAAGATAATTCCGTATTGTAAAACCAAATGACCCCAGAGCCTATTTCGTGTAGCTTTAAAGGTAAAATAGACGAGCAATTAGAAGATTGTAAATATAAGAAGGTTATGTCACATTCTCCTTTTTAGAGATCTTGACCCAACCATTCTCTCTGATTTGCTTCATCACACTCGGAAAAAGTTCTTCACTCACGTAGTGTAGACTCAATTGTCATTATGACGGTATTAACAGAGCAAGAGCCTAGGCATGCAGGTACAGTTGCTCTGTGGCAAGTTTGTAAAGGTTTTGTTACCCGTCCCCTGGAGGCCAAAGCAAGCAAAATGGAGGGCATGGGTAATTGCGCCACGAGCTACAGCGGTGGCTGAGGCAGCCTGTGGGAAGAGCCAGTGTGGTCCCTGAGCAAGACGCCCACCCCGCTTTTCCTGTCACCCACCCTACGACTTGCCAAACGTGTCCCCTTGATGGAGCCTTGAATGTTAGGGACCCAGCCCCTCAGTCCCTCACAGATACCAAGAGAGGGATCCATAGGATGAAGTTGAGGCAACTGGAATTTTAAGGTAAAAATAGATCATGCCTTCTCGGAGATAGCAATCCATGCCTATGCTGTTGGAGGTAATGATTTTTTTTTTTTAATTTTATTTAATGATTGCTTTATTGACATATAACCCAAAGAAAATAATGCATATGAGTATAGGTACACCGAAGGTGTACAACAGGATATTTTGATATACATTATGAAATGATCACCACGATCCAGCTGATTAATACATATGGTATCTCACACAGATACCTTTTGTGTGTGTCTATGTGGTAAGAGTACTCATGAACTACTGTCTCGGCCGATTTCAAATACACAATACATTATTATTAACTGTAGTCACCACACTATACGTTAGGTTCCCAGAACTTACTCATCTTACAACTGAAACTTTGTACCCTGTGACTAACATCTCCCTAATTTCCCCAGCTTTCCTCCCACTCTCCACCTGGGCAAACACCTTTCTCCTTGCTGGTTCCACGAGTTCAACTATTTCAGCTTCTACATATTGGTGGGGTCATGCAGTAGTTGACTTTCTGTGTCTGGATTAATCCACTCAGCACAATGCCCTATAGATTTATTTGTGTTGTCGCAAATAGCATAATTTCCTTTTTTTAAGACTGAACCATATTCCATTATTTACCACATTTTCATTATTTATTTATCCATGCCTGGACGCTGAGGCTATTTCCACATTTTGGCTATTGTAAATAATATTGCCATGAACATGGAAGTGGAGAGATCTCTTTAAGATGCTGATTTCATTTCCTTTAGATACAGACCCGGAGGTGGCATTGTTGTATCATGTGGTGGATCTATTTCTTTTTTTTTTTAATTTTTGAGGAATCCCCACACTGTTTTCCATCATGGCTGCTCTAGGTTACATTCCCCCCAATGGTGCACAAGGGTTGCTTCTTCTCCACATCCTTACCAACACTTGTTATCTTTTGTCCTTTTGGTAATGACCAATGTAACAGGGGTGAGGTGATACCACATCATGGTTTTGGTTTGTATTTCTCTAAAGATGAGTGATGTTGTACATCTTCTCCTATATCTGTTGGCCATTTTCTAAGTTTATGTATTTATTTTGAGAGAGAGATAGAGAAGAGGAAAAGGGGAGAGAGAGGGAGTGCCAAGCAGGGTCCGCACCGTCAGTGCAGTGTCTAACACGGGGCTCTAAGTCACAAACCATGAGATCATATCTAAGCTGAAATCAAGAGTCAGATACTTAACCGACTGAGCCACTCAGGCGCCCCACATGTTGGTCATTTGTATATCTTTCTTTGAGAAATGCCTATTAGAGTTCTTGGCACAGTTTTTAATCAGGTTATTTGTTTTGATGTTTTTGCTATTGAATTGCTGAGTTCCTTATGTATTTTGGATACTAATGTCTTATTACACACACACACACACACACACATATATATATATACATATATACTTGGCTATGCAGAAGCTTTAACATTTTTCTTAATTTTATTCAGATAGCAACAAAAAGAATAAAATAATTAGAAAGAAACTTAACCATAGAACTCAAAGACTTGTACACTAAAAATTATAAAATGTTAAGAAAACTTAAAAGACACATAGGTAAATGGAAACACATCCAGTGCTCATGAAATAGAAGATATAATATTGCTTAAATGTCCATACTACTCCCCAAATAATCTATAGATTAACTGCAATCCCTCTCAAAAGTCCAGTAGCATTTTTCTAAAGAAATTTAAAAAAAAATCCGAAGATTCATATGGAGCCACAAAAGTCCCCGAATAGCTAAGCAGTCTTGAGTGAAAAGAACAAAGCTAAAGGCATCACATTTCCTGATTTCATAAGGTAATGTTGCATGGTAGTAACATAAAAGCAGACATACAGAAAAATGGAACAGAATAGAGCCCAGAAACAAATCCATTAATTTAGAGTCAACTGATCTCCCCCAAGGGTGCCAAGAACAAACAATGGGGGAAGGATAGTCTGTTTCATAACTGGTGTTGGGAAATCCGGACATGCACATGCCTAAGAATGCGATCGGAACGTTCCCTGACACCATATACAGAAAATCAGCCGAAAATGGATTAAAGACCTAAGTGAAATACTTGAAGCAGGAAACTACTAGTGATACCGATCTTAACCCGTTACATACGCTGACTCATTCACGACCCATGCCAGCTCTGTGAGTTCAATGCTGTTTCGACTCCCACTTTACAAAAGGGAACAACAACAACAGAAACCTGAAGCTCAGAGGACCAGGTGCCTTGCCCAAGACGCCCAGTGCCTGTGGAAGTCATGAGTAATCCAGGGACAGAATCTGTGCACTTGTACCCTCAAGTATAGACGCTAAAAGAATAATGGTATCAGAACTCAACCCCCAGCAAATGCGGAAAACCCTCTGAAGCTTAAAAGCTAATTTTCTTAATACTTCAAATTAGGTAATAATACAAAATTGGCTTCTACACCAGACTAAGATTAGGCTTTCGCCTTATGGCATTCAGTGCAAACCCAAATATTTGAAGCTGCGTATTGTTCGTGTGCAGACTTCACACACATACCCTGATTATGATTGATTAGGGTAACATGAGACGTTTGAGTGTGACCCCTGGTCCAAGTGAGCATGTGAGTGTTTGGACGGCAGCCAAAATATCTCCCGAATTTTAGAACTTGTTGAACAGGCAAGCATGAGCTGTACCAATAAGACTTACTCGGTCATTTCCTAAATACTTGTTCGGAAAATTATGGAGGGGTAGAGAATAATTAAAATCCAAGAGATTACTAGGTTTAATAAGCAGTATTGTCAAGTGAATATTAGCCCTATGAAATTAGCATTAAGAATCTGAAAATGAATTGCTCTGCCCGTACAATGCTGGCATTAATATTCTGTGCTTTGAAGAATGTCATGACGGCTCTTCATTTAGAATCAGAGTGTCCAGGTAATGAAACAGTGTGATGGTCATCAAGTGTGAAGGTTAAGATGATTGGACTTCTGGTGTGTAGGTTGATTTAACGGGTTTCATTAAGCATTTCCCAGGAGTAGCACTAATTTGAGCTAAAATCTTTTTACCAGCTGTTGGAATGTTTCCTCGCACATTGCTGTGCTGGGCGACCTCGCTACTGCCTTCTTTAGCGTTTTTATTATGATTATTTTTTAATAATAACCACCCCTCTGGCTGAACCCAAGGTTTGCCAGTCCCAGGGCTCTGTCGTGGTTGTTGGCCTCAGAGGAGCGTGTGGGAGAACACCGTGGTACCAGCTGGCTGTCAGCCTCCAACATTTAAGAGGACACTCCCCACAAGCCAGTGCCTCCTGGAGTCATTGACCATCTGTTCATTAAAAAGAAACGCATTCCTTTCTCATCGTGGACTTAGCATGGGAGAAGCGAGCCGGGGCAAGGAACCCAAGGAAACGGCACGATCTGGTTAAATATAACGATTTAAATATTCTAGTCCCTTAGCGGTCAAAAAGGCGACGAGATGAGCTTCTAATGAAAAGGGCTCAAACGCACCCACTCCCACTCACTCATTCATCCAGAGAAGCACAGAGAGCTGTCCTGTTCTGCTCCCTTACTCTCTGAATACCCTAGGACTCGGTGGAGGCCCCATAATTGAGTCATAGCCGTCACCCATATATTAGATTTCAGCCTGAGCCATGGCAAGTCTAAGTAATAGATTGAAAAATACAATTATTGCTTACCTACAGAATTCCTTTGCTTGAGAGGTAAGGCATATATATCAGAAAAAGTTGTTGTGTTTTTTTCCCCAGGCCTATTCAATAAATGAACATTACACCAGGATTCTTACACAGAGTATCTCTGAAATGGGTTTTGTATTGATTTTTGTAACTACCCTGTTAGATGACGTTATCCCTTTAGTGTGTCAGGTTTAGACCGGTCCGCCCGGAGCAGGCCACTGAGGTGATAACTGTCATTTGGAGGGACAGAAAAGCAATCATAGCTTTTTCATTACTTACTGTTTTCCCCGTGCGAGTGCGGGATCATTTGACATATTATGGCTTCTGTGATTTAAGCTGCATTCTGAAATTAAGTGCTAGAATATCACGCTGTGGGTTTAGAAAAATCAACTTGATGTCAGAGAACTGCACGCCCTGTGGGTCACGTAGATCCACGATCCTCTCGTGATATTTATCTCGAATTTTAAGACAGGTGGGGGGTTCGTGATGCAAATAAATCTATCCCTCTATCTGAGAGGTGTCGCATACAAAGCAGAACCAGTCCAGCATACTATAATTTTCTCCAAGTTTTTATTGTTGTTGTTATTTCATAAGTATCGCTGGAAAAATACTGGAAGCTAAAAGGCTGTTTTTATCATACACGTAGATTACAAACACATGCATTTTTAAAAATTCTAATAGGCAATGGTAGCAATTTTTAAATCGCATGCATCTCGTGCAACACAATTGTTTTCCCCAGCAATCACACTTGGACAGCCCGACCTAAAGATATGGAGGCAGGTCCCCCCAGAATAAGTACATAAATGTTAACATACTGAACAACCATTTCCAAGGGCAACCAAGGGGTTAAAAAAGCACACTATAAAGGAGTGTGCCCACATCGAGTGGGTCGGGTCCATCCTGGCCCCACTGGCTTGGCCTACAGGAATCAGGCTGAAGGCCCAGAAATACTACTGAGGCATAGGGTGACTCCCATGGGAGCGGGTGCCATTTCTTTTTTTTTTTTTTTTTTTTTAATTTTTTTAACGTTTATTTTTGGGACAGAGAGAGACAGAGCATGAACAGGGGAGGGGCAGAGAGAGAGGGAGACACAGAATCCGAAGCAGGCTCCAGGCTCTGAGCTGTCAGGCACAGAGCCCGACGCGGGGCTCGAACCCACATACCGCGAGATCGTGACCTGAGCCGAAGTCGGTCGCTTAACCGACTGAGCCACCCCGGCGCCCCTCGGGTGCCATTTCTTCAGGACCCCCCGTGATTCGTTGGCCAGAGATCCCCGCACGACTTTCCTTCCATTCCAATCTGGAATGGTCTGTCTGCTCCAACAATTGTGGGGTTTTTTTGAATCAATGTTTTCAAACACGCTAGCAATGCTCTTACACTAAGCACTCTGTAGCAACGTTCTTGACTAAATAGGCTCCTTCTCAACTTGACCTCTGCTAGGTAATTCCCCTCTTAATCCTAATTATCCCCGAGAACAGCTCTCACTCATTTTCCCACCTTTCAGTTTTCACACCCTGGTCTTCCTAGTCCTTCTTTCCCCATAATCTCATTCTTCTTTTAACTGAGATCACCACCTCTGTGACACTTGAAAGCAGGTAAAAATACCCTCCTTATTAAGTTAAAGATGTGACACTTGAAAGCAGGTAAAAATACCCTCCTTATTAAGTTAAAGACCCTCCGTGGTTAATTTTCAGTTCCCACTCACTTGGCTTTTCTCTAATATCAAACCTGTTACTTTCTCCTTGAACTACCTTCTTCCGCCATGTCACAAAGAGCATGTTCTCTTGATTCTCTTCCTACTTCTTGGCTCATTCTTGAAAACTGTATTACACATTTTTTTATTCTTTGTCTAATGTGGCGTTAAACCCTGCATTAGTCATCTAATGATGAAGAACAAATTGTTCCAAAATTTGGCAGCCTCAAATGGCACCCGTGTATTTATCTTACAGGTTGTGGGTCAGGAATATGGGCACGACCTCGTCGCTTCCTGTCTCTCAGTTTCCCAAAAGGCTGCAGTCAGGTGTTGGCTGAAACCGAGGTCTCATCTGAACACTTAACTGGGGAAGGATCTGTTTCCAAGTTGGAATGGCTGTCGGTAGAATTCAGTTCCTTGATGGCTGTTGGACTGAGGGCCACCCTTAGTTTTTTTTCACCTTGGACTCCCAATATGGCGGAAGCCTAGAAGTCAAGAAGGCCAGTCTGCTAGCAAGAAGACAGGAACAGTATTTTGTTAGAGTATTTTGTTAATCAGGATAGGGCAGCCCCTCAACCTTGCCACCTTGTATTGGTTAGAAGCAAGTCACGAGAGGAGGGTATTATACAAGGCCATGAAAACCAGGAGGTTGAGGTATTGGGGACCATTATTAGAGAACACCTATGGCAAATATTACTTTTTTTTTCTCTTCTTCTTAGTGAAATACTTTACTATGTTCAGATGTATTTAGCTATGACCGGTATTCTCCGTTGAATCATAATTTTAACCTCGACTTAAATATCATCGTGCGTCCTGGCCCTCTGTTTCTAAATCCTTGTCAGAACCTCCCCAAACTCAGTATTTTCGTGAGCGGGCATGCTCTCAGCTTACTTCACTCTGATATCACACTCCGGGCCTCGTTCCTGCCACTGTGGTCGCCACCTCTGTGACTTTCTAGCCCGTCGCTGGGAAAGAAGCGTGAGCATCCTCCTGGACCACGCTGTCTTTCTCAACGTCCCAACGTGAGTAGCCACCTGGGAGTCTCATTCGAAAGCACCTCCAAGTTCCGTCTCCCATCTGGACGCTCCTCGGTGTTCCTTCGGCTGGTCAGGCACGGTTTTGCGACGCCTGCTCAAATACGGCCCTATCACGTGCCCGGTTCCCTGGACGGCGTTACTGTTTCACCCCCGATGTTCCCATCATGTTGCTCCCCCGCTGAAGAACCCTTCAGCAGCACCCCACCTTATCTCGAGGGCGATGGCCAGACACCTTCAATGTGTTAACAGTGCGTACCATGTCCATGGTCGAGTTGCCTTTTGGGATTCGTCTCTCCTCAGCCCCCATCTCCAGCTAAGAGAAGCCACTTGCACTTTCCCAGAAGGCCTAAGTAATCTTGTGTATTTGCACACATATTTTTTACTGCCTGCACCACCTGTGCCTTTCAGCCTTTATACACCTCCAGGGTCACTGGTCCCCCAGGATACTCAAGGGGACTCCTTTCCTGGGTGTCCTGGGCTTGCCTTTCTCCGGGCACTTACAGATCAGCATCACACATCACCAAACTGCTTTGTTTTCTTTTTTTGGTTTGGTTTGATTTTTGGTTTTTGGTTTTTGGGTTTTGGTTTTGGTTTTGTTTTTTTGCTTTGTTTTGTTTTTTTGTTTTTGTTTGTGTTTCTTTGTTTTTGTTTTTGCTTGCCACACCTTGAGGTAGTTGTGGGCAGGTTTCATATTTCCCTTATTTCTCTGTCCCAGACATTGAGCCCAGTGCCCTATACATCCAATGCAACTAAAACAGAGGCATTAAGTGGGCTTTAAATGAATTAATGCCCTCACACACGCCTTATTCGCCCCACGCTCCCTTAAATGCCGCGGCCTCCCCTTACCTAGTGGGGAGAACGATTCTGATAAGTTTGTCAGATGAATTCTGTTTACCGAAATCGACATGAGTCTGAGTGAAATAATCCTCAGAAATATGGACAAAACTTAGAGGAACCAAGTATGAATGCAAATGCCCAGTTGATTATTTATACGCTTTTTCTCTTAGACTGTCATGTGGTTTACATTTACCTGATTTTAAAAAGCAGAATAAAATGCGTCCCTCTCTTTTTCAAGAAGCAGAAAATAACCAAAAAAAGGATAGCATTTAACCATCAGTGTTGAGATTTTTAAACTACATCCCACGAGTGATTTCAGTAAAAAGTCCTTGGGATTTCCACCATTCATAAACTGAGTGTGATAGAACAATTGTCGGCAAGATTTTCAGGTGAAACGTATTTTTTTTTTAATTTTTTTTTCAACGTTTTTTTTTAAATTTATTTTTGGGACAGAGAGAGACAGAGCATGAACGGGGGAGGGGCAGAGAGAGAGAGGGAGACACAGAATCGGAAACAGGCTCCAGGCTCCGAGCCATCAGCCCAGAGCCCGACGCGGGGCTCGAACTCAGGGACCGCGAGATCGTGACCTGGCTGAAGTCGGACGCTTAACCGACTGCGCCACCCAGGTGCCCCAGGCGAAACGTATTTTAAAGGAATAGCTCTTACAAAAATTTTGAGACAGAAATTGTAATTTATTAACTATCTAGTGATTATTGAACAATGAATTTGAACATTCTGTTCTTTTGGAGGATGTAATTGTGAAGAGATATGGAATTATTTTTAGTGGGGATTCTAATGTACCTCTTCTTTAAAAAAAAAAAAGCTTGAAGTGATGATAGAGACACAGAAAGACAGTGTCAGAAACATTTGTTTCAACTGAGTATTTGGGCCTATCCTGGGAATTTCGATGTTACCCTATTCCTTCAAACAGATGAACTCAGCCATGAAGTTATATATAAAAAGATGATGTCTGCAGCTTTGACATTCCAAATAACATTCATAAGGAAATTATTATTTTTCTTGCAAGCATATTGTATAATATGACTTCCTCTCTATAGAGTGAATATATGCTTTTTCAAATGTTTCAATTGAATTAACAAAAGTATGCCTTTTAGCATAATAAGTAACTCTTGCAGAATTTGATTTCAAAAGTATATCTAAATAACTTAAAATCTGTATTTATTATCTTGAATAGAAACACAGAGGATTAGCTTTCAAAATTTTTCAAATATGCCCTGATCCGTGGTCTGTCTGTAGCTTATGGTGGACCTTTTAATAGCGATCATTCTTCCAGGCACAGACGCGGGTCCCAAATGAAGCTGGAAGGGTGAGCTTCTCCGTAAGATTCTACATGTGCAGCTTCCAACATTCACATAAGCCCGCAGTGTGGCTCTCTCCACGGATTTTCTTAATCAGTTCATCTCCATTCAGGAATGTAAAAGGACTTTAAAGTAGCTTTACTTGGACTGCAAAACTGGGCAAGAGAAGATTATAGCAAATCTTCTCAGCACCTCTATTATATTTCAATTGGTCTTTTTAAAAAATGGCAGTGGGGGAGGTGACAGGGAAACTTTAAGAGACACTTAGGAAAGCTTTCGAATGTATAAATTTCCAACGTTTACAGTCGGGATATAAGTGTTTTGTTTTAGCCGCACAGAAACAAGTAGAATAAGCCAGCAGGTAAGTTTCCCTTAATCTTTGAAAATGATTGGGGCACACTAGAAAACCCATTTCCCAGAGTCTACTTAATGCAATGAGTTGGGGAGGAGAACTAATTTTAATAAACTTAAGAGCTCAGTGAATCTTCTGTCCCAGTCAATAATCATATTGGACAAAATTGTCAAAATCCATCGTTTTAGAACTCTAGACATTGGCCAAAGATAGTTCAAAAATTAATAAGCGTTGATTCAAGGGAGAATATCCAACTTGGACAAACAGTGGAACGTTGGCGTTTTCGTCTAAGGACGCTCTCAACCCACCCTCGATGCACCAGTTGCTTTTCAAGAGCAAATGCAAGCTGTGAACGCAACAGCGTTGCTTCTGGAGGGAACTGACTTGATCTGGGATAGAGCACAGAAAACCCCAAGTGCATAGTAGTTGCTGGAAGCGGGAGCCTTCTGAGTGTCCTGTGAATGGGGAGACCAAAGTTACAGGTGGTCTCAGCTTGGGGTCCCGAGTGAGACAAGGAACACACTGGCAGACCAGCCAGAAATGTAGCTGGAAGATACAGGGAAAGAGACAGCCATGGGAGGCGGGTGGGGGGGGGGGCTTTATAAGCGTATAAGCTTTATAAGCTCCCACATAACTCTGTGGCCCGGACAGGTCCAGGGTCAAGTAAAAGCCAAGGAAGCCTTGCAAACAGCTGGCTTTGCATGTGCTTTCCAAGGCACACACAGCCCTGTCAGCAAATCCCCTAAGTCGTATTGATTCAAGGTGTTTGAACAAACACCCTGACAAACGATTGGTGGAACGTTTCGCTCTGCTGACGTGATGTGACCCCCAAATTAAATTAGAACCAAAATTAAGAATAAAAACAGGAAGTAAAGAGTAAAAACTCAGCAGAGATGTCAGTGGATGCCCACCGCTGGAGAGACAGGCTTCACAGAACATACCCAAGTAACATATTAATTAAATAAAGGAAAAACAGCAACAGAGACGATTCCCGGGGAGGATAAAAGTGGATCCCAGGGTGAGGCAAGGATCCAGAATTATGACACTCTTCCCTAAATTATGCAATTAAAACCATGATGGGACAAGCAAAGTAACAGGAAAGCATTACAGTCAATAGAAAGTTTCTCTGAGGAGATCCAGATGTTGGACTTAGAAAAAGACTTTAAACCACATTGTAAACATGTTTTTAAAAATTGGAAAAAAAAACATTTTTAAGGAATTAAAGCAAATTTATGACACTGACTCATCAAATAGAAAATGTCAATAAAAAGGCACACATTCTAAAAAAAAAAATAATGATATGCATATTGTGGAGTTGAAGAGTCCAATAAATTTAAGCTGTCTGAAGGAAATCTCAATGAAATTCATGATCTAGCGATATAAATGATCAACCTGGAAGAATGGAAAGAAAGCGCACGGAGGAGAATGATGGGTCTCAGGAATCCGCGGGGCAGAGGCACATGGGGGTGTGGGACAGAAGGCGGGAGCCCCAGAAGGGAATGAGAGAGACGGAGAGAGAGAGCGGCTGCACAGGGAGCACCACTGCAGGGGACAAAGCGGGAAAAAGATCTCAACGCGCTGCAAGCAGGGCCCACACCCAGACACATCCAGCAAAACTGCTCAAAACTGAAGGCAGAGAGAAAATCTTGAACTCGGCATGGGGGAAGCGCGTCCTGAGCAGAACAGTGAGACAATCAACAGCTAACTTCTCAGAGACAAGAGACCAGAGGGCAGCAGGATGGCATATCCAAGAGCTAAACGGGGGAGGAAAACCTTGTCTAACGTTAAATTCCATATCCGCAAAATTCTCCTCCAGAAATACAGGTAAGAATTCCAGGTTGAGCTCAGACAGGCAAAGAGTGTATAAAAATGGAGGATGGCAGGCGCCTGGATGGCTCAGTCGGTTAAGCATCCGACTTTGGCTCAGGTCATGATCTCACGGGTTCATGAGTTTGAGCCTCCCGTCGAGATCTCTTCCCCCTGCACGGAGCCAGCTTCGGATCTTCTGTCTCCTGTCTCTCTGCCCCTCACCCACTTGCGTTCTGTCTCTGTCTCTGTCTCTTTCTCTCAAAAATAAGTACGCATTAAAAAAAGAAAGAATAAAGAATTGAACAGAATGAATATGGAAAGGCACGGAGGGTGCTGGCCAAGTCCCCGCTTTGAGATCAGGAGGCGGGCAAAGCTAAGATCACCCCAGCTGTGATCTGTTTCCCCTGGGGTGACAGCGGCCTGGTCAACTGTAGGGCACTTAAGTCATAATTCTGATCAATTGCTAAGACCTAGGAAGTCAGTGGGTGAGAAGCTCCTGGCGGCCTGGGTCTGAGAAGGATTCCCATGCTTCCGTGGGTTTATGGAAGGAACGTCTCGTGGGGAAGATCCGATGCTTTTGTCAAACCCCATAGAACCTGAGAGCACAAAAAGTGAATCGCTGTACATGAAAATTAAAACAAACAATCATTTAAGGTGTCAGGGGCCCCGGCACACACGTGCCAAGCTGGCCGTGTGCCACACAACGCGTGGATCACACTCCCCGGAAGGGCTGCACGGAGACAGAGGCCTGAGTGACTGGCAGCGAGGCCAGTGTGTGCAGGTACCAGCAGAGCGAGCTACGCCAGCACTTTCCTCCCGCCGTGTGGTCGCCGGGGAGGGTTAGCAGTTCTGCCGGTGCCACCGCGAATGAAGAGACGAGCAGTAGACGGCAGGTGGTGACAGGCGGTGACGGGTGGTGACAGCGGAGGCAAGAGAGGAAGGCGATCTGAGGAACCCAGGTGAGGACTGGTTGGAGACGGGCGTTGGTATGAATTCTTGCTTGGACTCACACAGGTACAGATGGTTCCACGTGGGAACGTCCCACGCGTGAGCTCGCGCACACGCACCTTCGTGCGGGTCAGCCGGGAGGGCCTGGGAGCAGCCCCGCCAAGGCTCTCGGGTCTCGGAGTCTAACGTGTTTCCCAGTGAGAAGAGCCTGGGCTGATTTGAGGCCCAGGGCCGAAAGGAGACACACGCGCGCGCACACACACACACACACACACACACAGTGCATACGCTACTGCCAGAAGGCGTGGAAGCGCTAAGGACTAACGCACAAACGGAAACAACCCCCATGATGATGAGGGATGTGTCAAAAAGACACAGGAGCCACGTGAAGGGTGCCCCGTGGCCAAAGCTGTTAACAGTTTCAGCGACAAGGTCCCTAATAGAGTTGGGGCAGTTTGAGCTGCTAGAGAAGAACCTATGGACTGGGTGGCCTGGACAACAGCCATTATTTCCACTCTGCTGGAGGCTAGCCGTCCAAGGTCAGGGTGCCGGCTGGGGTGGGGGGGGCGGTGGGGTTCTGCTGAGAGCCCTCAGCCAGATGGCAGAACCCACTTCTACTTTGTCCTTAAGGAGGAGACAGTGGGGAGGGAAGGCAGGCTGCTCCCGATTCGGAGGGCACGGATCCCGTTCCCAGGGCCCCATCCTTGTGAACTAATCTGACCCTAAGCCCCTCCCAAAGACCCCTCCTACCACCATCACACTGGAGGGTGAGGTTTCAACACATGAATTTGGGGGGCACAAATGGTCGATCGTGACAGGTTGACGCTGATGTAAGTCAATGATGAAATAAGTAAACACACGCGGGCGGATGTGAATGTCCTGTGCGGAAGACTTTATGTGGGCCCTTGGCCCTCCGGGAGGCGGGCCCTATCCCCACACACTTCCGTCTGGGTTTTGCATTCGCTCCCTCTCGAGGAGCACAATGCCCAGAAGAGGAAGAGTAGCTTTGCAGTGGAGAAACCTGAGAACATCAGCCAAGCGAGGAAATCAAGGTCAACATCAATCGTGGCGAGCGTATCGACAGCACACGCCTTCCGTCCCCCGTGGTGCGAATACTTCGTGGCCTTTGTGGCCTTTCTCCTGAAACGCATGACCCCAGCCTAGTCGTGAGCCAGACATCGGACTAGTCCCAGCTGAGGGACATCTTACAAATGACCGGTACTCCTCAGAATGGTGATCAAAAACAAGGAAAGGCTGAGAAACTGTCAGGGCCAAGCAGAGCCTCAGGAGACAGGACCAGCAATCAGATGGCATCCTAGGTGGAATCCTGTCACAGAGAACAGTCACCCCCTTACGCCAGTGGTAGAGGGCTATGCCATGTGTGTGTGTGTGTGTGTGTGTGTGTGTGCCCCAGGGTTGTGGGGGGCACTGGGTGGGTGGCTGGGCTCAGGAGAATAAAAACAACCCTGTGTGAAATTAATTGAGTTCAGTGGGCATGTCACGTGAGCAATGGTGCCCGTACTTACCACAAGGTGTAGTCCTTTTTCCTGATCGTTGGCTGTGAAAACCGTATCTCTGGGCATCTCGGCTTGGCTCATGCATCCTGTGAATAATTCATATGTTGTCGAGTTGACGGGGCTTGTCTTTACGTTTTGACCTTTTAACTCTAGCTCTGGTTCCTTTCTGATGAAGGACAAAGAGAAAAAGTTTGAGTGAGCACAAAAGTGTGCTTAGACACCCTTTTCACACCACCTGCTGCTTTCTTTCCGTGCCAGCAGCCTTCCTGTCCTTCCCGGAGCCTTAGATAGCAAGGGGTCCAGTCAGTGGGCAGGGGCAAGTCACGCTGGCCGCCACCGACTTATTTTCCACTCGCCAAGGGTAGTCCCGCACCCGCCACCTTCACTGAGTTCATTTTAGTGAAACGGCACAGCTCTCGGAAAACACGGGTCGGGCCCTTCGCGTACCAGGCTGGGTTCTAGGGCCAGGGAATTCAGAGGGAGAGAAGAGCGGGTCCCTGGTAAAAGGAGCCACTGCCGGGGTCTTACGCCTGTGTCGCTGAGGGAAGCTACAGGTGAGGGCCGGGGCGGGAGAGACGGGCCACGCGTCAGAGATGCCCGCGAGTCCGGGTGACGTGTGGCACATGGGACACGTGAGGGATTTGGACTCGCTCCCACTGACAGTGTGAAGAGCTGGGAGATCGCAGACCTCCGCGTGGCCTCACCAAGGATTTACTTGAATTATAGCACTTTGGTGGCGGAGGGAGGAAATGAGACGCATTTGCTCCAGTCGGGGTAGATGGGGAGGCGGGGCTGGGAAATAGGACATTCGTTAAGCGGTCATCTCCACTGGCCGAGGGAACAGTGAGGAACGTGTGTGACATGATGGGGCAAAGAAGGTTGGAGAGAAAACGTGAAATTGACTTGATGAGGTCAGAGTGGCAGCTCCTGCTTTGAGGGCGTGAGGTCGAAACTGAAGGTGAGGGTGTGGACCTAGGTCAGTGGGGACAGATGTGCCACTCGACCGGCACACCATCAGCGGCTCGGAGGAAGGCCAGGCGGGGGCCGAGCTGCAGGAAAAAGGCGAGCTCGTCCGGGCTCCCCCTTCGTGGAGCTGAGCTTAGCTTGTGTGACTGCAGGCCTGTGACCGGGTGCTCCTCTGGGGTCAAATTCGAGCCGAGTGGACAATTTGGAGCTACTCAAATTTGAAGAAAAGGTAAGATGACAGGAAAATGCCACAATCTAGGATCAGCGGAAGCTGGGTGTCTGAGACTAAGGATGTGCTACGGGGGCGTCATCGCGGCCACAGGGTCTAGGTCAGGCAGGTGGGTCTGCCCGTGGGGCTCAGGTGCAGGCTGTGACCCCCTTAAGTCAGACACGCCAAGCGATACATAACATTTGATGAATGTAATTGTATTCTATTGAAATCGTTAAATATACACATATATCTAAAAATATATAGATACTCCCATACATGAAACGACAGGTATACTTCTCGTTTTAACAACAACCACTGACTGAAGAACCCACCCCCCCCACCCCCCGGCTCCAATAAAGGAGAGTTATATCGGTGGCACAGGTGATTACTATTCAGTTGCATTCTCACTTCGGTCCCTTACGATTCTCCCAACAGCTTCACGCTAGCAACCTAGAAAATGAAGCCAAAAAATAAAATTGGCCCTGTTTTTGTTTGCCGGGGTGTTATTTCCTGGCACTCTCTCTGGTTCGTTTGAAGAACGTCGATTCCCCCAAATATCCAGTGAATGAGGTGTGCCATATCCAACTGTTACAATGCAAGGTTGTCCAGGCACGTGGTCACAGACATCGGTTTACTTAACGCTGGGGTTATTGATTTTTATAAATCAAAGAAGCCAGAAGAATTTATTGAGGATATTCATTTAAAGCAGTGTTGGTTTATCGATGCCAATATTTCAATTTGTTTCTATCAAGCCCTGGCTGGTGAGGTCAGTAACAACATTTTCTGTTTCTTGCTTCTGCAGAACAGCCATAGAAAACCGCAAATGGTCTGATATTATCTCGCCACGACCTTTCGGAAGCCAGGCACTCCACTGCACACGGCAGCTGGACCAAGGGAAGAGGGCCACTCACCCAGCTCGCACGGGTCTTGAACTAGTCAATCTTCTTCTGACCACAGATCTGTTTTATTTTTATGCTAAATGCATAAGAATGAGGAAGCACAGTAGAAAAAGAGCGGAAAGAAACCAAGCCCAGGAATCTTCGCTTCAGGTACCCGAGGCCGGGGACCCCGAGACCCCGTTTTCCTGAGTATTGTCCGGATATTTAGACAGATATCTGCCCAGTGAAGACACACACATGATAAACATCCCCCTGAAAAGATGCTCTGTGTTATTAACCACCAGGGAAATACTATCAATAAGGTATGTGTGATAGCCCTCAGACGTAAACAACCGGAGGTAAATCGATAAGCCAACTTCGGTGTACTTCTATGAGAGGACACCCCTCAGCAATAAAAACAAAAAGTACTACTGGTAAATGAAACAGCATGGATGATTTTCAAAAGTGTTTCTTGAGCAAAAGATTCAAGAAACAACACACACTGTTTGTTTCCATTTGCATTAAATTGTAAAGCAGGGGAAATGAATCTTCGATGACAGAAACCTTGTCGCGGGGGGACGAGGCCCAGGAGTGGGTGCTGGGATTGATTCCAAACAGGAAAAGGAGAACTTGGGTGCGGGGATGGGGAGTAGAATTCTACTAATTGTGTGTGGCAGACCTTACATGAATGGACACGATTTGCAAAAGTCATTGAACATTAAAAAAGGGAACAGGGGCGCCTGGGTGGCGCAGTCGGTTAAGCGTCCGACTTCAGCCAGGTCACGATCTCGTGGTCTGTGAGTTCGAGCCCCGCGTCGGGCTCTGGGCTGATGGCTCGGAGCCTGGAGCCTGTTTCCGATTCTGTGTCTCCCTCTCTCTCTGCCCCTCCCCCGTTCATGCTCTGTCTCTCTCTGTCCCAAAAATAAATAAACGTTGAAAAAAAAATTTAAAAAAAAAAAAAAAAAAAGGGAACAAAATTACACTTCCGTATTGCTGATTAAATTAAACATAAGGAGCCAGTCCCTTTGCAAACGCTGGAAGGGAGTTTATTGAGGACACATTGGAACACCACTGCTATTATTCTGGAGGCTCCTGAACGTCGTTCCTGTCGGTTGAAGTAGAAAGCCGGAAAACACGGGTCCCTGGCCCGCTGCACACAGAGGCCCTATGGTAGGTAGCAAATTACCAACTATTTCAACCTCACATTTCTGAGCTCTACCCTTGTCCCGTTACGTAAATCTAGTGTGTCAGGGCACCATTTTGTAGAAGCATCAACATCATCTTCCGACGGGGCAAATCCAGTTTCTGCATGGCATCCGGTGCCCCTGCATTCAGCGTGCTTAACAATTTTGACTTCTTTGCACTACGAGATAGCTCTCTTGTGAGGGACCTCGTTCCTGGACAATTGGCCCCCTTCTCCCGGTATATCCAAGTATAGCCCTTCGGTACGGCTAACATGCCTACGTCCTACTCTTTCTGCTCTACATACGCCCACGTACGCCTGTGCTCGGCCACGTACGCCTGTGTGCTCAGGAACTCTTCACGGAACGTGTATCGGCCTTGAGAGAACCTCTTAGGCTTGAATCAAGGCAAAAAGGAGAGATGGACCTACTATTTTTAAAATGCGTGCCACAAAATCCTCCTCTTTCAATGTCTGCGTCAAAGTAGCCGTTCACAGGTGTCTTTATGTCTGCCCACATGGGTGGATGTTCAGTGCCATGGGCATCCACCTCTATGACCCGCGAGGCTCAGCCCCAAGGCTCCTGCGTTGAACGATAATACCTGACTGATCGCTTCGATTGCGGCACGTTGGGTTTGCAAATGAAAACCTGCCTTTAGTCAGAGCATTAAACGCAAGCAAACCTATAGCGTCCCGGAGAGGTAAGGGACGTTGCTGTCAAAAACTTTCTCACGCGTAGATTTTTCGTCTTGTCACGGCTGTGTTATTCTCTCCTACCTCTGCTCTCCTTTGCTTCCTTGAAGAGTATTGTTATTTTTTTCTTTTTCATTTCGACCCTATTTCTACGATTTCAGTCTTACCCCAGATTTGTGAGCGAGCCAGAAATGCATAATGCAATGTGCGTAGTAACCAACAGAGCTATACTATTGTCTGTTACGTGTCTATCTCCCCTAAATTGGAAACAAGCCAACAAAATCAAGCAAAACCAAACAGAACAAAACAAAACAAAGAAACCAAGCCCCAAACCTCCCTTTCAGTGACACTGAAGTGTTTTCCCCACTGCGTCTTATCACATTTCCCCTCTTCCTGTCCTTCAGGGAAATCTTTCGGAAAGTACTGATGATTCCACATTTTTAAAGTGTTTTTCCTTTTTATAACGCATTACCTTAGGTAAGAATTTACTTTCTCGGCAGTAAACTGAAAAGCACTTGCAATGACAACACTGCTCCTCAGTTAATGACTCTCTGACGTTCCCGTGTTGCTGTAATGGCCGACCTTTCAGGTTTCTGGAAGTCCTTTCAAAATTGGTTTCACCGCCTCCCTCTTGAGATGGGCTCCAAAGTCGTGTTCTAGAGATGAGATTTATTTTTCTCATATTCATATTATTCATAATAAAGCAGCATTCTAGCCCTGAAGACTGTTCAAAGGAGCAAACTGACATCTATGTACTACCTAACTAGAAGCAAATTGATAAAGTTCTGAAACCCTCTTTGAAAGTGAATGCCAGCGCGCTGCATTTCGAGGGCGGTTTTCGTGCCTCATCGGGGTACCCTGGAAACTCCTGTCAAGCTCCATTTTATTCCATGTGCGGCCTGACAGTTCTAAGGGGAAAGTGCATCCTAATTCTTCCAAATAAATTAGATTTCAGCCATTTTAAAATGAAAACACAGCCTCCGCTGAAGTTATAAACAGGCCCTATTGAATAAAGTACCAACAGAGGCTCCACTGTTATCTCTGGCTGAGGCTCAGCGCTGTGAGACAGCAACACGCTAATCACGTCTTTGTGCCCCCAGTAATGCAAATCAGTCAACACCTCACACAGCGGGAAAGTGGGTGCTCCCATCAAGGCGCATCACACTTATTCACCAAGAAGAGAGAAAGCAGAGCGAGGGAGGGAGAGAAGGAAGGAGAGAGGGATGGAGAAAGAGGACTGTTTGAGGCAATCAAGAATAAAGCGTGTTTTCAGTTCAGATTTAGACACAAAGAAAATAGTTAACATACCCACTTGAGGGTGTATCCGATCACATCGTGTCCCGATAGATGCATGTAAATTCGAACTCTTCATTAATGTCTGTATTTTGATGCATATAATCATAGGTTAGATCACTGGAATTTGGAAATATGTTAGAAAAATAGGAGACATGGGAGCCTGGGTGGCTCAGCGGGTTGAGCATCCAACTCTTGATTTCGGCTCAGGTCGTGATCTCATGGTTCGTGAGTTTGAGCCCCACGTTGGGCTCTGTGCTGACAGAGCCTGCTTAGGAATCTCTCTCCCTCTCTCTCTGCCTCTCCCCTGCTCACTTTCTCTCTCTCTCTCAAAATATATAAAGGAAAAAAAAAAAGAAAAATAGGAGAGAAACAGACATTTTCCCAATACATTTGTATAAAATTAAGTTAGATTTAATGAAAAATATAACTAACAATGCAAAATAATATTAAGCATTAATAATAATAATAAATAATAAAAGATATCATAATTAGAAAAGAAGAAGTAAAACAGTCTTAATTTGTAGACAAGCTAATCCCAAATGCAAACGATCTTAAGAACTCATCGAAAGAAAAACTATTAGAACTAAGAATCAAGTATAGTTAAGATTCCAGGAAATAAGCTCTATATGAAAATTGTATTTTTATATACAAGCAATAAAAAATCCAAAAAGAAACTTAGGAATACATTTCCAGTTACACTATTATTAAAATAGTATAACACTTAAGAAACTCTTTTAAGATGCAAATCTTGTACACTGAAAATTACGATATTTTGCTGAGGAAAATTAAAGCGGTTTCAAATAAAATGGAAAGGGATGCTATGTGTATTGATTGGAAGAGTCAATCTCATTTAGATGACAAGTCTCCTCATATTGTTCTTTAGAATCAATAGAACCAATATAATCTCTATCCAATTCCTGGCAGGATTTTTTGTAGAAATTGACAAGCATGTATGAAAATGTGTATGGAAATTCAAGTTCATTTAGAAGAGCCAAAATATCTGAAAAAAATTATCTTTTTTTAAAAAATATTTTCATGTTTAGTTTTGGAGAGAGAGAGACAGAGTGCAAGTGGGGAAAAGGCAGAGAGAGAGGGAGACAGACTCCCAAGCAGGCTCCAGGCTCTGAGCTGTCAGCACAGAGCCTGACATGGGGCTTGAAGTCACGGACCGCGAGATCATGACCTGAGCCGAAGGCAGACGCTTAACTGACTGAGCCACCCAGGTGCCTCTGACAAAATGAT
This sequence comes from Felis catus, assembly GCF_018350175.1. NCBI lineage: Eukaryota > Metazoa > Chordata > Mammalia > Carnivora > Felidae > Felis > Felis catus. Next base: position 236,144,667 of record NC_058368.1, on the reverse strand, counting down.
CTTAATTGATTTCAAAATTTACTAGAAAGCTACAGTCATCAGGACATCGTGATACTGGTGTAACGCTAAGCATGTAGATCAAGGACATAGAATTGAGAATCCAGAAGTAAATCCTTATATCGACAGTCATTTACAGCCAATACAGTCAATTTACAGTCAATTACAGACACAAAGTGCCAAGGCAAGTGGCCGAGGACAAATAGTCTTGTTAGCAAGAGGTGCCGGGGCAATTGGATATCTACATGCAAAAAGACGAACTTAAGTCTTCATTTCACATGACACAAACAGATTAAATCAAAACAGATTGGAGACTTAAATACAAGGGCTCAAACAAAACTTTTAGAAGAAAACAAAAAAGAAAAGTCAAGGTTTATGCCTAGAAAAATGTTGCATAGACATGGTGAGGAAAGCATGGTCCGTGAAAGAAAAATAGATTAGGGCTGCATGAAAATTCAACACATTTCTCTTTGAAAGATTCCATTAAGAAAATGAAAAGGCAAGCAACAGACTTGGAGTAAATATCCTCATAACTCCTATTCATTAAATAGCTAGTATCCAGGGTTTACATAAAATTTTTAATTCATGGGTGGCTCAGTTTTCCAACTCTTTGTTTTGGCTCAGGTCATGATCTCACGGTTCCTGAGTTCAAGCCCTGCATCGGGCATGGAGCCTGTTAGGGTCTCCCTCTCTCTCCATCTCTCTCTCTGTTCCTCCCCGGAACACTCTAAATCAATCAATCAATCAATCAATCAATCAACAAACTTTAAAAAAGATTCTTAAAATTTAATAATAATAAGACAATTCAATCAGATAATAGCAATTGGTATGAACAAATTTATCAACAAAGAGGGTATTTGAATGTGACTTTAGACCATGATCAAGTAACATTTCACTTTTATTAAAATGGCTATGATAAATAAGACAGATAATCACAAACATTGAGGAGGACGCAGAGACACGGAAGCCCGTATACATCACTGGTGGGAGTGTAAAATTGTGCAGCCACTTTCCAAAACAGTTCGGCAGTTTCTCAAAAAAGATATATACCTTATATATATAATATATATTATTAGTATATATTAATAATTATTAATATATATTATTATATATTATATATTAATATATAATATATAATAAAATATAATTTTATGTTATAATTATAATTATATTTATAATATAATATATATTTATATATATTAATATTATATATATTATTAATATATATATATTATTACCCTGCTTCCCAGCAACACCATTCCTAGATATCTACCCAAGAGAAATAAATACATATTTCCACACAAAGACTTGCGTGTGAATGTACCAGCGTGGCAGAATTATTCATAATATCCAAAAGCTGTAAATTGTCTAATGCGCATTAACTGGTGACTGGGCAGACAAAAAATGTTCAGGGTGTACCCAAGCGATAGAATATTATTCAGCATTACAAAGGAATAAACTACTAACACATGTCATGGCATGACTGAGCCTCAAAAACATTATTTTAAATGAAAAAAGTCAGAGACATATTGGATCATTCGCTCATATGAAATTTTCAGAAAAGGTAAATTTATAGGGACAGAAAGTAAATTAGCAGTTTCCTGGGGCTGCAGGGGAAATAGGGATTCACTGTAAATAGGCACAAGGAGTCTTGTGGGGAATAGTACATTCAAAAGCGATTTATGGTGATGATAGCACCACCCAGTATGGTTATTAAAAATCTCTGCTCTGGACACTCTAAGTGGGTGAATTTTATAATGTATAAATACACCTTAATAAAGCTGTTTACAAAAGACGCAAGGTAATAAAAAAGATTTCTGCTTCAGACCAAGATGAATAGAGACTGTGTTTATCTTCCTCCCTAAAGTAAAAAAAAAAAAAAAAAAAAAAAAAAAAGGACAAAACTTAATAGTAGTCTTGAAGACACTAATCATCAGACAATGAAGGACAATAATTTCTGAGAGATGGAAAACAAAAAGAACGAAAGCTTTGAGAGAATTTTCTGGGCAAGTCACAGAGAGGAACAACCTAGGCAAATCCTAGTAGACTCCGCATGAGTGGAGACAAAGCCAAGAGTATAAGACCAAACCTGTATTTTTGCTGATTGAGAGTAGTATACAGGAGAAGGGTGCCCAAAAAGAGAACACCGGAGATCTGAAGAGGGTTACTCTTGAGTACTCTGTTGAGTACTTATCTGCTCATATCTGTGAGGGAACTACCCATATCCAGAGAAAGAGCCACTAGAAAGGATTATAGATCAGTGTCCTTGTTCATAGGGGGCCAGAGGGAGTGCCCATTGCCATGAACCAAATGGAAGCTGTCATGTTTCCTGGGGCATTGAGCAGAAGACACAGGATGGTTACGCCTCCGAGGAGGGGAATAATTAGCCTCGGACTGAGCACCAGTTCCACCTAGCAAGTCTTGAAAGAAAGATGCCAAAAGGTCAAACTCTTGCCAAGTAAAGTGCCTGAGAACAAATCCCAACAATATTTATAAAAATACAAGACGAAGCCAGCATCCCACAATGCCTGGCATCCAATCAAACGAGGCACGCAGTCAGTCTAGCAGAAAGATATGAGCCATTATGAAGATAAAACCCGGTAAATTAAAAACTCGCATAAAACCGACACAGCAGAGGATTTACAATTTTCGGATGAGGGCACTAAAACATTACACATTATAACTGCATCCCACGCATTTAAAAATCAAGCAGCGACAGGGGAGATCCAACAAAAGACCAATCCTGACGTTAGGGGATGGGAACTAAAATGCGTGAGATAAAATGTACGCTGAATCAGATTAACGACGGTGTAGATATTGCGGAATAAAGGTTGCGTAAACTTGAAGACGTGGCAAAAGCTATCCGAATCGAAGAGAGGAATAGAAGAATTTCCAATAAGTAATAATAGTGGACCAGGGGACTTAGTAGCCCCTTGTACCTGTGATTTATGTGAGTGAAGGAAAATTATGTGAAACAATAACGGCTGAAGGTTTTAACATTTAGTGAAAACGGTAAACCTAAGGGTCCAACAGGTCAACAAATCCCTTGCGCCAGAAATATGGAGAAATATATACTAAGGCTCATCGTAGTCAAATTGCTCAGAACCATCGATAACAGGACATCTTAAGGCCAGCCAGGGAAAAGGCAGGCTCTACAGACAGAAAGACAAACAAGGATAACAGTAGCTTTCTCATCAGAAACAGTGTAACTGAGAAGACAGTAGGGCCATGTTTTTCTTTTACTGATAGAAAAAGAATAAAGACAAAGTGAAACAAAAAATACACAAACCTAGAAGCTTTGGCCAGAAGAGAATAGGCCTGAAAAAGGTTTTCAAATATTCACACACTTACTGAATTCATCACCTACCTACCTGCACTGCAAAACATGTGGTCAACTATGCTTTTTAGGCAAAAGAAAATGAAACCAGATGGATTTGTGAATCAACAACAACAAAAAAAAAGGGAATGAAGATCCGTAGAAATAGTCACCCTAGGAGTAAACAAAAATGCTAATAATGCAAGCTGGCGTCTATAATATATAGAGGAAATCATGCTACCAACACGAAGGTCGGGGAGGAGGAAAACGAACATACTAGTGTAAGATTCTGACTCTATTCGTCAAGTGCTACTATAACAAGTGAAGTTAAATGGTCCTAAATCAATGCAACAATAAAAATAAAAAGCCAATGGGTTATCGTTACTAAACTACAAAAGAGAAAATATGGAATCATAGAAAAAATAAAGTCAAAATAATGGTAGGTCTGCCATCATCACTCTTATTCAATGCTAAATAAAATTGGAGGCTGCAGCCAGCACAATAAAACAAGAATAAAGAAGCACAAACATTGTTTGGAATAAAGTAAAATTGTGTTTACATGTAGACAGCATACTTGTGTCAATGGTCTAATGAAAATTTACCAAAAAAAGCTACTAAGACTAATCAGTGAGTTTAGAAGAGATGGAGAATACATGGTCAATGTGCAAAAATCAATTTCATTTCTTTTTTTTTTTTCAACGTTTATTTATTTTTTGGGGGGACAGAGAGAGACAGAGCATGAACGGGGGAGGGGCAGAGAGAGAGGGAGACACAGAATCGGAAACAGGCTCCAGGCTCTGAGCCATCAGCCCAGAGCCCGACGCGGGGCTCGAACTCACAGACCGCGAGATCGTGACCTGGCTGAAGTCGGACGCTTAACCGACTGCGCCACCCAGGCGCCCCAATATCATTTCTTTATGCCAGCAGTGAACAATCACAAATTCAAATGACCGAGACCACGTACAATGTCAGCAATATATATGAAATACATCGCACCTACTGGCCGATACAAGATGACAGAACAGGTCTCACCATCCCCCGTTTCCTAAGTAAGTACTTTAGGGCTGAGGAGGTTACGTGTGAAACGTTACAGGGGACATGAAAAGAGGCTGCTTTTGTACTTACAGCCCCATGATGGCAAAACGAGATCTTTAATGAATTGTGTCAAACCGTCTCTGGCGAAAATCTGGAAGTTCTTAGGGCATAATTTTAAAACCTTAATTCTGAAGAATTCTATTTGGAGGTTAATAAAGGAAATGGTAAAGAATTGAACATTTCTATTGTGGTCATCAAGACTCACCCCTGGTTTTTGTTTGTTTGGTTGGTTGGTTGGTAGGTTGGTTGGTGGTTTTTCTTGTGAGAGAAAAGAGCACCAGACAGGTGTAAGGGGGGGAAAGGGAAAGCAATAGAGCTGTAGCACTGGGCAGTGGGGCCCCATGTTTGTTGTTTGGAATGAAATCGCCCAGAGGATGTCTCCATGAAACAGAGTATACGGCTGATTGTTAGCTTCTAGACACCGACATGTTTTCCTGTAATTCCACCCGAGGTTCTTTCTAGACAAAGTCCCCGAATCAGTTTCAGTTCTGTGCTTCCTCACACCTGTGCCTCCTTCCCAACCTGGTGGTCACACCGCAGAACTACATGGTTTGAGCAGGAAGCCACCACTTTAAATTTCCAACTGTTTAAGAAATAGAAAGACTTGACTTTTCTGGCCCATTAAGGCCCCACATTTGTTTGCTCTTTCTTCCATTTACTCTTGCAAGCCGATCAAGGTCACACTGGCCCTTTGATTTCAAGCACTCCCCCTGGGCTGCTGACTCGTTTACCTCCTGATCTGTCTCTGTGTGACACAGACCTTTCAACCTCACATAGGTGCTCCATCAGTGTCGGTGCCCGGCTGCTAAGCCAAATCCATGAGGAAGGTGTTCCATTAGCATTCTCTTCCTAGGGGCTCAAGTCAGTGTTAGTCAGGGTCAGTAATGCTAGATTCTGTAAGGAGCAAACCTCACATATTACTAGCCGCCCATAAGGGAGGCTTACTTTTCATGCGACAGGTTCATGAGGGTTGATGTGGGTGGAGTTGGGAGGGGAGAACGTGTTCCTCTCCACTGTCGCGTCAGGATCTGATCTGGACAGCCTCCAACACTTGAGATGTGTGTCCCAATATTTCCCGAGGCACAAACATGGAAACAGTAGGCAAGAGATGAGAGATAGAAGAAACAAAGAGGGACTTCTCTCCTACCCTCTTTGGACCAGACTTGACATGACGTTTATCCTCACACTAGTGTGGGCACGAGCCACGTGCACCCCAACCCTCAAGATGCAAAGAGGCTGGGAGATGAGCTGAGGTTGTGCAGAAAGAAAAAGAGGTTTGAGGAGCATGTATACAGCAACAGCAATGGCACACACTGGCAATATTATTGCAACAGATTTCTCCGTTTCCATCCTCCTCTCCATTTCTCAACAATCCATTTTTCACACGGCAGCTGGAGTGATCTTTGCAAAAGGTAAGTTACATGATTCCATTCCCCTGTGTAAGCCCACAGTAGCTGCCTACATCACTCCAAGGGAAAGCCAAGCCATTGCAGTGGACCCCCTTGACATGACCTGGCATTGGCCCACCATCCCCACTGCTCTCTGTCTCCCCTCGCTGACTCCCCTGTGTGTAGAGATGACCGAGTCAACCCCCATCTCTGCATCTCTGTCCTTGTTGTATCCTCTACCTGGACGTCCCTTTCTTCAGGTAAAGCAAGGATCATCATCACTGTCTTCAGGTCTCAGCTCAGTGTCACCAGAGAGGTGTTCCCTGACCTTTCTATCCAGAAAGGTAACTACCCCAAATTTTCACTCCCTGTTTTCCTCACACTATTGCATATTTGCCAAAGTACTTCGCACCATCTGACAGACATATGCTTTAATTTGTTTTTCGTGTGTTTATTCCACAAGGACATGAGCCCCAGGGAAGCAGAATTTGGGTCTGTTGGGTTCATTTCGAGAACAGTGCCTGGAACTCAGTCAACATTGTTGACAGAACAAATAAACGAATGAATAGGTGAATGAACTTCGGGTTAAATTGAAACGATTATGTTATTTGCTCAAAGTCAAGTTGAGGTTAGCATCTACCTGAGACAAAACGCTAATCTCAAAGGTTCTGAGGATTAGAGGGCTAACCTCAGGGCCACTGTACTACTCAGTACCCCCACCCCCGGGTAACTGAAGGCACACTCAGAACGAGACAATTGGGGAGGACTTTAAGTAAGGGTATTTGCAATGGAGTAAATGGAGAGATTTCAAGGGATTGCAGAGATGACACAGAGCCTAAAGCTGGTGACAGCTGGGCTAAATTCCCATCTGTAAGAACTGAAGAGCCACCAGAAGGGCAGTTACTAGAAACCAGGTATCGGATGATGTGTAATGGGCCAGCTATCCGGACCCGTGGCCTGCACTTCAGGGACAGATCTAGCCATGGAAACATCACATGGAAAGGCACTCCAACCTTGCTATCTGATGTCCCTCCGAGTCCCTGTTGGTTTTTCTTCTGGCCCGGACTCGTGAGAAGCTGCAGAGGAAGGGAACTACTTGATGAAGTCCAAGAGTCTCAGCGTGCAAGAGCACAGGGCAAGCTAGCCCGGCACGGAGAGCAGGTGCAACAATGACAGGGAGATACACCGCAGTCACATGACTATGTCTTACATGGTCACAGATGGATCAAGGCTTGGTGACATCGGAGTGGGGGCAACTTCAAAGGGAAAAAAGGAGCTATTTGGAAGAGCAGTACTGACTTTCCCATTTGCTGTACGAGAGCTTTGGGCTTCCCAAGAGATATGGCTGCGAAATCCCAGGGCAGTGGGACGGAGGTGCCCCCAAGTGGAAGTAGAATATTTCTAGGACTCCTGCCCGGCTGCAGATCCCCAGGCTCATTCTGGGGCTTGTCATACAACGAGACTGCCACTCTGTGGGAAAGAGGAAAGCTTGGGATGTCTTGCAGAGGTGTGTGCAGTGGTAATTCTATTCTTCATACCGTGTACAAGGAGCCTACAGGGACACGGAGATTCCTTGTCAACTACCAGTCAGGCTCCCCCGACACTTAACCAGATCTCTCCCAGCAACTGGAAGATTGAGCAGCAATCCACCCAGAGCACAAGTCAGGGGCCAGGCACCGGCAGACTCTGAGCCAAAGGCAAACCCGGGATCGACTCATGGCGGGACTTCAGACCCCAGGTCCTTGTGTGTCAGAGGGAGGCAACTGTCCCATCGCCCACCCCGAGAGGGCAGTGTGACTGCTCAGCTGACTGCCCAGGTCTCAGGTAGAGGGTGCATCGCAGAGATGGCTGTCAAGCAGAAGGATGCAAAATTAAGGATTAGAAGGTTAGGCACAGAGCTCTTCACAGGTGAAACTCCATGAAAAACAAGAATGAGACAGCAAACAGGCACCACGAAACAGCTCTCAGTCCAGAAAGAAGCTATTGCCTGTCTACAGCCTGAAAGTTCTCAGTCTTCCAGCAAAAGTTACAGTGCTTCTTTATGCTACACGTTTCGCAAGAGATTAGTTTCATAACATTAGTTATGAAAACATATTCTCAGTGGCTTTTGAGAGAATGCCCAAACTGAATAACGACTGCACCGTGTAACATTCTGTGTGGCTGAAATGACATCTGAAAAGACTAGGGCTTTTAAAAATTGCAGGGAAATTGAGAAAAATGTGCAATCCTTTTATCAGCATTGACATTGGGGGAGGGGGGGGTTCTTTATCTCCTCTCCTCCCCTCTTTCACAAGTGTGCATGAAGACCTCCTCGGCCCTAGCCCACAGCACTGGCTCCGTGAGCTTGCAGGGCCAAGAGCACGCTGACCGAAGCCAGTCCGGCATGGTCCAGGAAACACCACAAGTTGGCCTGCCCTACGGGGAACTTGCTCGCTACGTGAAAATCAGAATTCTGTCATCCAACAAAGTCCAGCAAAGTTTATTTTGTCACCACGGAGTGAATGCCTATCTCTGTAACAGCCACTGATTCTGTGTGGCCATATACAGAAATGCTAAGAACAGCACGCACGGGTGTTTCGCTATATTTCAGTGACTCTATGACCTTTTTATCACATTCTTGTAAAGTCTGACCATGAGCTTCTTATGCTACCTCCCCGGCTCAGAAGTGGGAAAAGTAGATGTACAAGGAAAGGAGGAAGGGGTTGTACTCCCCTCCACGTGCTCATTAAGGAGAGAGAGAAACTTGTGTGAAGTCTCTACATAACTCACTCTACTGATGGAAACGACAGATCTAGATGGCATTATATAGATATATGTATGCAAACATGTATGCGTACGGATATCTAGACATACAGATGTAAATAATACAGACATAAATGAAGTTGATGCGGTCAAGAGTTGCACGGGGGCCCCCGGGTGGCTCAGTCGGCTGAGTGTCCAACTCGACACAGGTTACGATCTCACAGTCCGTGAGTTGGAGCCCCGCGTCGGGCTCTGTGCTGTCGGCTCGGAGCCTGGAGCCTGCTTCGGATTCTCTGTCCCCCTCTCTCTCTGCCCCTCCCCTGCTCGCGCTCTGTGCTCTCTGTCAAAAATAAATAAACCTTAAAAAATTTAAAAAAAAAAGAGTTGGATGTACGTTATATGTGTGCACATATATGTAGGTACACAGATTACAGAGATGTAAGATTACAGAGAAGTAGACAGAGATGTGGATGCTGATGCTAATGTCAGTTTCATAGAGATGTAAAAACAGATATAAATACTAGATTGGAGATACAGAGATGTAGATTAAGTATAAATATCAAAATCAACATATAGATCAGCTATAGACATACAACAGAGATGTATGTGTAGATACAGGTGTGGAGTTACATGTACGTGCAGAGGCAAATTTATATGTGCAAATGGCAACATCAGTATAAAGATACACATGAGTTGGATATACATGTCGGTGCAGATGTCCGTGTCATTGCTGAGGCTGGCACCGAAGTTATATAGATACATAGATAGGGACAAAGACATAAACACAGATGTGATGCAGATGTAGACGTAGAACTTTGCTGTGGAGATGTCAATAGAGAAATAGCCATGGACGTGGGAATAGATTAAATACGGAGATTGATGTGGATGCGAATGTCCGTGTTGACACCGAAACAGGTGCACACATAGTCACAGACACAGTTCAGATATGAGAAAGTAAAGACAGGTGGAGATGTAGGTGGTGATACAGTTGTCAATGCTGATGGCAAATCCCTAGAGAGACACACGTTCACAAAGATACAGAATTAAGTCGGATATAGATGTCGCTGCTGATGCCCATGGTGATAGTTACTCACCCATATATGTAACTCCAGATGTTGACAAGGACACAGGTTACACGTATGTGCGGATGCACGTGATGATATTAATGTTGGTAGAGACGTGCGTTGGCTGTAGAAACAGGTGTTGCTGTTGCTGCCGGTACCGGTGTAGAGATATAGACTCTAGACTTACATTAGATATGGGTGCATATGTATGCAGATATCAATAGTTATATGTATACAGGGAGACACAGGGTCATTGATTAGATACAGAAACAGTTACAGAAGCTACCAGGTCCTTTCTCCAGCATTATTCCATGAAACTACTTATCTCCACAAGTTAAGTGATACGATGTGTTTAAAGTGTTAGCGCCCAGTACCAAGTGTGGGCTCTGGAAATGCAATTTTGAACACGCTCTTAGCTCCCACTGATTTCTGACCATTGCCTCAATCCTTCTAAGGCTATGTCAGGAGGCTGACTGCCTTAGGCTGAGAAGCACAGAGATGTCTCCAATCTTTAACTCGACAGCTACATGTCTTTGCTCCTGCAGGAGCACCGAGCCTGCTGAGCATCTGATGGCCTTTGAGGGTCAAAATAAACGAGCTTAAAACCTCTTGCCTAGTCTCATCCAGTAGTTTCCTTCCTTAAATTACACAGAGGAGTCACACTTGGATGGCAGACCCAAATTAAACATTCCTTCAGACGTTTTCAAGGGAAGGATGTGACGAGGCCGGAGCTGACCAACATAAAGAGTCAGCATGGCTAAAGTGCCAACTGGGAGAAGCAAGGGACACACAGGATCGTTTTCAGACTGATGGCATTAGAAAGAGAGAGACCAGCCATCCAAGGCCACACTGTCTCAGGCTGGTCGATTATTAAACTTACATATTTAAAAAGCATCACACAAGACCTCACAAATACATGCACGCAGACTAATGGATGCTTGAAAATAAAAGTTTAGCATTATCTTCTGAATTTCCTTGAAGGTGGCAGGAACAGGGCCACGAGATGGCGACGCTAACGCATGTGAAAAAGCGTTTGAGAGGGAGGCTCGCCTAAATATTTACACACGCGCCCCCCCCCCCACCAAAAAGTCGGTGTTTGCAAATTGCAAAAACTTTAAAACACAGAGATCGTGTTGTTGGTAATGATACTTTTCTCGAAATGTATCATCTTGAAAAAAAGACGCAATTTTATAGGAGATGATTAAAAGTCACCAAAAGAAAGAAATGACGTGTCTAAAGGAAGCTATGGAAATATATTTCCGTATTCAGTACAGACCTTTTCAAGTGTCTCCATGTTTGATGTTAGTAACAGCGCCGAGGTCTATGGCTTGCAAATTCTTGAACATTAAAATACTGCACACATCTAATTTCCCATGACACGTACCTTTCTTTGTGTATACTAGGACATGTAGGCAGCTACAATAGGCCAGCCCATCACCAGCTTATGGAGAAAGCTGCCTTTTAGACTTTTTCACACTGCCTGCATTCTTCTTTCAAAAACAAAGACAGGGCAAGAATCAAACTTATGTCCTGGTTTATTTTCTGCATTCTTTACGTTGTTACCCGGATCTTCTTTATTTCCTATTTCCTATCACGATGTGTATTATATTCATTATGTTCAGAACCAGACTGCTAGATGTCTGTATCTCAAGAATCTTCCAAGCTCTTCTGAGCACTTGATTAGGTTAATAGGTTGTGAGGGCAGCAAGGAAGTTATTATTTCCTCCATTTTTAAAGATGATGAATCTGCAGCTACAAAACATTGATTGTCTTGTCCAAGGTGGCGTAGCTGAGAACAGGAAATGAAATAATTCAGACTTTGAATCCCAAAGACCTTGGAATTTCTTATAGATTATGCTAGATAGTTTTCTTCCTCCTCCCCTACTCCTCCTTCTCCTTGTTCTTATTTCTTTCATAGTAACATTAGAACTGCCGAAGACATCACTATGTAGAGAGTAAAGAACTTATTAAAATTCCACCCTGTAAATAGTCCTAATTTTAAACTCAAAGAATATAGGGGAAGGGAAAGAAAAGTAAGATAAAAACAGAGAGGGAGACAAACCACGAGAGGCTCTTAAATACAGAGAACAAACTGAGGGTTGCTAGAGGGGTGGTAGGTGGGGGGATGGGCTAGATGGGTGACGGGCATTAAGGAGGGTGCTATATGTGAACGATGAATCACCGGTGCTACTCCTGAAGCCAAGACTACGTTGTATGTTAACTCACTTGAATTGTAAACAGCCTTATGCTTAGGTTCCACATCAAAACTTGACTGTTTGCCCTGAACAAATTAACCACCCCCCTAAAAATGCATACATGCATGGGGCGCCTGGGTGGCGCAGTCGGTTAAGCGTCCGACTTCAGCCAGGTCACGATCTCGCGGTCCGTGAGTTCGAGCCCCGCGTCGGGCTCTGGGCTGATGGCTCAGAGCCTGGAGCCTGTTTCCGATTCTGTGTCTCCCTCTCTCTCTGCCCCTCCCCCGTTCATGCTCTGTCTCTCTGTGTCCCAAAAATAAATAAACGTTGAAAAAAAATTAAAAAAAAAATGCATACATAAGATTTTGATGAGTTTCTAATCATGTCCTAATACATTACAAAGATGAGAAATATATATATATATATATATTTAAACCATATATATAAATATATATAAACCAACCACAGATGATTGTAAACAAACCCTAAACACACCCTTGATTAGAGTTTTGACCAAGTGTCATGCTCCTAACAGCTTTAGACTCAGGTCCTTTGAACAAGCACGGGTGCAATGTTTGTCCCGCCTTGCCACTGTGTGAAAGACGGTTGTCTAGTTAATGGCTAAAACTGAGCGAAGCAGCTTTTAAAGGGAATCAGTGTCTGGGAGAACACTTCAGTAACTCCTGAACTACTGCCCCGGGCCGTGTTCCCAGGGACCTTGAATTACTTGGGCCAAGGAGATTGGGCCACTGAATTAAGCAATTTCCTTTGCCCCCAAAATTAATGCCCCTTTGCTTTGGACGATGTTTTCACTAGTTGCAAGAAACCAGGCACTGATGGATGTAGAAGCAATGCTCTGTATGGACGTAGCCTTTCCCAGCAGGTTTGGTTTTTAGTTACAGAAAATGAAACAGAGAAGACCTTTGCCTTCTGACTGCATTATTACAACAGAGTCATATCAACAAATGCATGGAAGTGTTAGGTGCAAGTGGGTCCCTCCTTAGGCTTCAAGAAGCTGGATGTTGTCCGTATCATTTTTCCCCGTCACCTGTCCTAAAAGATGCAGAGCAAAGCATCCGGCACTGGATGCCCTCTGCGTCTCCCCCGCCCCTGTACCACCTCTTCCAGAAAGTAAGGCAAACATAGTCTCATTGTTTTCTTGTACCTCCTGCTTAATTCTGATGTGCACGGCAGATACTTGAGATTGCTTAACCTCAGGCTACAGCGAGGTTAGAACATTGTTCAACAGATGGTGATTTATGTTAAAAAAGAAATAGATTAGCAGGGAAAGAGCTCAACAGAGAAAGAGGTATCGGGCGGGGCTTTGGTAAGATCAGATCATTTTAGTCCAGCGGATACAATTCAGTTTCTGTCTCCCTCTCGACAGTCACAAACGTAGCCATACAGGGTAACTCAGTTTCCTGATCTGTAATCATACTTAAAATTATGTATGATGTGTGTATCTGATTTTCCATACTCTTCCCAAACAATGTCAGGAGAGTCACAGCGAGGAAACACCCTTTGATTGATTAGCCAGAACAGGTGTTTAGACTAATGGAAAGGGATAAGTTTATCAGGTTAAAGCCACGAGATCAATTGGCTAAATATAGACCAAATGGAGCTTTCAGTGTGTTGTAGGTAAATACACAAGGCTTTAGATTAATCTAAAATTCTATCAGAAAACTTAGGAGAAAAATTTTTCCCATTTCTCTCCCCAGTGTCCAGCACAGAGCCCGGAACATCAGAGCCACTCAATGAATAACAGCTACTTTTGTGAATCATTTGTTCTCTAAAACTTTTAGTATTGGGGCAATGAGAATAATGCCAGCAGCATTTGCAAATGACAAATTCCACTTAAGGCCCAGGTGGACGAGGATTCACGCTTTTTTCCTTTTTGTTGTTCTTATAAATAGTAAAAAAAAAAAGTTAGTGAATATTTTAGGTAACCTTCCCTCTTTTTTTTTTTTTTTTTTTTTTTTGGTTAGTGCTACCCTTTTTTTTTTTTTGGTGGTCCTTTGAGTATTGAGTATATTTCTAAACTTTACGAGTCACGTCACTAATCAAAAAAGAAAAGGACCAAAAGTTGTAGTTACATTTTCACTATTCAAAAACCAACCTAACGGATGTAGTGTGACGGCTTTTTGTATATAAAACACACACACACACACGCACGCACACACACACAAGGTCTTTGACAGTAATAGTAAAATATTCCACCAAGTCAGGAGATGGTTTTTTATATGCACTGACAGGCATAGTTTATACTTCAACACACATTTTCTGATATGAGCAAAGATATTCGACACGAAAGTAATTATTTGAATCGTATGGCTCAGAAAAGTTAGCCATTGCTAATGTGAGCCAGCTAGGTTCTAAAAAGCATTTCCAACTTTTATCCTGGACATTATGTATATTGAAATGTATTTGCACACCTTCCAAGGCTTGCAAGAAAAAACGAAGGGCATTCTGCCTGCGTGGAGGCAGCCCAGAAATCTGTTTCCTTCTTCCTCTACTTTCAGGAGAGAGATTTGCATACATGTTTGTTTCCTGCACCGCAGCACTTGGGGAGGATCTTGAGGGCATTCTGGGAGGACTATACCGACCAGATTACCTGGAAGTTAAAACGCCTCCGAGACGGGGTTGTAAACAAGGACGTAGTTACCTGTGTTAACTTCCCAGGAATATTTCTGTTGTTTTTCTTCACACCAAAAGGGCTCAAGCCACGTCTCTATGCCTGTTTTTTCTGAATAAGGTGTGCTTGTTCTGCCAAAGATATACTGATAATTCCAGGTAATCAACAGAGTGCATTACAGGGGAAAATCTGAACCAACAAGCTGTACAAACAGAATAACAATCAGAAAATTTAATGCATTTCTGATGTACATTTAAGGCACTGACACTGGGCCACAGATGTACATGTGTTGTGTTTTATATTGCTGAGATATGGCCTGTGAGAACCTATTACAGCATATCATCATCCACACTGGAGGGGCTGGGGAAGGAAAAATTCCATCACACATTACTCCTGCGGATGTATTAGAGAAACAAATTGTACTCGGAATTGAAAAGTCACAGGCTTATTCTGTCTTAATAAATTCCTGCCAAAAGGCTAAGTGTAAGTCTAGAAATACTTCCCAAATGTTGTTACTGTATGATCATCTTTGACATCTCAAGGGCTGTTCCAAGAATCATCAGATATCTGTTCAGGGTTCTTACAATACATTCCTTTTTTTCTCTTTGGGCTTTTCTCTTTTCAAACAGTTCTTGATCTCATGTAGCCATTTTGAGTTGTCTGTACCTGATATATAAACCTCCCTTTGGCTAAAAGGAGTAGATTCCTTCCACAATGTTCGTGTCTGAGCGGTTGCCGTTGGTTAATCTAGATAGTTTCATAATTTAAGGTGCTAATCCTTCCCTTAAATTTCCCGTTAGACTTATCGGAAGATTTTTCTGTTGCGTTGGAACAGCTTAAAAATGGAAAAGTAATAGGATGAACCCTGATCTCCTTGAGAGTAGATTCTGGGTCCTAATTATCTCCGTGGCAGGAGTGCCTAACATCTAGTGGGATGTTCTGCAAACCTCTGCCAAGTAAGTGAAAGAATGATGATGGGATGGGCCACCATCATGATGCTTTAAAATATCCTAATGAGATCAAATTAGTAATATTTTATGAACCACAACAAGCGATATCAGTTTTATCGAGCTAAGGTCGTGATTTAAACTGTTTATTTTATATCAGTCTTCTGAGACTTCATTTCTCTAGAATGGACATTTCTGATCTTGTCTTGTCATGTATGTATTGAAATCTAGCCTTAATTCTAAAGTGAAAATATAATGGAGAACAGCCTACAGAGAAAACAATGGTTACCCAATACACACGTCTGGAATTTTCTATAGAAAACATGTTTATGAGTTCATCAGTGCTACGTGACCAGTTTCCCCAATGTGTGTTGTCCCTCGGACACCAAAGACTTACTATCTGACAGTTTTTGTGTGTCTGGACACTGGGTATAGCTTCTTGGGATCCTTGGTTCGGGATCCCACGTGAGGCCCCAGTCAAGCTGTTATCTGGCCAGCAGCCGGGGCTTCCTTGGGACCGGGTAATGTACTGTCCAGCTCCTCAACAGTGACAGCGTCCTCGGGGTACCACAGCAGGCGACGTAAGACAGAGTTCCAGAGAGGCCCCAAGATAGAAGCTGTGGCCTTTTGCGTGTCCAGTCTCAGAAGTGACATCCGTCAATTCTGTTATATAAATCCGTAAGGAGTGAATCATTGACATCTTTGCACATTTAAGGGGAAGGGATTGATCGCCCAGGAGCTGAAGATGTCTACCACAGAGGTCAACAGCAGATTTCACTTTCAAGAAATAAATCGCACTATAAAAAGGCCAGGTCAACGTCTAGAGTAAAACTAGGAAGATTCTCAAAGCAAGAGCCTCCCCCCCGCCCCCACCTACCCCTGCCACCAATTACCATCTGTGACCAACAGATGGATCCATTAGATCGGTGCATTAGAGAGTGTTTACACGTCTCAAGTGCTGCGCTGGATGCCTTGTAGACCCTGACTTCCTTAACCGTCACTGCAACCTTGCAAGGCTGATACAGCCACCACACAAGCCCTCAGCGTCTAGAGAGCAGACGTGCTGGTCTTCCTGGACCTGGGAGTTGAGGACTCCCTTCCTAGACCTGCCTCTTCTAGTTGTTACTGCTTGACCTTTCACAAGGCAGGTGGTCTTTCTAAGCCTCAGATTCCTGAACTGAAAACGGGTGCATTTCCAGGCCAGAAACTCTTTGTTTCAGGACGGCCGCACCTTTCAATGAGGTCAAGGGGTCTTGACCTATGTTATTGCCTCTCGATTGTTGGATGATCAAAGATGGGACTGAGAACACAGTTTTTCGACTCTTTTTTTTTATTTTTTAAACATTTAGTCGTTTTTGAGAGAGTGTGAGTGGAGGAGGGGCAGAGAGCGAAGGAGACACAGAATCCGAAGCAGGCTCCAGGCTCCGAGCTGTCAGCGCAGAACCTGATGTGGGGCTCGAACTCAAGGACCGCGAGATCATGACCTGAGCTGAAGTTGGATGCTTAACCGACTGAACCACCCAGGCTCCCAGTTTTTTGTTTTTGTTTTTGTTTTTGTTTTTACTCTTAATCAGCATTTTCTAGTTCCCGCTGCCTTTGCACAAACTCACTTTTTTGTTTATGCAACCTCACAACAAAGTGGACTCCCTACCTGTGTGTCTTAAGCATTCTGTTTGTCCAGAAAAGAAAACAGTGATGTCAAGGTAGGCGTGATTCTTCCATGAATATATTCTAATGAGAAGCCTCTAAGCGATAGGGCAGAAAGGGGAATTTGGGCTTAGCAAAAAAGGCTTAAGTAGAATTAAATATATGGCAATCTTGTTCCTGAAAAAAAAAATGCCTTTGCTCTACATGAATCAAGCTTTATTGTGAAAAGGCCTTATTCCACATGAATCAAGCTTCATCTCTGCTGATAAAATTTTAGAGACAATTATCCCTTGATGATACTGACGCTATAAATGACCGACAAAAGAGTAGTTTTGATTTCAAAAATAATTTGGAATCATTATACATTACACATAGAACCAACTGTTGGAACACTAGCAATGAAGAAGTCTCAGGGTTTAAGGCAAAATAAATAATGTATGAGGTATTTGTAGAGACAGCACAGGCCCCAAATTTGTGAATATTTGTTAGTGACGAAAACACCCCATAGAAAGAAGGCATGTGCAATATAGTAACTACCGTGAAAGGCGTTTTCAGATACCAGAAGGGCAGAGAAACTAGCTTTACCTTACAGCAAAACATGCAAGGGCAGCTGTAATATTCTCTGATGGGCGAGAACAGGATCAATGCCACCACAGGGCACCCACCCACACCTGCAGGATGAATCGGGACAAGCCATGGCGAAGGCACCATTAAGACACCTGTTCATGTCCTCTCGCTGGCCCTCGGCAGCCCATGCTGTTAGTTCACGGTCCCACCGGAAGCCAGCCACTGTGAGTGGTTTCTAACAGGAATGCCTGGAATGACCTCCTTCTTCCCACCTTCCTGGAAAGGTAGCATTTGCTTTGAGCTTTCCCTACAGAAAGGCTTGAAGAGGAGTTACTTTGTACCCTGTACCTTTTTAAGGATTGGTTCTGAGGATTGATTTTAGGCTGCAGGGAAGTCTACCCCACTGGCTTTGGCAAAACCCTTTATTTCTTTATTTGTTTCGGCTTCATTGACATATAATTGACAAATAACATCGTGAGAGATTCAAAGTCTGCAAAGCGATGATCTGTTGTCCACATATATTGGGAAAGCGTCCCCCGTCGAATTAATTTACGCATCCTTCCCCATACGTAATTCCAGGTTTGTACATGTGAGACCACTAAATTCTACTCTCTTAGAAAACGTTGATTATATAGTAATACAACTTTATCAACTGTAGTCACCATATATGTTCTCGAAGACATCCTCAGACCGGCTTCAAGTTGACATGGAAAGTGTGAGGGCACCTGGCTGACTCAGTCGGCGGAGTGTGTGAATCTTGATCTCGGGGTTGTTAAGTCTGAGCCCCACGTAGGGTGTTGAAATTAATGAAAATTAAAATCTTTTTTTTTTAAAAAAGAAAGTTTGAAGACCCTTTCTTTCTTTAGAGGGCTGCTAATCTGAAAGTATTGCCAATCATTTATAGCATTACTAATATGCTAGGATGTCCTGTAGCCAACTTGCAAAGTCAGAAAATGGTAAGTACTTAGCCAAGAGGACTTTCTCAGTTAGGTGGAATCGTAATGCCTTGCCAATCATGTTAAGCATGTAACGTCCATGGAAAAAAATGAGATCTTTTCCTTGATTTTCTGGTTACTTATATATGTGCAGAATGCATTAGCTCAAAGCTCTTCAGAGGTAAACACAGATGTAAAGAATTACTAATGATCACATGCACTGCTTAGTGTTCATAACAAACAACAGCCTTCTTTCAACCCTGTGGAAGAAACGGGACTACCAACTACTATTCTCTACTTTGAATGTGTCTCCTCGTATATAAAGATGACACAAAAGCAATTAGGAATCAATTAAAACTTGTGTAAGCTAACGTGGACCTCCCAGGATACATGGAGTTAACCGCAGACCCTCTCTCTCAAATAAATTTCAGACTTTCTATTCAGGGCAGAGTGACTTTTCAATGGCTTTGATGGGAAAAGAATGTTCCCCCAGTTCAGAGCATATAAAATACTGCACAACTGAAATGGGTTTATGTTAGTTGATCGCAAGAGAATACTAACCATGAGAAGAGAACAGAAAGACTGAAGGGGAATCATTTTGATATTTCCCCCTTAAAAAAAAAAAGTGACGTTGAAAAAGTCATTTCGGGAAGAACACTTATTTTGTTCACTGGAGAAATGAAGGATGTGTTCTGATCTGCTCTGTAATCCTGTGGAGAAACAAAATTCTGTAGGTGATAATTATAACAGCTAACAATTATCGGACAACGCCATACACTTTTATAGCACTTTCCATGGGTTTGTTCATTTAAATCCAGTGGTATTGTTCTATACGTTTTCCAGAAGGAGACCTTGGCTAGTGTTAACACCATTGGAAAGCGGTTCCATCAGTAAGGTAGGCTAGGCTGGACTAACGGAACAAGAATGTATCACTGACTGAAATGCTGGTCCAGTGTGGACCTGGTGGTCTACACAAATAACTCACTTTCAGGGGACTCACAGGCTCAGGCTATCAACAAATGGAAACTTCACGCTTCCAGCTTGGAGGACTGGGGTGGGGGATGTAGGGGGGTGAAGTATAAGTAAATCACATATACTCTCAATTGCATTGGCCTCGAAGTGACCCATCATTTCCCCTCAAGGTCCACAGGCAAGAATTACTGATATGACTTTACGCCAATGCTTAGAGTCTCAAAGATAGAAAAACCCACATGGATATTTGATGGGACTATTGGTTCTACCATAGTAATGGAGTCTGGAAAATGATGCTATTTATGGGGACGCCGGTGATAAGTTCGGGGAGATGAACGTTTATTTGCCTGTCACCTCCTCTGCCTGCCTCTGTCATGGAGCTTCGATATTTGGGCCCCTCGGCTGAAGGAAACGCACGTGGTGCTGTGAGAAGGCAAAGGACCGGACTCTCCAGAGGACTCTGCCGATAGACGCGGCAAGGATGGGGGCAGGGGGAGGATGCTTTCCCTCAGCTCAGCGAAGGGCCGCAGGGTTCACTCCATGAAGAATATGAGAGAAAGTCAGTGGTGCCAAATCCGTGGCCTTTGCCCATCAGTAATAGCACGGAAACATCCTGGGTGTGGGGCTCAGGCTGGCAATTGCGATGTTTTTCCACAGGTAAACGGATGAAATCATCGGAGGGTTCCCAACAGGAAGCAAACCCCTGGGAAAGCTTTTAGCAGTCACCATTTGCAATTCATGCGCTTGCCTTGAGGAATAGTGTCCACAGGGTCCTGTTTGGTTTAAAATGTAACTCTCAAGGCGGGGAAGGCTGAGCGCTCAGATCTCAGCTGGGTTTCTCCTGCATGTATTAACTTATAAATGGAAACACACTTAAAATAGTTTACTATCTCTCGGTGACCTCTGCTGAACTTCTTTTCTAGAAGTGACACCACTATTTTGGGCTTGTAATCTTGGAGGACCTGTGCCTTCTCTGCCCTTGGGCACTCAGAGTACCATCTGCCTACCGTTCTGCACACGGTTCTTTTGCCACCTTGACTCCTTACCGTCTCGCTGTATCCATATTTTAATCTCCACTCCTAACCACCCCGTAACTACACATTATTGTTCTCACCACTGCTAACTAGAGATAATGGTTGGTTATGGCCTTGCCCTTTCTCCCAAGGTTTATGATGATCTGCGGTCAGCCAGGGGAAGACCTTGGAACGAGCCATCGTACTGACCCTCCCGAGGTAGCTGGAGTTTTACACGGGGTAACAGAAGTTCAGGAGTGAAACAACCAGCAGCATAAATGAGACTAAGAGATTTGGGGGAAAAAAAAGCTTCTAAATAACAGGGGGAAACGTTCATTGTCCTGATGAATTGCTAGTTTCTTTAGAGCGCTTATCTTCACCTGCGAAATTGTACATACCTAAGTCATCCAGATCAATTATCTTGTCCTTATAATTAACTTCAACTCCTGCACTAAAGTGCAGAGACTATTTGCCCCAGGGTCCTGACTGTTTGGTTTTTATTAAACCTCTTGTCTCTCTTCTAAGATCAAAGGAAGAGGCAAGACCTAGTCAATAATGTATAACACGTTTTTAACAGACTGGCTACAATAGGTTTCTCCTAGATCCACTGCTATTGGCTTATGCTGCCTTTCATTTCAAACATGTAACAGTGCAGCCTAATCAGTATAAACAGAAGACGATTCAAGGGATCTTTCCAGATATAAGCAACACACACTAGCTCATGATAAAGGCCCCCGTGTAAAAAAAAAATAGAAAAAAATAAATACACAAAAAAAGGATAATACAGAGGATTTGAATCTTACTAAAAATGGTAACAGTAACACGGATGAATCCCACCCCACCCACCCCCCGCCCCCCTTAGGCTCTGTGATAGACACTAAGGGAGAAAATATTTTACGGCCAGTGACTGGTCACAGGGCGGCCGAGTCTACAAGTTGTCAACATAATAACAGGAGTAGGGGAATGAAAACTAAATTGATTGTTAAGTACTCTGATAAGCCTTCTTAACACGATTCTCAAAACTCAGAGACCTTCTGCCCACGGAGGTACAAGTTTCACGTCATCTGACTCCGGTGCACACCTGCAAACCCCCTTGTGCTGCTCAGTCTGTGTATTTTACTGTAGGTCAAGGCAGTTAATCACCAGAAGGCCTCGGGGCAGCCACATAGAAGCTTATTTATGGGCAAATCAAGAAACCGAAATACTGAACCGTGCCTGATTAGCTGCGCTAATATGCTACTTGTGGCTAATTTCTGAGCTGGTTAACCCACAGGTGTTTGCCCTCGCCCATAAATCATGTGTCCACCTCCTCTCCGCGCTCCTGGTCCTACCATGCATATAGATAGCCTGTTTAAGTGACAGGCAGGAAATAATGGATGACGCACTAAATCATTCAGTGCTTAGTCAACTGTCTCTCCTCCCAAACAGGTCCCACCACGTTCCCGCCGCCCAGCTCATTTCAGATGTTTTTGTAACCCAAGTCCCAGGGGCCGCTGCATGCAACCTTTCAAAGGTACAAAGTGTACATTTCCCCATTTGTATTTGTTTTACTTGTAGAGCACACCCTTTGCATAAGACAGCGCCATTAAAATTTCCACAACAGCCGGCGGTGCAATGAAGCAGAACAGAATTCCAATGACTTAGGTGGTGAAAGAAAACCCTCGCTGGGAATTTAGCAACTATGGCCCTCCATTTACCTTTAATTTATTTTTTTTAATTAAAGATGTTAATTAAATGGATCACAAACCAAACGACCTAAACACTAAATATTATGGGCAGGAAGTGCTTGGTTTGCATATAATTTGATTCTCTGGAGTAGTTCCTTATTTTAAATCAACTTACCGGTCAATATAAAAACCAGTAGCTAGGAAAAATACGGATTTCACATATATTTACAATGTATGCCTGTGTCCGCAGCAGAGGAAGATGTAGGACTTGGCAGGAAGTGTTGTTGTGTTTTATTTTTTTCCAAGCTCTGGCTGAGAAAACTGTTAGGAGGAATTATCAGTGAATGGGTACCAATTGAAATTCTATCCATGAACATGATAGATGAAAAATAGTAATGAAAAACAAGGGCCTAGTGAAACTATATTAGAACAAGTGTAGGGGCTCTTGGCTGCTTCAGTCGGTAGAGCATGTGGCCCTTGATCTCAGCCTTGTGAGTTTGAGCCCCACGTTGGGTATAGAGATTAGTTAAAAAATAAAATTAGGGGCGCCTGGGTGGCGCAGTCGGTTAAGCGTCCGACTTCAGCCAGGTCACGATCTCGTGGTCCATGAGTTCGAGCCCCGCATCAGGCTCTGGGCTGATGGCTCAGAGCCTGGAGCCTGTTTCCGATTCTGTGTCTCCCTCTCTCTCTGCCCCTCCACCGTTCATGCTCTGTCTCTCTCTGTCCCAAAAAAATAAATAAAAACGTTGAAAAAAAAATTTAAAAAAAAATAAAATAAAAAAAAATAGGGGCGCCTGATGGCTCAGTCAGTTAAGCATTCACTCTTGATTTGGGCTCAGGTTATGCTCTCACGATTTGTGAGATCGAGTCCTGCATCAGGCTTTGTGCTGACAGCACAGAGCCTGCTTGGGATTCTGTCTCTCCTTCTCTCTGTCTCTCCCCTGCTCACTCTCTCTCTCTCTCTCTCTCTCTGTCCCTATCAATAAATAAATAAATAAATAAACATTTAAAAAAACCAGTATAGCGATAGCTTCTATGTGATAGACGTGCAATACAAGAACTCCTCAGTTCTATTGCTCCCTGAGAGTGAATATGGCTGTTTGAAATTTTCAATTACTTAGGAATTTCACATGCCTCGTCCTTAGAATAGATGATATTACAGGGAACACACCAAATTATTTGTTATTTTTAGCACTTTCTAAGTGGACTCAAATAGCCAAGTAGAATGCCAAGATTCTGGTCATTAATATACATGTGCCGTAGGAAATTCCAAGTCAAACCAACATGGACTAACAGGAACCAGATGAACCCGTCTGCTTGAAGCAACTTAACACAGACAAACTGTATGATATATGGCTTTCAAGACACTGGACACCAGGCAGTGAAGATACTTAAGATATGGAAGGTGAACCTGGCCAGCCCTGTGATGGCTTACAGCTCCGAGACAGGGTCGAGGCCGGAATGCAGGGAGGCCATCCCTCTGGGTCCCAGGGGACTCTTCTTGCTAAGGAGATGCAGGTGAGCATCCAAGGAGATGATGGTGGCCAGAGTATTTCAGAAGAGGGCACCAGAGGACAGAACCACAAAGAGATGATCCTCTGGGTGTTTTACAAGATTCTGCGGAGAATTTACCTCTAGGCTGATCGAAACGTACAAGTGAAGAAACTCCCAGGGCTGGGAACGAACCCTCAGAAAAGATGGCAGGTAACAGTGCGGGGCACTCATCCAGGTCTTAGAAGAGTGCCTATTTAACCAAGCAGACCAGAACTCATGATCTGGGAGCACCGAGTCGTATTCTCAGGAAGGTCTCATCCAAAGCAGGGAGGAGTAACTCGTCACAGACTAAGCATTGCTCCCATCCCACCTAACAAAGTTCAAAAGCAGGACTTGAGAGGATCAAACTGCTTGCAAGTAACGTAACTGTGCCCAAGAACAAAAAGATCGATATATTTGTATGTCCAACAAACAGACGAGTAAAACTAACAATGTCTATGATCCAATGAAACGTTACCGGGCCGAGAAAGAAGCAGAAAAGCCTGCCCTTGATGAACAGCCAAGTCATTCAACCAACAATTTTATAGACCTCAGAGGTAGCAGACGAGGACATTTAAAAAGTTCCTACACCATCCTCTTGATGTTCAGAAGTTAAGTCGAGATTTAGAAAATACGAAGAAGACACAAATTGAACTATGAGAGCTGAAAATTCTATTTTATGGAAAGAAAAATTCATTGAATGGGATTAATTTCAGTTGAGACATTACAGAAGAAAACACCTGTAATCTTGAAGACATAGCAAAAGACACTGCATAACATGAAAGACAGATACAAAGAGAATTTAATAAAAATGAAGAGTAGAGGTACTCTGTGGGGCAACTTGAAATGGATCAGTATACATGCACTTAGGTGCTCTGAGAATGGGGTTAGAAAAACAAACATAATTGAAGAAATAATGGCAGAATGGTTTCAAATTTCATTAATATCACTAGCAGATTAAAAAATCTCAACAAATTCCGAGGATAAGAAACACAAAAAAGGAGAAATAACTCACACTATGTCACATTATAGTCACATTACTTAAATCAGGTGATTATATAAAAAAAAAAAGATATGTTATACACAGAGGAAGAAAGATAAGAATGATCACACATTTCTTACTGAAAACAATTCAGGGGCGCCTGAGTGGCTTAGCTGGTTGAGTGTCTGACTCCTGATTCCGGCTCAGGTCATGATTTCATGGTTTGTGAGTTCGAGCCCCGTGTCGGTCTCTGTGCTGGCAGCTCAGACCCTGAGCCCGCTTTGGCTTCTGTGCCTCCCTTTCTCTCTGCTCCTCCCCTGCTCATGCTCTGTCTCTCTCTCCTTCAAAAACAAATAAACATTTTAAAAATGTTTTAAAAGAAAACAATTAAAAAATAAGAAAACAACACAACATTTTTAAATTACTGAAAGAAAAAAAATGTCAACATAGAATATCCAAAGAAAATATCTTTCAAAAATCACAGGTGAAATACATTTTGATGCATTTAAAAGATGGAATAATTTATTACCAGGAGATCTGCACTAAAAACAACGTTAATGGAAGTCTTCAGGGCGGAAGGAAAGTGCAACCAGGGGAAAAAAAAATATTTATGATTATACACAGTGGAACCAAAAGCACTGGAAATAGAAAGTGCATGGGTAGGTTTATTATCACTGTTATTGTTGTTGTTATTATCATTATTATTATTGAACATCTTTTTTTTATTTTTATTTTTTTTTAATTTTTTTTTCAACATTTATTTATTTTTTGGGGGACAGAGAGAGACAAAGCATGAACGGGGGAGGGGCAGAGAGAGAGGGAGACACAGAATTGGAAACAGGCTCCAGGCTCTGAGCCATCAGCCCAGAGCCTGACGCGGGGCTCGAACTCACGGACCGCGAGATCGTGACCTGGCTGAAGTCGGACGCTTAACCGACTGCGCCACCCAGGCGCCCCCTATTGAACATCTTTAAATGCCAATTGGTTATTTATATAAAAATAACAACACTGTACCACAGCATCTAGCATATAAGCAAAACTCACAGGTATGGCAACAATTGTACAATGTCTGAGACATGATGACAAATGACAGCTTATGACGATGAGATTCTTACGCTGTTAAAGATGTGGCACAATGTCACTTACAGGGGGACTGGTAAGTTATAAATACGTGCTATCATATGCCAACTATATTTCAATTAAAAAAATTCAATCAGTAAAAATAAAAATGTAGGCTGTTGAGCCTGACACAGCCATTAACTTTGCACAACAAAGAATTAAAGAAAATAAGCCAAAAAGAGGACGAAAGGAAATCCTAAAAAAAATAATCCATCATTTCAAATGAAGTCAGCAACAGATGACAAGAGGAACGAAGAATAGATAGGGCAATTAGAAAGTAACTAGCAAGAGGAGGGTCGTAAGCCTGACCAAATCAAAAATTACTTTAAGTGTAAAGGACTCAAACACCCAAATTAAGAGGCAGAGATGATCAACTTTCAAAAGGTGAGAGAGAAATACCAAACTATACTGGGTCTACAATAAACACACTTAAATGTAAAGACACAAATAGGTTAAAAATAAACACACGCAAAATGATATATCAGGCTGACATTTTCGAAAGACAACAAAGTATGTGTCAGCGAAAATCATATTACTGTGTATGAAGAAAGCCATTCCACAATCACAGAGGGGTCTATTTATCCAGAGGAACTAATAATCTTTAAGTTTTATCAACCTCGTAAGAGAGTCTTAAAATATATGAAGCAAAGAATGATGGGGCTATGAGGAGAAATGGGCAAATCAATAATTATATTTAAAGATTTTAATACCCCTCTCTTAATAACTGATAAGCCAAGTGGAGAGAAAATCAATATGGGTACAGAATGTCTAAACAATACTATCACCTAATTTCACCTGAGTGACATTTCTAGAACACTCTATCCAGCAAGTGGAGAATCTAAATTGTTTTCCAATGCATAGAAAGCACTTAGTAAAACAGAACATATTTTGGGTCATGAAACATGTCTCAATAAATACAAAAGAATTCAATTCATACACGATAGATTCAATTAGAAATCAATAACAGAAAAATCTCCAGAAAATCACAACTACTTGGGATTTGAAATAACTTGCTCCTAAAAAAAACCCACCTAGCAAGGAATATATCACAAATTAAGATATTGGAAAGAATTTTGTTCTAAGTAAAAATGAAAAGAAGTATGGCTTAAGCAGCACATGCTAGAAAGAGTGTAAAATTTAGAGCGATACATCTCCACACCAGGAAAGAAGAAAAATCTCAGATCAATGGCTTTAGCTTGCCCATTAAAAAGGCAGGAAAAGAAGGGGGGGAAAATCCAATTAAGCCACAAAAAATTAAATGATAGAGAACAGTACATAAAGATGAAATGAACACCACAAAAATAAAGGAGAAAATCACCGAATTTTTTTAACGTTTATTTATTATTGACAGACAGCGAGTCAAGAGTGTGAGCAGGGGAGGGGCAGAGGGAGAGGGAGACACAGAATCCGAAGCAGGCTCCAGGTTCTGAGCTGTTTGTTAGCACAGAGCCCGACGTGGGGCTTGAACCCACAAACTGCGAGACCATGACCTGAGGCGAAGTTGGACGCTCAACCGAATGAGCCACCCAGGTGCCCCAAGGAGAAAATCATTGAAATCAAATGCGATCTCAAGAAGATTCATGGGAATCATCTAGAGAAAATATACTGTTATCATGTAGGAGAGAGGTGAGATTATTATAGGTTCTATGAGAACAATTCTCTTAGTTCAAAAAATACCCCCAAACAAATTTGAGACAGAAGAATAAACTTGAAGGACTAATGTTACTTGCTGTTCATATTTATTATAAAGCTACAATCGTCAAGACGATAGGTTACTGACCTAAGAAGCAGACTGACGGAACAGAATATAGTCCAGAAGTAGGTTCCCACATATATGGAACTGAGTTCTGACAAAGATGCAAAGGCAAAACAATGAAGACAGAGTCATTTCTTTTGTTGTTGTTGTTTTTCCAACAAATGGTGCGGAACAAGTCAAATCCGTGTGCAAAAACACAAACAAAACATACAGACAAAACCTCTGGCAAAATCTGCATAAATAGTTTGCACCATATACACAAAATCAATCTTAATGAATCATAGATCTAAATGTTGGATTAAAACCAGAAAATTCTAAAGTTACGTGTTCCTCAATTTCGTCAGTATCGCGTGTAGCAGCGCTTTTTCCTTTCTCTGAGCATCGCTCGCCCTCCTCTAGACGCTCGGGTCTATCATTACATTTCAACCTCTGAGTGTAATAGATTTGAAAGGAGATCATGCTGTCCTTGTGAAAATGAGACATGTCTTGCGGTCCAACTTGGGACATAGAACACCTAGACTCCCGTCCCTCTTTGACACTAAGTATAATTACATCTGAGCTTCTCAAACCCTCGAAGTTCTGACTCAGCTAGAGCCTAAAACGTCTGTGGTGCTTCCTAACGTTTATTATGCTCGCCATTCAGGACACCGTTATAGGGTCTGCTTAAATCGGCTTCCATGATGTAGTTTTAGGGACCCACGCAAGATTCGGGAAATATGCTAAATTCTCTATAAATCTGCTAACTGTGTGTCAAGGAAGTTTCCTTTATTCGTTCATCTTTACATCTTTCAAAGCCCCAACAATTTCCCATATTTGCTGTATGCCAGGATTTTTAGCATAAGGTGGCATTCACACTGTTCTTTTCGTTCATGTTTGTAAAAACATTATTATTATTTTCCCGCAGTGAAAGCTGCCTTTCTGTCATGATCTCTCCTCATTCCAGAGATACTTTAGATCGCAAATGGTAGAGTCTTCTCCAATGTACTAACTCAAATGTCATTCCTTCGAACCGGAGAATGTGTTTTGGCTGCTAAATGATACAGGCTAACCCTGCTGTGCCCCACGTGTAAAACGAAGCAAAATCCGTCCAATGAGTTAGATCGTGGACGTGGTTTTCGGGGAAGCGAGGACCTTCCCACTGAAGTGTGAGAGGCGGGGAGCAGACACGGTGCGTCCTTGAGATGCCGTCTGCCCAAGAAACCAAATCTAGATCCTTCTGGTCGAAATGGACTCATTTCAGCATGTTGCTATTAATATAAACGGTGCACACACCGTGTTATCACACGCAAGCCGGTCTGTATCACTCTCTTTGCCTAGTTATGCGACTCGTCAAACTTGTACCGCTGGCCTTTGCCACCAGATTTCTCTCCCCTCGGTTCTCTTTGCCATGCTGGACACCCCCGTGCGCTCCCTCTGTTTTTACGTGAATTCTAAACAATCGTCTCCAAGATACAACTCTCACTGCATTCCTATCGACTGCATGTTCACCAGAGGTAAAGTTACCGCAGAGATCAGGTTCCAAACCCTGCAATCAGCTCTGATTCAGGTGACCCTGGCACACCTCATCACATCATTGTTCCCACGGAGTCCCATTCTGCCGCTCTGTCTGGTTTGGGATGTCCTCATGCTCCCCACCTGGTCTCAAGACCGTGTAGCTAAGACCAGGCGTGGGGATTCTGTCAGGAAATTCCTTCCTTCCCTCTCCTCCACCGCTTGGTGTGTGGTTCCTTTGGCAAAACTCATCTTTTATATCTCTCTTAGACGCCGGACTGCCAGACCCACTTTTTTTTGCAGGACTCCGGTAGAAGGCAGGAAAAGGGCTCCCAAGGATATCCCCATCCAACCGGTGAATATCTTATGTTACATTAAAAATAGGAATTAGTGGGTGGCTCAGTCGGTTGGTTATCCGGGTGGTCCCGACACAATCACAAGGGTTCTGGAAAGTGGAAGAAGGAGGTAGGAGAGAACATGGCATGTGTGCCCATCCTGCTGTCGCTGGCTTTAAAGGTGGGGGAGGGGGGGCGCCTGGGTGGCTCAGTCGGTTGAGCGTCCGACTTCGGCCCAGGTCATGATCTCGTGGGTCCGTGGGTTCGAGCCCCGCATTGGGCTCTGTGCTGACAGCTCGGAGCCCGGAGCCTGTTTCAGATTCTGTGTCTCCCTCTCTCTCTGACCCTCCCCTGTTCATGCTCTGTCTCTCTCTGTCTCAAAAATAAATAAACATTAAAAAAAAATTTTTTTTTTAAATAAAGGTGGGGAAGGGGCCATGGGCCAAGGAACGTGATCAGGCTTTGGAGACCGCACAGGGTAAGAAAACAGATTCTCCGGAGCCTCACAAAAGGAACCCGGCCATACTGACAGCCCGACTGTGGCCCAGTGAAACCCGTGTCGAAGTTCTGATGCACAGAACCGTAAGATAACACATCTGCACTGCATTACGCTGCTAAATTCGTAATAGATTGTTACCGCATTAATAAAAGTAGCACACAGGGCTCTGACCTCTTCAGTGGCGGCCCCGTGGCCCTGTCGCTCCTCTGCAGGACACTGCGATTTCTACGAGTAAGAAACCAGGTCTGTCCTTTTTACTGCTGTCTAGCTGGCTGGTGGAACAGGGCCCATGCGAAACTCTACTGGGAGATCAAAGGAGCTGATGTAAATTTATATCTAACTATTCCTTCCCTGAGTTTTTCGAGATCCCATATCCTATTCTTTGAGATTGGGGAAATTCAAAGTTTTTGTTTCTTTCTATGTTATGGTGGGAGACCTTCCAAGGGGCAGGGAATCGCAGTGGAGATAGGAACCATCTGTGAAGGA
The DNA here is from genome assembly GCF_018350175.1 of Felis catus. Lineage (NCBI taxonomy): Eukaryota > Metazoa > Chordata > Mammalia > Carnivora > Felidae > Felis > Felis catus. The sequence goes on along the minus strand of NC_058368.1, from coordinate 236,114,289 downwards.
CTCAGTGGTCTAAACCCCAGGGGGCTCCCTGAGTGTCCTCATCGTGAGGATGGCCTTTGTTCTTCCGTGCCACCAAACGAGGTCACGTCCGCGTGCCTTTGTACATGCCTGCTTCTCTGACTAGAACCTTCCATATGATCCACTCGGCAGACTGTCCACCTGCTTCCTTATCGCTCCCCCTCGGCTTCTCTTGACCCTACGGGAGGAGGCAGCCAGCTCCCCCGTGTGCGGCCCCGATCCTGCCTCTGGTCTGTGTTACAGCCACAAAGCTCTCTCCCACACAGTAGGTGTAGGTTGGTTTAAATTATGGACGCTCTAACAGTAAATTCTTGGAAATGAGAGGCGCTCAATACATATTTAGCAGACCAATCTCTCTCTCTTCCCGCGTGTGTGTTACTTAAAAGCAACTTCGTATTTTAGTTGGTATTCTATGTCCTAGATCTTCTCTTGTGAGCTGACATTTCAAGGAAGAATTAATTATATATGCCGTCATCTAGGACCCAGGGAGCAGAATAAAATAAAAGAGCCCCAGTTCTCCAGGACATTTAAAATCATCTCCAAGAAACAATGGATTTTTCTTCTTTCTAAAATTGCCATTCCGTCATCGACTTAGCATGAATTCAGAACCCGCCGGAGGTGTCCACAGCACAGAAGGGACCACAGGCTCGCTCACTTTTTCACTGGATGCTTATCGACTACTTATTCTGCCTTGTGCTTTTCCAGTCCAAGTGAGGACTAAACAAGAAGCCAAAAAAGCATGCTCATCCAGGGCCTTGTACCCTAACAGAGGATCCTGTGTGCTGGTCTAGTCACTGAGAAGAAAGAGAAGGTTCGAAGACTAAGAACACCTGACCCATTCACACGAGACATGGAGTTCGGAGAAGGTGCATTGACACAAATGAACGATATAAATCACGCAATGATAGAATTGTGCTCAAGATAGAGAGGACTCTGGGATCACTTTGAATAAGAAGAACAAAAGAGACTTTTCGGAAAGAAAGATTTTAAGTTGAAGCTGAAGGCATTAGGACACGTTCAGTGGGTGGACCGATACGGGAACCCCGTTTCTCTCCGAGAGAAGAGCTTATGTGGAGGAAGAAGTCACGGAGCTTCTTGGCGTGTTGCAACTGGGTCTAGCTTCGTCCTCCATCCATGTTCAAGGTCAGCGCATTCCTCTCCAGAGTGTGGTAATGCCTTATTGGAGGTCGTCCTAACCCAAGAGCCACAGTCCTTTCTCTGAGAAATGCTTCCTTACTGATAAGGGTGGCCCTGGGGCAGGTTACTCATACTGTAGGACTCCATTTCCCTCCTACCGCCCTTTGGGCCAGAACTGGGTGCGTGCCATGTGGGTGGGCACACCCTGCCTCGTGGGCAGAGAAGCAGAGTGAGAAATGAATGGCACTGACCGGCAAGGGGATCAGGAAGAACCCACAGTGGCAGTGTCCGCGTGCCTGAGGATTTCCCGGGTTCAGCGCTAACCTCCTCCACAGGACCCAGTATATTCCTGTCCCCTCCTGCCCTGTGGGGAAGTCTCCATTCTTATTTAGTTAAAAAATGGTTACTGCAACTTGAAACTAGAGTCTAAGTTAATGCATGCTTTAGTGACTCTCAAATCTATTTTTTCAGTGCAACCTTCTCCCTTAAGATCTCGGTAGATCTACGCCAACCTACCGCTTGGAGAGTCCAGCCAGCACAACTCATGCTTTGCTCAGTTTTACTCTATGTCACATGAAACTCACCGTCTTGCCATCCACACTGTATCCTCGCATTCTGTTTCCCCACCGTGCATTGAATCACCACCTGGCCCAGCAACCCAAATAAACAGCCTTGGAAATATCCACAACGCCCCCATTCCCGGCTCCCACACTGTGTTGTTCCAACTCACCGGCCACATAATCTGCGTTGTCTGTGTTGCTGGTGCGATGTTCTCATTGGCTGCAATTCTGCCAGTCTGGATCTTCTCTTCTCTGTGATCCTGGTTTATGTTGGGTATTTCCCATTCATGTTTATTTTTTTAAATGTTTATTTATTTCTGAGAGAGAGAGAGAGAGAGAGAGACCAAGTGGAGGAGGGGCAGAGGGAGAGGGAGACAGAGGATCCAAAGTGGGCTCTACCCTGACAGTAGCAAGCTCAATGTGGGGCTCCAATTCGTGAACTGTGAGATCATGACCTGAGCTGAAGTCAGACACTCAACCCACTGAGCCACCCAGGCATCCCCCCCAGCCCCCACTCATCTTTAATAATAAAGCTCAGGAATCACCTCCTCCACAAAAAAAAACTCAGTTTATATGAGCCACATTTCTAAATCTCTAGTGCACCTAATTTCAAACACTTTGCTCAATATCCTCAAGTGCAGGTGTGAGAGCAGAAGCCGGAGAAGGCAGTGAGGACCGGGAAGGCGATGCTTCCAGAAGGTCAAAGAGAGAACTCCCGGCTAGGACTTGAGGCATTGCCATAATGGCTCACCCTGCATCTGTGAGAAGTTGACATGTCAGCTTTGCTGGCTCTGTGACCAGATATTGGGACCACTGGAAGGACTAGATAAAAGATAGGTGCAACAAGAAGGTGAAGAGAGAAAGACAGGTATGTCAATTCAAATGGACGGATAAGAGAGATGCCAACTGTGGCCAAGAATCAACGCTCGAGCTTCTGGGAGGCTTCAAGCAATTTCCAGTGGCCATGGCGATGGTGGTGCGGTGCGGGTGCAGAGGACATGAAGCCGGACCCGGTGGGAGAAGTCGGGTAATCCTACCCCCAGGATTCCAGGTGCAGCCACGGTGGGGAGCACGGTGGGACGAGCTGGGAGGCCGAGCGAACCGGACAAGTCTGGTTCCAGGCTGCGAGGAGGGGTGCCCGCCTCCTCCCCAAGGTCATCACAGAACAGTCACTTTGTTTATACCCATTTTCAGAGCTGGAAGAAATTTATTCATTTATTCCGCTTGAATAACAAACTCTTCATATCATCTCAATGGGATTAACATAATCAAACACCTAATTCTGTCACCCTCCAGGCTAGCATTAGGATCCTGCTCAGGAGTTCTTTCTGGTCGCAGAGGAAGATGGGCTCTGTGAGCTCTCCACAATCATCCCAACATGCACCTGCAGACATGCCCGCCTCACCCGCGTTCTTACCTCTTCTCGTCCAAAGCTGCCAATCACGCCGGTGTTCCGTAGCTATTTGCAAGCAAAACCAAGTATCTTGCAGAATGAAGTCCGTGACAGAATTCCTTTTGTTAAAGCCAAGGAGCTAATCGCGAATGTGACTTTGCTAACAATAATTCTAGGGGCTTTCTCATCTCTTATTTCCTAAACAAACAATTTATTCTAATTGCTCAGAAACACGAACCTCACAGCCTAGCCTAGAGCGCGAAGCTATTACAATGGGGCAATATCAGTTCACGGCGGGGGCGGGGGTGGGTGGCCCCGGCGGGATTCTGCCATCCTCTCCGACTGGGTTCTGTCTACAGAGGTTCATTTTAATCCGCTGACAGCGGAGGGCGGAGGGCCCCCTGTTAGATCGCATCAAAGCAGCAGGACAGGGTCATGATCACCTTGAATAACGGGTTACAACTTGAGACAGCCTTAGCAGAATAACGGTGCGGCCCACAGTCAACTGAAGACGGTTCACACTAGTCACAAGGGGTCTTTGGGAGTGACAGAGAGCGACCCGTGTACGTGGAGGCGGACGGGCATTTCCTACGGGGACATACCCCAGAACCTACAGGCTCCAAGTGGTGGTTTGCATGGCCGACATCAATCCACCCGCCCCTAGAGGAGGGCTCCAAGAGGATGTCTATATGTTTCCACTGCACTGACTTTGGATTTCTTTAGGCAAATGGCTATGAAAAAGTCAGCTGACGATTCGAAAAGGAAAAATGTGTGAGGTAGCTAGGGAGTGGCACACGCAAGACTTCTTATCGAACCGTCTCGGATTGACAAAGTGAAGACGATATGGGGCTGGCGGAATGGATATTCTAGGCAGGCAAGGCGGTTCCACTCTGGGAATTAAAAGGGCACCCGCTAAATCTGTCACGAGGCCCTTTCAGGATGTAGCACCAAAGAATTATATCACAAAGGTCACTCGGAGAAATACGAGTGTCACAAAGTTAAGTACATCTAGGGAAGATCAGATAATAGGAAATATCTTTTTTCAAAGCCGAAATGATAGATGGAGAAAGTGGTAAACTGAAGCGCACGGCAGATATAAGGGGAAATCAAGACGGCGGCAAAGAAATAAAATGGAAGGGTAATACAATAGAAGGGACGCTGTAGAAATCATAAAAGAAATGCTTGGAAACAACACTGAAACTTATTGAATAAAGTGAAATTTATTCAGAACATTCAGATGGCGAGATGCAGAAACATAACCCATGGAGTGGCATTCTGGCTGATTGCAAGACGCTGTGAAGAATACATTTCAAAAAAATTGTCATATGTTCTCATAGAACACCGTATGAATAATTTAACAGGAATGCCAAGATTTATGAAAAGAGTATTAGCAGTGAAATGTTAATGCCAGCCCCAAGAATATGTGTTTTAGGCGACTGTTTGGTTCTAATCTACATAATTATTTCTATCTGCCACCCGCCTGCCCAAAACAGAACGGCAAAAATTAAGGAGAACCTTAGAACGTGTGATGCAGTCTAAGGTGTATTTTCTTTACTTAGAACCTGTCTTACCTGCGAATTGAACTCCTCTTGCTACGTTATCTGATGGACCCGCCTCCTGCTTTTCCATCTGGCCTTCTCCGTGGCCCTCACTAGTAGGATTTCCGTGTGTCGGCCAAGGGCTTTTTCTCGCACGTTCATGTCAGCGGGAACACCTTTGCCACCAGGCAAGGCATTACCAGGATCAGACTTTCTTGGAGGAGGCCAGTGTAAACAACCGTGAATCCACGGTGAGTCCTTGCTGCCACGCCCTGGAGCCACCGAGCAGGGCAGTCCTGGGGTGCATGCTGGCCAGATGCGGTCCCGGGAACCCTCACCAAGCCACTGACCGCTGGGGGAGGGAGCACAAGGGGCCACCTCTTCTCTTCTGCGTCAGCGACAGGAGCATATGCGTAGATGGTCATTTAGCACGTTGCCTGGAAAGCTGCTCAAAATCAGCAGCGCAGAAATGCAAACTCTGTATTGAACATCACGAAGAGAAGGTCGAAATTAGATGCTTGATTTAAAAATCTCGGTGAGTTTATCCTTGCGACCCTTTGAAAACTGTGGCCGGGGCTCATGTTCCGTTATATACCACAATCCTACGTAGGACGAGCGTTAACACCTGTAGCCTGAGAATGTGGTCTGAGACACTGGCCACCGGATTCATTCCTTTGTCACCTTTTGCCCCAAGGTAGTCTGTGCCTTAGTCACCGATGCAAAGACGATTGAATCTATGGAATGTGATGGACTTCATGGGACGCTTAAAAATCGACCGCTTGGGGTGCCTGGGTGGCGCAGTCGGTTAAGCGTCCGACTTCAGCCAGGTCACGATCTCGCGGTCCGGGAGTTCGAGCCCCGCGTCAGGCTCTGGGCTGATGGCTCGGAGCCTGGAGCCTGTTTCCGATTCTGTGTCTCCCTGTCTCTCTGCCCCTCCCCCGTTCATGCTCTGTCTCTCTCTGTCCCAAAAATAAATAAACGTTGAAAAAAAAATTTAAAAAAAAATTGACCGCTTTACTTATTTCCAAAGGAAGTCAAAGCAATGGAGGAATTGCTTATCGTATTGACTCACGGACATTGTACTTTCAAAAATGAATATGTAGAGAGGCTTTTTATTTCTAGCGTCTCGCAGTGACTGCGCGTGTTGCCTAAGGTAAAACTATTTTTCTGTCTCTTAAAAACAAAAGAAAAAGAAAAAAGAAAAAGATTGCGAAAGGAGTTCAGGTTCCGCAAAGACACATGCTCTAAAATTAATGGGTAGCACATCGCCTTTCCTCCAAACTTGCCTGTACGGTGTTCTACAGGGATGGTTTGCTGATGGGATCTCTAGCGCTTTGGAAATAAATACCTTGCAAACGGCACTGAATTTAATTAATAATGCTTGACCCCCGTATTTCGCTGTCTACCCTAAAACTACAACCGGTTAGATAGAATACAACTGTGAATATACAAGCGCTAATGAATAAATTCAGTGCATAAGCCTCAATAAAATTCATGATTTACTATGGCTTAAAAATTGTGCGTTGATTACAAGTGTCCGTTCCTGCTTAGAGCACGTCTTTGGGAAGTAACTTTGTGGTGATGTTTCAGGCACTGCACGCAGAATACTGGCCAAAGAGCCGAACGTGTGGCCCTTACGGAGGAAATACAGCATGTCGGCAGGTAGAGAAACACTGAAAAATAAATCATGTATCTTTCAGTGTCTGCTATAGTACAAAATAATTTTACAGGCTTTATCACAGACGTCGCCTGCATTGGAGAAGCAGCAGAAATCCTCCCCTAATACGTAAATTACTTGTTTGTAACATTGGGGAGTGCTGTCTCCTCCCCTCTCCATTAAATAAATCACGTGGACGTCAGAAGGCTCCATCACCTACTACATGCCCAGCCCCCTTCTTAACATCTTACACATGTTGACACATTTTACCCCCTCGACGGCCCCATTTTACAGGTGAGGAAACGGGATACTGGAGGGAGAGAGCCTTCTTGTTCTTGGTGGTAGCCTGCGGACCACTTCTGGACCATTTTTCTTCAGTCCCTTGGAAAACGCCCTGCTCCCCTGTGAGGAATGTCTCAGGTTTGCCATGCTGTGCCCTTACTGTGACACGTACTCACCTCCTGGACACCCCTCTTCGCCGAAGGTTTGCTTTCCTTACCTCCACCAGCCCCCCTGAAGATGTGAGCATCCCCGTAGACGACTGAGCCAACAACCTAGGCTTCCAGTACAAGTATTCATCACCACCAGTGGTCATTGCCCACTGCCCAGCCAGTCACGCCCTCCTCTGGCCGGTTTTCTGGAATACGCCAAAATTGGTGACTAAACTCCATCTGAGATTTCAAACACAAATATCCTACATTTCCTGGACATTTATTCTCTGTCTAAGTCATGGTTTCGTTTACCTAGGACTTCCAAGCTAAGGATTCCATGAATTAAAAAATGTATGTATAAGAATTCTCATGTTTTAATTCAATTGTAAAAGTGAATTACATTCTTGCCACTTACAAACGAATCAAAATGAAGAGCCAGACGGTGTGAACGCCTCGCTCCTACATCATCTTTCGTTTGCTCAGTTCTCAGCCATACGCCCCGCGGAACTAACAGGTCAACAGTTTTGTTTCTTGAGTAAACTTTCAAGATCTCTCTGCATACTCTAGCCAAGGCAAACTATGCTGTTAATGTTCACATTTTTATTTAAAAGGTAGAATACAATGCACGCTATTGGCCATCTTCTTGGTTTCGCTTCATAAATGTTCAGATACTGTCTATGTGAGTATATAAATGCTTTCTTTTTTTAAAACTACCTTAACCATTTACTCGTGTCCTGTTCAGTAGGCTTTGTACTGCAACAGATCTCTAGAATTTTCTGTCTTGCAAACCGGAACTCTATCCCCATCAAGCAGCTCTCCATTTGCCCCTGCCCCCCACCCCACCACCTCCAGCTTCTGGCAACCAGCGGTCTACTTGTGTTTCTAGGGCTTCAACTATTTTAGATACCACCTTTAAGTCAAATCATAGAGTATGGATTTGACTTATGGATTTGACTTATGGATATGCAAATGACTCTTTGAGTCCCAGTTTCTAATTCTTTTGGATATACAACCAGAAGTGTGATTTCTGGATCACATGGTAATTGTTTCTCTGTCTCTGTCTCTGTCTCTCTCTCTCTACACATACGCACGCATATGCACACACACACACACACACACACACACACACACACATATATATATTTTTTGAGGAGACTCCATTCTGTTTTCCATAGTGGCTGTGACATTTTACATGTTCACCAACAGTGTACAAGGATTCCAATCCCTCCATGACTACGCATTTACTGACTATTTTCTGGGGTTTATTTTGGGGCAGTGGATAGTAGCCATCTTTATGGGTGTTAAATGATAACCTCATTATGGTTTGATTAGTATTTGTGTAATGATTAAGGATGTTGAGCCTCTTTTCACATACTTGTTGGTCATTTGTATGTATTTGGAGAAATATCCACTAAAGTTCTTTGCTCGTTTTTTAATCACATCATTTGTTTTTTGTGGCTGTTGAGCTGTAGGAGTTCTTCATATATTCTGAATGTTAATTCCTTATCAAGTATATCATTTGCAAAATTTCTTCCCATTCAATAGCTTTTTCACTCTGTTGACTATTTACTTTAATGTGCAAAAGTTTTTTTAAAGTCTGTAGTTCCAGGGAGTCTGGGTGGCTCAGTCGTTTAAGGGTCTGACTCTTGGTTTCAGCTCAGGTCATTATCACATGTTTATTGAGTTTGAGCCCCACGTCGGGCTCTGCATTGACAGTGTGGAGTCTGATTGGGATTCTCTGTCTCCCTCTCTATCTGCCCCTCCTCTGCTTGCTCATTCTCACTCTCTCTCGCTCTCAAAATAAAGAAATAAACTTTTTTTTTTTAAGTTTATAGTTCCACACGCCTATTTGATACCTATGCTTTGGTGTCATATCCAAGAAATCACCTTGTAATCCAATGTCATGAAGCTGTCCCTTCTTTTCTTCTAGGAGTTTTATGCTTTGGGGTCTTGTGTTTAAATCTTTCACCTACTTTTGGTTAATCTTTGGGTACAATGTTAGGTGAGGATACCACGTCATTCTTTTGCACGGAGTTATGCAATTTCTACAACATTAATGCAATAATGTTGCAATGTTTCCCGCCGCATGGTCTTGACACCCTTGTTGAAGATTATTTAACCACTTACCACTATTTTTGTTCTGTTCTCTTCTGTTCTATTGGCTTCCATGTTGATCTGTATCCCCGCATCGCCCTGTTTTGATTACTGGAGGTTTGTAACGTGTTTTGAAAACAGGAAGTGTGAGGACTGCTGATTTGTTCTTCCTTTGAAAGATTGTTTTGGCTATTCTGTGTCCCTTGAGATTGCATATGGATTTCAAGATGTTTCTTTCTATTGCTTTTTAAAAAAGGCAGTGGAATTTTGACAGCAATGGTGTTGAATCTCTAGATTGCTTTGAGTAATATAGACATTTGAACAAAAGTACGCCCTTCAATCTATAATGTATTTAAATTTACTTATGTTCTTTCTGTTTATTTTACCACGTAGTATTACATATCACATACTACATACATTACATACTACATGCATTGTAGTAATGCCACCAGGTAGCATTCTGTCTTATGTATGTATTGTTATATTTAGTTAGTGATTCAATTAATCTGTACCTGATTGATGAATATTTATATTGGTTCAGTTTGGTTGTTAGAAGTCATGCTGTGATAGGGCACCTGGGTGGCTCAGTTAAGCATCTGACTTCAGCTCAGGTCATGATCTCGCGGTTCATGAGTTCGAACCCCGCGTCGGGGCTCTGTGCTGACGGCTCGGAGCCTGGAGCCTGCTTCCGATTCTGTGTCTCCCTCTCTCTCTGCCCCTCCTGCCTCGAGCTCTGTTTCCCTCTCCCTCTCAGAAATACAGAAACGTTAAAAAAAAAAAAACAAAAAAGAAATAATGCTGTGATAAATACGTACATTCGAACATGGTTTTTCTGTTGTGCAAGGATAAATTCCCAAAGGTGGTGCTCCTGGGTCACACTATAGAGGCATTTGTAATTTTGATAGATAATGCCAAAGTATCCCCTAGAAATGTTGTACTAATTTATCTTCTTAATAGCCACGGACAAGAAAGCTTTCTTTCTCACTGCTTCAACAAAAAAGCGTATTATCAAACTTTCAGGTGTTTGCAATGTGGTAGACCTCAGTAGCATTTTAATGTGTATTTCCCTTAGCTGAGTGAAGTTAGATATCTTTCCTTATATCTCCATTTTCTTTCCCGAAATCTCTGGTTATGTATTTTGTCTATTTTTCTGTCAGGTTGTTGGTGTTTTCCCCATCAACCGGAGGACATCTGTGTCAGGGAGAGCGGTATTTGGCTTGCCATATGCACCACAGAAAACTCTTTCTAGTTTTACATTTCCCTCAGCTTTTGTTTTCCTTCCTTCTTTCTTTTTTTGGTTTACACATAAAATTTTGGCTTTCACAGTCCACTTAACAATCTCTTCTTTTATGGCTTCTTGACATTTATCCGAACCTCCCTCTCTCTAAGATTATTAAAGAATTTGGCCATTTCGCAGGCCCTTGACTCGTTTATCTTATAAATAAATCTCCGAACCACCGGAGTGCATTGTGGGGTGTGGTGTACAGAATAGGTCCAACAGTAATATTTTCCTAAGTCAACCTAGCTGTCCCAGCACCTCTTATGGAAAAGCCCGTCTTTCTCAGTCTTTATCCCTCATATTTTAATTGCCACAAAAATAATATTCCAAAGTCCCAGTGCATTGCAGTTTATTTTCTTTGGTCCCTCTTGTGATGTGCCAGTACCACGCTATTTTCTTAATGGGGATTTTATCGTGCGTTTTAAGATCTGGTAGGGCTAGTCAGCGACCATTTTTTTTTCTCCCACATTTATTTCCGAATCTTACCTTTCCACGTGAGCTTTGGAATCATCTGGCCTTCTTTCTCTTCAAATATCTGTTGGCATATTTGTGTTGGCATTATGTGAAATCTGTAAATTAAATTGTATGCATTGGACATATCTTTAATTTTGACTACACTCGTTCAGGAACCTGGTATGTCTTTTTCCTCCGATCACTTCTTTCTCCATTCTTTGATAGTAGCACAAAGTTTGCTCCAAGTAGACACTGTTTCCTTCCTCTTAACTGTTTTCTTCCTTATTTTATGTGTGGAGTTTTTTTGTTTTAAAGGAGGACTTTTCCTTCAAAGATATGACTTACCGATTGTACTTACGTTTCTGCATCGCACAATTTTTGAATTTTGGTACTGCTTCGGCTGATTCTGCAATTTTTTTTTTTTTTCAGGTAATATATCAACATGAAGTGAAAGAGTTCACTCATCGTTTCCAATTAATCCACCTCTCCTTGTTTTTCTAGTGTATTCGCACATTTTTAAATGATACTGGTGATCGCAGACGTACCGATAGTTAAAGAAATGATTTCCCACACAAATGTTCAGCAATCTCACTAATGAATACTGGTGCAAACGCCTGAGTGAACAGTGGACAAATGCAATTGGAAGTCGCTTTATGCACGTAATCATTTAATAATTAGGTGAACCTGATTCCAGATACACGGACGGTTGAATTTTAGGGAATCGGTTGACTCAATCCATGGTATTAAAAGATCTAAGGAAAAAAAGTAGGCCCATCTCCATAGATGCTGACAGGTATTTGGAAGCCTCCAACGACCATTCATAATTTGAAAACAAAATTAATAAATCAGGAACAGATGTCCACTTCCTAATTGATATAACGTTTCTATCGTTGTCTAAAAGCCACGATTATACTCAGTGGTGAAAAACAGGAATTCCAAGTTCTGCTGGCCGCTCTGTTTTCTTTGTGCCCTGGTATCCGTGTCATTTCAGTGAACGTCCAACGGTCACGTATAAAGAAGATACATTCTCTGTTTCTAGGGGCACAGGGTTTGTTCTTATTGCAAAGGCAGATCTCCCTTGTTAATTATGTTATCGGATTTTTATACACTCCTGCTTTAAACTTGGTCTGATGTGGACGAAAAAAATAACCTGAAACGCCCACACTAATGTTTCTTCTCTTTCTTCCTGCACTTGTCGTTTCTGCCCCATTGAAGGAGGGACCACGCTGCTTCCCGTGCGCACGCGCACATGGGCACGTGCACATGCCTGCTGAGCCCCATTTGTCAACAGCCAGCCTTTGTACCAGAGTTTCTTTCTTTTGTCTTTTTCTTTTCTTTTCTTTAATCTTTTTCCAAGGTCTCCCCTAAACTGCTTGGTTTCTGATATTAAGATCATGGCCCCCGCTTTTTGCCCACCTCTTTCTTGCATGACTTTGCCCATCCTTGGGTTTTAAAATCTGGGCTTTGGTTTATTTATTTATTTATTTATTTATGTAATTTTTATTCTAGAATCACATTGTGGTTTTTCTTCTTCTTCTTCTTCTTCTTCTTCTTCTTCTTCTTCTTCTTCTTTAATGTTTGTTTTTGACAGAGAGAGAGACAGAGCATGAGCAGGGTAGGGGCAAAGAAAGAGAGAGGCAGACACAGACACAGACTCTGAAGCAGGTTCCAGGCTCCGAGCTGTCAGCACAGAGCCCGATGTGGGGCTCGAACTCACAAACCATGAGATCACAACTGGAGCCGAAATCGGACGCTTAACCGACTGAGCCACCCAGGTGCCACTGGAATCATACTGCTTTAAATATGTTCCATTAAACAGCATAAATTTGGGGTTTGCTTTGTACATCCACTGAATTTGAAACTTTTTTTGACATTTATTGAAATAAGAAGTACGTTTGATTTTAGCTTTGTCATATTATTCTGTGTATTTTCTATTTTCTACATGCACAGCATTTTTAACGTCTTTAGTTTGTGTTTAACTTGCGGGGTTTTTTAAAATAGATTTTCTAATATTTAGAAAGGCTGGTGGTTACCTTTTTAAAATTATAACTTGGTAGAGTACATCTTTTTTATTTTTTTTTTACTTGTTATTTATTTATTTTTGAGAGACAGAGAGAGAGAGACAGAGAGAGACAGAGAGACAGAGAGAGGGCACAAACAGGGGAGTAGCAGAGAGAGAAGGAGACACAGAATCCAAAGCAGGCTCCGGGCTCTGAGCTGTCAGCACAGAGCCCGGCGCGGGGCTTGAACTCACAAAACTGTGAGATTGCGACCTGAGCCGAAGTCAGACGCTTAACCGACTGAGCCCCCCAGGCGCCTCTAGTTACCTCCATCCTTTAATTACTTAGACAGTAACCACTGGTCCCCTCCGACAAGCAGGGATAAAGACAGCATCCTTCCACTCTCTTCCCTACCCACTGTTGGCTCAATGTTGGTCAATTATGTTACCTTTCTTGGTACTGTTACTATTCTATTAAATATCTTTGTATTTTTCTTAATGTTTCACTTAAAAAGGTGCCCAGTATAACATCATCTTTTGTTTTTTCTCTTCTGTGCAGTCTCTATTAGCTGCTCACCCGACATGGTGGAAACATACCACACATTTCATTTTCTCAGTTATTGGCCATATTCCATGCATTCCAGGCTTCCACCTAACCTTCTGGGTTTAGTTCCCATGGTCCTCTGCCGGACTGGTGGAAGTTCCTCTGGTAGTTTCCTTCTGTACAGCTTAGGAGGGAAAAGTGCCTTAGTTTTTGTGTGCTAGAGACAATAATTTTGATAGAATAGATCTCATTCTTTTTTTTTTTAAGTGTATTTATTTATTTTGAAAGACAAAGAGAGAGTGAGAAGGGGAGGGGCAGAGAGAGATGGGAAGACAAAATCCCAAGAAGGCCTAGCCCTGTCAGTGCAGAGCCTGATGCGGGGATCCAACTCATGAACTGCAAGATCATGACCTGAGCCGGAATCAAGAGTCAGATGCTTGATTCACTGAGCCACCCAGACACCCCATTCTTTTGGTGAATTTTTCCTGGACCAAACATGTGGACTTTAAAATCAGATTGCCCTATGTTTCAGGAAAAAAAAAAGGAAAGCAAAGAAAAGCAAAGCAAAGCAAAGCAAAGAAAAGAAAAGAAACCTTAAAATACACATACATGCAGGAAGCTGTCTCTCTCGGTGGCAGAAAAGGAGGAAGCCTTTGGCTTTTGCAGCACCTGAAAAGTCTCGTTTTGCTTCTAAGCAAACTTTTCTTCTGTTTCATTGTTGTATTTTATAGTTTTGGAGACTCCAGTAGTAGATATATTGTGTTCCCCTATACATTTTATTTTTTTTTAATTTTTTTTTCAACGTTTATTTATTTTTGGGACAGAGAGAGACAGAGCATGAATGGGGGAGGGGCAGAGAGAGAGGGAGACACAGAATCGGAAACAGGCTCCAGGCTCCGAGCCATCAGCCCAGAGCCTGACGCGGGGCTCGAACTCACGGACCGCGAGATCGTGACCTGGCTGAAGTCGGATGCTTAACCGACTGCGCCACCCAGGCGCCCCTCCCCTATACATTTTAAATCAGCTGTTGATTCAACCAATTACCTACAGAGATTTCGGTTAGGATGCTTTGAATGTATAAATCCATTAGGGTAAACTGAAATCAGTCTTCAAATTTATGCACACTACCTTTTTTTAAATTTAGTCTCTCTTTGATTTCTTTTTTCAAAGTTTATAATTTTTACTGTACAAATCTTGAACAAACTTTGGGTAGATCTACCCCTAACTATTTCAAGAGGTTTTGGTCTTATCACAAATTGTATTTTAAAATTTTTGATATCTAATTGTTCATTTCTATCATCTAAAAATACTATTGATTTTGTAGATCGACTCTCTGTATAACAACATCAATGAACTAATGCATTATACCCCGTAGTGTTTTTTAAGTGCTGTGGAGTTCTTGACATAAGCAATCCTATAGTCTATGAATAAAGATCATTTTAGTTATTTCCTTCAATCTCCTGTAATGTCTCCCCTTCCTTTTCTTGTCATATTGTACTGAACAGTTCTTCCACGGTGATACTGTGATAGGCAGAATAGTGCCCACCTCCCACCAAAAAGAAAGAAGAGATGTCCACACCGGAAACTCCAGAATTTGTGAATGAGTTACATTAAGTAGAAAAAAAGGACTCTGCAAATGTGATTAAGAGTGTTGACCTTGGGGCACCTGGTTGGCTCAGTCGGTTAGGTGTCTGACCTCAACGCAGGTCATGACCTCGAGGTTCTTGGGTTCCAACCCTGCTTTGGTCTCTGTGGTGACAGCTCGGAGCCTGGAACCTGCTTCAGATTCTGTGTCTCCCTCTCTCCCTGCCCGTCCCCTGCTTGTGCTCACTCGCTTGCTCTGTCTCTCAAAAGTATTTAAGGGGTGCCTGGATGGCTCAGTCAGTTGAGCGACTGACTTCGGCTCAGGTCGTGATCTCATGGTCTGTGAGTTTGAGCCCCACGTCAGGCTCTGTGCTCAGGCTCAGAGCCTGGAGCCTGCTTCAGATTCTGTCTCTCCCTCTCTCTCTGCCCCTCCCTTGTTCGTGCTCTCTCTCTCTCTCTCTCACTCTCTCTCCCTCCCTCTCTCAAAAATAATTAAAAACATTTTTAAAAATTAAAAAAATAAAAATAAAATAGTGTTGGCCTTGACCTCAGACCTAGGATCCCAAGAAACTGAATTCTGCCAACACCTTAAATAAGCAGGAAATGGATCCTCTCTTATGGCTTCTGGGAAGGAGCAAAGCCCCACCGACACCTGGAATTTAGCTTAGTGGATCTGTGCCATATTTCTGACTCGCAGATCTGTAAATTAATAAATATAGGTTGCGTTAGCTACTAGGTTTTTTGTGATTTGTTGTGACAGCAGTAGAGAACGAATACAGATCTTAGATAGGAATGGTGACGGAGAACGTCCTTGCTTATTCTCCGCCTTAGGGGAACGTCTTTCAACATTAAGCAGGATATTCACTGTGGTTCTTTGCAGGTGGCACTTCGCAGATTAAGAAAGGTGTTACCAGGAATGGCTGTTAGAATTCCTTAATGCTTTTTCTGCATCTATGGGAGATGGCCACGTTGCTTTCTTCCCTGCACATTCTGATAGAGTAAATGACATTGTTCAATTTACAAAGGTTGAACCAGCCTTGCGTCACTGGGGCCAACTCCAGGTGATCGCGATTTATTACTTAGGATGTGATTGGCTTATATTTTATTAAATAATTTTGTGGTCGTGTTTATTAACCTGTATTTTTCTTTTCTTGATGTATCTTTGTCTAGTTTTGAGATCACTGTAACACTGGACTGATAAATAAATTGGGAAGTTTCTTTCATCTTATATTTTCTGGAAAAGATTATTTAAAACTGGTGTTATAGTTGACCCTTGAACAACAGAAAGGTTTGGGACACCCACCCCCCGAACCCTTGAAAATCCGTGTATAAGTTTTGACTTCCCCCAAACTTACCTGTTAATAGCCTAACTATTAACTATTGACTGGAAGCCTTATCAATAATGCAAACGGTTGAATAACACATATTCTGCATGTTACATGTATTCTTACGATAAAGTAAGTTAGAGAAAACAAAATGTTATTAAAGCCATAAAGAAGAAAAAAATACATTTACAGTGTTGCCTTGTTATTTACAGAAAAAAAGTCTGCATGTAAGTGGACCCACACACCCACACTGTTCAAACCCACGTTGTCCAAGGGTCAACTATATTTCTTTCTCAAACATTTGCTACAATGGCCAGTAAAGACACCTGGGTCCAGAGTCTTTGTTTTGTTTTGTGATTTTTGTGGGAATGTCTTAAACCAAAAATTTAATTCGTTTAATAAATATTACTACATTGAAGTAATTTATTTCTTCCTGAGCGAGCTGTGACACTTTGTAGCATTCCACAAATCTATTTCTTTAACCGATGACATGTTTTTGTGTATCTTTGGTAATATCACTTTATTGCCCCTTTAACATCTGCAGAATCTCTAGAATTCTTTTGTTTCTGATATTAGTAGCTTTTTTGTTCTCTCTTTTATTTCTGATCAGTCTGGCTAAAGTTTTATCAATTTCATTGATCTTTTGAAATTAACCTGCTTTGATCCCATCGATTCTGCTGGGATGTCTTTCCTTTCTGTTTTTAATTCCATTGATTTCCGCTGTTATATTTATTATTTTCTTTTTTATGATTAATTTAGGTTTAAATTTTTCCTCCTCTCTAATTTTTTAATGTAACAGTTTTAGCAACTGATTTGTAACATCTCGTTTTTAATTTAAGCTTTAGTGCTATAAATTTCCCTCAAAGAACTTCTTTGCCTACATCTCATAAATTCTTATATGATGTGTTTTAATTGTAATTCACTTTAGAATATATTCCAAAATCTCCATCTTATTTCTTTCCTGGTTCATAGGTTATTTAAAAGTGTGATGTTTATTTTCCAATTTGGGGGCGATTGTCCAGATGACTGATACTGATTTCTAGCTTAATTCATTTTAGTCAAAGAATACACAGTGTGCAACTTCAAATATTTTAAGTTAATAGTTGAATTGCTTTATTTTAAGAGAGCAACTCAGTTTTCTCAATGCTATTTGGTGAACACTCTGTTTTTTCCACTCATTTGAAATGTGGACATGACCACATACATTCATTTCGTACATTTTGCCAAATCAAAAATACCGCTCTGCAGAAAATATATGCAGTTTGTATCTTAGCTTTTGCCTGGGAATTACGTTGCAAAGAAAATCCATTATGGCACAAAACTACAAGATATTCTGTGGAGAATTTTCCCCCAATATTCTTTTAAATAAAGCTGCAGAGTTTTTCAGGAATTTAGTTACATCCACCCAAAAAACTATTTTATCTTTGCTAAGTTCATTTTTCTAACACACTTTGGGTTATTCTGGGCTCTTTTGTGCACTATGAATTCAAAACCTTGTATGTAATTAAAGGAGGGTATTGTTTTCCATCTTGGCTTGACTTACGGAATTATGGATGTCAAGATCATGAAGATACTGTTGATTTAAGACTGCACATGTTACTATAATTTGTGCTATCCTCAGAAAGAATGTTCAAGTAATAGTTTAAGTTCCAAGGACAAAGGTGAAGATTTCTTCCAAAGTTTCTGATAATTTATTTTTTTAAAACTCTTGACAACGGTAGTCAGTGAGTCACAGAAAGCCCAAGAAAACTTCTCCCTACCCTAGAGGAAGAGCAGGACAGAGGCAGGCACGCCAGTCAGGGGACACTAGGAGCACCAAAGCCAGCATTTCCCCACCTGCATCCGTGCCTACCCATCTGTATCTATATCCACTTCTGTCTATATTTACGCACAAAGGCTGCAGAGCCACCTCCTGAAATAAATTCACACTGTGAAAGACTGAGCAAAGAGAAGGAGAAAAAGCTTTCTAGAAAAAGTACTTTCAAATTCGCAGTAGCTCAGGGGGCCTTAGAGGATCTACCTTAAGAGAGAAATCCAAGCTCCTGACAGAATGAAGAAATGAGACTGTGAACAAAAAAAAAGACATTGTTGTAAAATGAAATACTCCTTCTAGAACGCAGGTGTAAAAAGGAAGGAGCCTTTCACAGACAGGAGTGTCCGCCTAGGTTTTTTTTTTTTTTAAATAGAGGCTACATTTAAGGAAGTGAATAAATTGGACGGGGACAAGAACAGAGCACACATTCATGGAAGACAATTCTTAGTAGAAGAGCTCCAAGTAATGACTCGGTCTTTCAGGTTGTTCTCTGGAAAATTGCATTTATTTTTTGAAGACTGTTTCCTACAGGTTTTTCCATCACTCACACACAGTTTTGAATATGTAAGCACATGTACATCGACGCATATACATGATTTTTTTTTTTTTTTAGATCAGGAAAGCATCTTTGCTCCTAGATGACATTTCGTACTGACAGTACCTTCCGGAATACCTGTTCATTGATGATCAGGATCCCATATTTATGGGAAAAATATTTTCCTTATGTACCTCAAGGCATGACTATCTTTTATCTTTGCAAGCGGCCCAGGGCAGAGTGCTCCGGCACTATCTGTTAATAGCAGAAGGTTCTGCATTTCATATTTTATGTTAAGATGCAAAATAGTGTCACCTAGGGGCCTCAGATCTGTGAGAAAAAAAATTGTATTTTTGTAATGAGTGATGTGTGCCTCTCCTTCATCAAGTCATTCTACGCATGAAGAGATGTTAATTTTTGGACCCTTCCTCCATAGCTGCGTTACCAGGAATCTTTCATGAAACGATTTATTGGCTGTGGTTACAGTAAAGTACATGCAGGAATTAAATGGTAAGAAAACGGAAACCCCAGCTGTGAATTTTGGGAGTTTTTGATTAATATTTAAATGTATTCCGGGTAGCACGGGGTCCATTTCATCTGTTATTTTGACGTAAACTCGAAGTGTTGGTGACCGGCCTCCTGACTGGGTTTAGCTTCCTTCTTCTGGAGAGGTGACAAAGGAAGAAAAAACGGTGCTGTTTTCATACAAAGCAGGCATCTACCAGCCAGCAAATAGTCACAATTTCACTATTTTATTCTAAATATAATATCAACTGTGCAAATATATATATATATATATATGTATATATATATATATATATTACTGGGTAGGGGGACTCTAAGGAAGCCGCAAATGACAGTTAGTTCCGACTGTCAATCTACACGTTTAATGAGAAACTCTGCCTGATTTAATGAATGCCGGTGCTTCACTCTGGCATCATTTTAAACAGAACTTGCTTCTACAACTCGGTGGTGTCAGTTTCCGGCCTCCACATGGCAGCTCGATGCACTTCTAATGGAAGGAGTTTTCCTTGTGAACTATTAAGCATATATGAGCAATCAGTACTAATTTAGTCCGACGCAGAGAGCCAGCCGAGGCACGCGTGCGTGCGCCTGGGTGTGCGGGGCGTAGGGAGAGAGCCCGCGTGCCTGGCTGAGATGTGGGGACGCAGTAAAATGTCTGATCCGGACCGGAGACGTCCTGGCTGAGCATCAGCACGGGGCACAAAAGCAACAGAGGAAAACAATAGCATTTTGGGTCACAAACACAATGGAAAGTCAAAGGCCAACTGGGTCATACGGAAGGGAAAGCCATGTGTCACCTGCAGCCACGAGGGCCCGCTGTCCTTGTTACCGACAGGTGAGTGTGACCTTCGTGTGCACACGTGCCCTCATTGTGGTTCGAAGCTCTTGCTCTTTCCAGCCCACGTTTGCAGCTGGGGACAGGAAAATGACTTTGCCTCTTCCTTGGGGGAACTGCTTGGCTCGAGGATGTTGGGTCCCGGCTGTGTTTCCCCTTAATCGTGTGACGTGCAGCCCAGCTGACGATTGCCAAGTCACCCGGACTCAGATGAGAAAGAGGGGCCCCCTGTCTTATATCTCCGTCACTACTTAAACAAGAAGAAGGGAGAAAGCCATTCTAACATGCACGGGGTCGCCCTATCCTCCACACTCAGGTTAAAGAAGAGAAGACATTAGGGGCGCCCGGATGGCTCAGTGGCTGAAGCCTTGACTTCGGCTGAGGTCACGATCTCACGGTTCATCAGTTCCAGCCCCTCGTGGGCTCTGTGCTGACCGTTCGGAGCCTGGAGCCTGCTTCGGATTCTGCCCCTTCCTCGCTCACACTCTTTTTCTTTCTCTCTCAAAAATAAATAAACACTAAAAAAATGCAAAATAAAATAAAAGACAGATTTGAGAAAGAAAAGAAAGAAGAGAAGACATTTCATTGCATTCCTTCTATCCACACCTCCCTCCGTTTCCTCCCCCCCCCCCCCCATTCATTTCTGGTTTGGTTTTGTTTACTGCAAGCTCGACAGAGGTTGCCGCTGTCTCTCAGATGCCAGGACCACCGTCTGGTACATTCCAGGTGCAGGAATTCAGGTTGATGTCATGCGGGAAAACAGTGAGTGGAAGGAATCGTTCACATAAGTCAATTCCAAGTGCCTCGTGGCTAATTACGAGCCGCCGTCACCGGCGAACAATGGAGCAGTCAGGAGGTGACAGTAAATTCTTGAAAGGTCGAAGTCCCCTCCACAAGCAAAACTTCCTGCCCGCGCAGGCTGGCCCGCCAGGCCTTTGACAATGCTGCCACCTGCTGCCGCCTGGCTCTCGGGTGCGGCTGGGGAGCGCCTTGCTCCCGAGCCAGCCGAGCCGGGGGCCGCAGAACAGGCCGCCTGGCTCCGAGGTGATGGCAGGTGCACCTCGCTCCCCAGCCGGGGCTGGGAGAGCAGGCCTTGGCTCAGGCCGCCTCCCGCCTTCCCTGCCCCTGCCCTTCTCCCTCCCCGACTCGGAGCTCTTGGGGCTGGGGGTGGGGGGACTGTCCCTGCTGGAGACCAGCCCTACTCACCGCTGGTGCACCTGCTCCCCTGAGAACCAGACGCCTGGGAGCCCGCATTTGTTAGGCACCTTGCGTCCTTCCCGGAGGGGTGCTGCACGTCCCTGGTCTACCTGGCACGTCCTGGCTGTGTCTGCCTCTGCCCCTCTGTGTGCGCGTCCTCAGCCTCCGCTCTGTCGCCCAGCAAGGCAACACCGTGCGCGGCACACGCTCCTCTCTGCCGGGCGGACTAACTCCTCCAGGGACTGTCTCCGTGGCCCCGTCGCCACGAGGAGACGCGGCCATAAGTAAGGAGGCATAGTGTAATCGTGCTGTGTGTCACAATGTGCCCTGCAGACACACACGCGGCCCAGAAGACCGCCTCGGGGGCAGCGGGCTCCTTGCGTCCTTCCCCGCCCCCTTCCCGCACCTGCCCAGTGGCCGGGTCACCCCGGCGCTGGCCCTTGTCTCCTTGTCCGCTTGCGCCCCAACAGAGGGATTTGCAACCAGCAAAGTCAGATCCTTCCGATGAACGATGGTCTTTGGTTATTTTGTGATTTTTTTTTTTTATCAACCCTGTTTGGAAGAGATTCTCAAATATTTTCTTTTTACTTCTCTCGGGTAAAGAAAAACTAAAGTGGGTATTCTTTGCAGTTTTTTAATGCAAGAATATTGAATAATATGGCAAATCCACTATTTTGGAAATGGCCTCGTGCTCATGAAAGAGTGACTTAGGGACCCAACGTCAGGTTGTAGACCGGAGTGGTGGAAAAGGCTGGTGGCCAGAGGTCAGCAGGTCAAGCAAGGAGAGGAGAACTTTCTGGAAATACCGGCATGGGCAGAGAAAAGGGAGGCTCCCCACTTGACCTTCCCCAGCCCAGTGAAGGAAATGGAAAAGCAGGCAGAAATTTGTAATCACTTTTGTAATATTAAATACGGGGAAAGAAGAAATAGAAAAACACCATTACCCAAGTCAAGCAATTGCTAAGAACTCTTATAATCCACTTCCAAGGAAAGTGGAGTGAGTATTTCCCCGGCTCAAAGCCTGCCCCCTGGCCAGCTCAGCCGCACTCCCCGGAAAGAAAACATTCCGATGAAAAAGTGGCTTCTGAAAACCATTTCGGGGTATGAAATTCTATCTTGGCTTCTGGAAAAAATGAGCGCTCCAAAGCGCGTTACTTAAAGAAATATGTGTATCGCGTTAAGAGGCCATTTGATACTAACTGGGGGCTCTCGCAATTATATTCCTTGTAAATCAAAACCGTAATTATTACCCCCAAATAAAAAGCTGATCAAAGAGAGGTTTCCTGATAGTTTTCGTTAGCCAGGAGAGCAAAATACACGTCCCTCAGTCTTCTTTATCATGCTCTGATAGTGTGCATTAGGTAGCAGGTTTTGATTTTTATAGGTGAGTGAAAATATCATGTGTTTCAGAAAATGATGCCCGTCTTCAGTCTCTGAGTCATAACACAGCCTCTCAAACGCTCGGCATTCTCCTGTCTTAAAAACTGCGTCGACCCCCCCCCCACATGTGGGTTTGCGTGCTGCTAATCATACATCTTAACCCTCAAACACATGAAATCTAATGTCATGATAATCACAGTTGAGGCATTTAGTTGGAAATCGATTCCTCTGTGTCGCAGCGGCAACAGCACAGAACCACCTTGCCCTTGGCTGTGAGGAAATTGGCCGCTGGCCGCGTCACCCGTAAAGGCAGTGGGTACTTGCGGGGAGAGAGAGAGCGTGGACCCAACTCAACTCATAGGAAGGGGTCTGGGAAGATGGCGAAGGCACAGCTGTTGGGAGGAAGGTGACGATAAATCGTTGCAAAGCGTCATAGACTTTCTGTTTAATATAAACACTGAGGCTCACACGGCCTTGCGCTTCCGTAGGTAAATAGGGCTCTTCTCTGTCCCCCGATGTCAGCAGATACCAAGCCCTGATTGATATTGACTTTATTCCCAGGGGTCAGACTGTCAAATCGTTATCCTCCATAATAGAGCATAGAGCCAAGTGCGTGGAAAAAGAAGATGATACTGACATCCCTTCCGGGCCACAGCCATTCTCTCCCATCCCGCCCGTCTGCTGAGTGTGCCTCTATCAGGTGTGATGTGGGACGACGTTCGCTCCGCAGCTAATTCACGGGCCAGCGCGTGTCAGCATTTACATAAACCGTGCCGTTATTTTTGAGTTGGCTTCGGCAAGGCAAATGGGTGGCTCCCGCTCATTTTAACTAAAAATAATTTTCTACAGTGGATCTCACAGCGGTGTGTTCTTTTCCGCCTCCCGGGACCGACGAGGCGTGTACCCATTTTCGCTAACCAGATGAGGTTGTCTTTGGAATTTCTCTCTTTTCGGTTTCTCCTAAGTGTTGGCGCGCTGTGATTGTTTTCCGGATATTTTCCCTCTAACGTTCTTCCGCCAACGCGCCTGTTTAGAATTCCCCCGAAGTGCTGCGTAAGGAAGACAAAATACAGTTCACTATTATCTATGGGTCTTTCTATTCTTCCTCGTAAATCAATCGTCTCGGCTGCTTTATCATTTTTTTTGCTTCTCTTCTTTGTACTTTTGAGTTTGTCAACATCATTTTGATAATGAGGCTCACCGACTCAGCGTGCGTCTATCCGGGTGGTACACACTGGGGCCTCACAACCTCAGGGCACAGGACCACGGCTTGTCTCACACACGCGCGCGCACACGCACGCACACACACACACACACACACACACACAGGTGCATGTGCGTGCACACACCCAGGCACCCATTCCAGCAAATCAGTTGAAAGGCCAGGCCTGTTTTAACTCTCAGCAGAGACAGAGGCCTCTGCCCTCCAGCCTGATGCCACAGGGTTTGCACACAAACCTGCTTGGCTGGGAAATCAAAGAGCGAGGGGAGGAGGTCAGGTGTTCTCACGCTGAGGTGGGAGCCTCGCCAAGAGACGGGACCGAACTAATAAAGATCTGGAACCGGCGTTATCTAGTTAATAGCAGCCTTGGACATCACAGGACAAGTTGCTCTTTCCCTGTGTTTATGTCCTCAAGCGGTGACGCGGTGAAAGGGAACAAGGTAGATTTTAATCTGTGCGCTGATGCGTCGGAGCTAGATGCAGAGTGAAAGGAAGACGTTTTACACCTGTTCCCGCACTCTGATTGCAGGAGGAGGTTGGTCGATGATGCTGAAACTGTAAATGGATGATTTTCCCAGCTTTGTCATCTACGATCGTTTCTGATTGTTCCCCTGTCCCTGAAGTCAGAAATCGCCCTTCAAAGTTTATTCCTTCTTTCTAAAATGTGACCAGGGGCGCCTGGGGGGGGCTCAGTGGGTAAAGCGCCGACTGCGGCTCAGGTCACGATCTCGCAGTTCGTGAGTTCGAGCCCCGCGTCGGGCTCTGTGCTGACAGCTCGGAGCCTGGAGCCTGCTTAGGAGTCTGTGTCTCCCTCCCTCTCTGCCCCTCCCCTGCTCGCGCTCTGTCTCTCTCTAAAAAATAAAGAAACTTTTAAAAACTTAAAAAAAATAAGTAAATAAAACGTGACCCAGTCCAGGAGGATGCAGCCATGCCCTCTGCAGTGGCTCAGTGTCCCCTCGCCCTCCTGCGGGCCCCAGGCCAGTAGCAGCCAGGGACTTCCCGCTGGGTTGGCTGTTCCTCTGCAGTGTATCCGCACCTTGGGAAAAGTACAGTTTGAACATGATTTTAACTGATCAGAACGCACAGGCCAGAATTCTTGCCGATATTAAGCCCGCAAAGCAAGTATTGCCTTCATTGAACACTTTGAAACTGACAAAGACTTCCAGTGCCTCGGAGTAAAAGTGAACTTACTTGCATTCAGCCAGCATTTACTCTGTGCCCACTCTGTGTGAGTATAAAAACTGGTAAGTGACAGTCCCTGAACTAAAGAATCTTACACTCCGATAGGGGAGGAGGATACAGACACTGACAGGTCGTAGTGACAAAAGTGATGATGTATGGGATAAAGGAAAAAATGATTACAATTAATTTCCAAGAAAAATTTTATTTATAGTATATAAATATATAAAATTATATACGTATAATCATATATAATTTTATATATTTATATAAAATATAAATATATTTATAAAAGTAAAATAAATATATTTATATAAATATAAAATAAATATATTTATATAAATATATAAATATATAAAATTATATGCATATAATCATATATAATTTTATATATTTATATAAAATATAAATATATTTATAAATATAAATTAAATATATTTATGTAAATATAAAATGAGTATATTTATATAAATATATAAAATCATATACATATAATCATATATAATTTTATATATTTATGTAAAATATAAATATAAAATAAATATATGTATATGAATACATAAATATATAAAATTATATACATATAATCATATAATTTTATATATTTATATATTTATTTACTATTACAAGTATTAGATATTTATATTTAATATACAAATATTATATTTTATTATTATATAAATATATTTATATATTATATTATTCATATATAGCTTATATTCTTTTATAATTTTATATATTTATATATATTTATGAATATCTATTTATAAATTTTTATAATTTTATATATTTATATATACTTATATATATATATAATTTATTGTCCAATTGGTTTCCACACAGCACCCAGTGCTCATCCCAACAGGTGCCCTCCTCCATGCCCATCGCCCACTTTCCCCTCTCCCCTCCCCATCAACCCTCAGTTTGTTCTCAGTATTTAAGAGGCTCTTAGGGTTTGCCTCCTTCCAAGAACAATTCTAAAAACATTTTTGACATTCACTTATGTACATATATCGCCCATCTATGTATTTACTGTCCCTGGACTTACTGAACCTCTAGTGTATGGAAGACAGTTCTGGGAGTAGGACACACGAGCAACACAGACACACACATACACACGCGTGCGGCGCCTGCCCCCTTCCTGGAAACGGGCCAAGGAATTTGACAATAAACAATTGTCCCATTGAATTCCTGCAACAGCCTGGTGTTGTAATCCCCCATTTATATTGGAGCGCCCGGAGGATAACCCTGGGGAGGTGACCAACTCACAGAAACAGTCGCAGCCCAGGCGCCAGGGGTTAAGATTTGGCCACAAGACCTCTGCAATGTGATAGCTGTGTGACCTGGGGCAAGTTGCTCAACCTCTCTGTTTGGTTTCCTCACGCTGCGGAGGTTTGTTTTAAGAATTAACTAAGTTCGTCTTCATCTAGATCCACCTCGTTTAGCAGCTACTTCCTGCTGCTGCCACTGTCCTCCTTTTGAATTGGCGAAAAGCATAGCCATTCACCTCTTACCGCCTGGAATTTACCGACAAATACATTTTTACGTTCACTAACTCCCACTTAATTCATTAATATGCCTTCCGGGGAGCGGGGGGGGGGGGGCAGGGAGCCCACAAAATGTTAAGATGGAAACGATCGAAAAGTGTATCATTTTGCTGTAACTTACACCTTAGGGAAAGTTTTTTCCATGCAGGGAGTTAGTAAGGCAGTGGGAATCTTCAAAGGGCAGCTGGTCTAGATTTTAACAATAGAAAAAAGACGACGTCTGACATACTGCTGTTACTTTTAAAAGGTGGCTAAAATGATCCCAACCGTCTTTAAAATAGAAGAAAATGTGAGTTACCTAATGATAAATGAAAGCAAACAGGCCAATGGAAGCATTTGTTTTGAAAAATGCGCAGAGTAAGGTGGATGCGGGAGTTTTGGGAGTCACCCTGTGTCCCCCAAGGTGGGTGACTCAGAGCTGCCGGGGAGGCATGGGCACCTATGCGTGGCCAGGCTTGTGCGACCGACCGGCGCCTGGACTGAAGTCACCTGTGTCTCCAAGAGAGCCTGGTTCTGCAAGGCATTCTTTGCAGCACCCATTTTCCCCTCCAAATCTTACGTTTACAAACAGGGAAACAGTGAGCATCTTCCTACCTTTCACAAATAATGTACAGTTGGGTGTGATTTTATGAAACAAATATTCAAGATCCTACCATTAGAAATGTGATCATTCTGCTGCGTCTTTTTATCTAAAAATCTTTGGTTTAGGCAAATCGCTTTATGTAAAATACACAATGTTATCAATTAAATGTAGGGACTATAAAGGTAATCAGATACTGTCAATGGGAAGCAATCTGGAATAGTTATTTGAGGAATTTGGGGGTCTGACCGTTCTCCCTGTACATTTTACTTCTAACATACGAGGTGGTCTTGGTATTACACATCAAAGCTGGCAAATTAATTAGGGTAGTTCAAGTAGGAGATAGAGTTGCCTGTTAATGAAAATGCTTAATTTCAACGACGGTAATTTACTTAATGATATATGAAATGATCTATAATAGTAATAGAAAGATTATTTGATTTTATCATTTAGGAATATTTTAGAGATGTGATTCCTAATGAAAAGGAATAATTTAATTGTTAAAACACAAGTCAAAAAAATAAAGTCTGTAAAGTCAAGAGAAGCCTAATTAACGTCAGTGTTTTCAATACAACGTATTATAAAATGAAGTGAGCATATTAATACATGTTATACATATGATGGCATAAGTTGATAATTTGACAATTTATAGCACAATGTTCTTTACTCAAAAACTCAATTGATTGCCTACATGTATGTTTAAAATATAGGGGCGCCTGGGTGGCTCAGTCGGTTAAGCGACCGACTTCGGCTCGGGTCATGATCTCGCGGTCTGTGGGTTCAAGCCCCGCGTCGGGCTCTGTGCCGACAGCTCAGAGCCTGGAGCCTGTTTCAGATTCTGTGTCTCCCTCTCTCTCTGACCCTCCCCCGTTCATGCTCTGTCTCTCTCTGTCTCAAAAATAAACGTTAAAAAAAATTAAAAAAAATGTATATGCAGGTATTTGATTTTCGTAAATAATTTAAATACTGTATACAAAATATGTAGTAAAATAGGTATTGTCTGTATTACATTTTTCCTGCGCCAGCAAATATCAAATTATGGCAGAGTTAATAACTCCTATGGCTTTTATATAATTTGAACATTTTATCTCTAAAAAATTGGAGATCATTTCTTATTAAAAATGCCCTATTTACCAGATAAAGATACTGTTGCATGAAACAAAAATGGTTAAATTTACATCAGTTGTTTTTGGGGTTGGATTTTAAAACAGCATGAGATAGAAAGAAAGAAAGAAAGAATTCCCCAATCATGCTGTTCCTTCAGGTTTTGACTTGGTTTTTAAAGTTGGAAGAACAATTCTTTGGAAGAAAGTCACCGCCAAAAGTAACAGCGGAAGCTATGAAATTGGGGTGACCTTGTAAAGATCCCTACATTACACCAAAATATTATGGAGCTTTGAATCCTTTTTCCTAACTAGCCCCGCAATTGAAATGATACTAAGACCTAGTCTGGTTATTGTAGAAGCGCGCATCCAAAGGTTATTTGAATAACCTCCTAATTAAAAAGCACAAATCAGACCCTTACACAAAGTGCGAGGGGAGCAGGGCTCAGCTAATTTGAGCCTCCTTCAGATGGGTTGTGGAGCCCTGGGGTGCATAGATTGCATTTGAAATGGCGTCATTATGCGGGCCCAAGGTGGCCATGTGGTGGTCACACAGGGCGCGGCACGCGCAGCCCCGCTCCCGGGCCGCGCGCTTGGAAGGGCAGGTGGCATCGGGGGATCCCGGGGCGATCGGACGCCGCTCTTGCCGATTCCTGACTTCGAACACCGCCAGACGTGCAAACGCTCACAACTAGCATTTCCCTCCGCCGCCTAAACAGGAAGGCGATTTGGAGCAACCCCGGCGAAAATAAGACAAAGGAAGTGTGTCTTTCGCTCCGAAGGAAGGGCCCCCACCCTTCCAGGGAAGAGACAGGTCATAATGAGGAGAGAAAAGGCGCCTGGCATTTGCATGGCCCCGACACGGAGCCCTGGCTTGGAGAGGGTGTAATTAGAGCTCTCTCTGTGCAGGAACAAAGGCCTGTCATGATGAAGAAAAGCCCCGAGCTAAGCAGAACCCCGGCCACCTACCTCTCTCAGTCCTTGAAAAAGGGAAATGTAAGAAAACAGGTATGGGGGGCGGGGGACTTCCTGGTGTTACGAAGAGAAGGCTCCCTCTGCCCTGTGATTATTACAGGGATTAGTTACACCATGTTGAGGCCAGGGAACGAGTCAGTGGCACAAATGTCTTCACCAGGGAAGGTGAGGCTGGCACGTGATGCCCTGTTTCCCGCAGTCTTGTTGGTTTCCTCAAGGACTGATCCATCAGCGTGCCTTGAGGTGGCGCACCGGGGTCGGGTACTCCCCTGACCCGGCCGCTCAGGGCGTGAGACGCCACCCCGGTGACCCGGGTGGGAGCCACGCAGACGTGCTCCTCCGTCAGACCTTCAATCTGCAGGACGGGGAGGCCCGGTTGCAGGTCAGCAAGTTTGCATTTTCAGAGTGAAGTTCTGTTTCCACGCCCCACTAATTCTAAGTCGTGGCAAAGCGTGTCTCCTCCGGAACTCGACGTATCTGGCCTAGGGGTGTGTTCACCATCTCCCCCGGGCGTGTCCGTCCCCAAGTCCCTTGGGGTAAGCGTCCCGTAGCCACAGAGTATGCAGATAGTGCTATTAGGTTGGAATATTCAGAGTCCCCACTTCGGTAAATTTCATCAGGAAAAGCTTATTTTCAAGGGATTGGAAAAGGTGGCCAGGCATCGTCTAAAGACTGCCTTAAGAAGCCAACCATTCGGAGGTTGGTTTTTCATTGCTTTTGATGGTAGGAAGGATGTGGTCCGGCAGACTCTATGTTTATGCTACGATATAGACCCACTACCCGTCTCCACGGCAGTGGGCAGTTGGCCACGTCCTAAATAGACATGCGTCTCCCAAGCACATAACAATGTCCTAAATGAGGAATAACGAATAAAGGGCTATGAGGGCTTGGAAAAACACGTATGTAAAACATGTATGCTCTACAGAACATGTATGACGTATGAATGCACAGTGTTTATTGTGTTAACTCTTACGGTTCCATAGTCCTGGAAGACGGGCGGAGATATGGCGAATCTTACTAGTTTCCACCTTACCATTTTTATATGGCTTTAATAACATAGATTATTTTGGAAAAGATGAAATATAAACACGTAATGGTGGATGCTATTTGTATTAGTGACTCCATTATTTGTACTATTAACGTAATTTGTATATTTTGGACAACATACTACACCTGCCTTTACTGTGCATGTATAAATTTCTTTGGCAATGCCCCTAGGTGGCAGGGTAATATTATGATACTTTAGTTCTGAAGATGTTCAACATTCTAACCTGAGAGAGAGAGAGAGAGGGAGAATTAGGAATAATTTCTTGGATTCTTAATCTTGATTTGGAAATCTCCAAAAATAAGGTATAAAAAAGTGGTTGGGGGGCGCCTGGGTGGCGCAGTCGGTTAAGCGTCCGACTTCAGCCAGGTCACGATCTTGCAGTCCGTGAGTTCGAGCCCCGCGTCGGGCTCTGGGCTGATGGCTCAGAGCCTGGAGCCTGTTTCCGATTCTGTGTCTCCCTCTCTCTCTGCCCCTCCCCCGTTCGTGCTCTGTCTCTCTCTGTCTCAAAAATAAATAAATGTTGGAAAAACATTTAAAAACAAAAAAAAGTGGTTGGTAGCTGACCTAAGCAGGCTTTATTATCAATATGGAACCATGTGTTTGAGTATTCCAAAACTTACCTGAATGCAAATTGGTTTTTCTTTTACATTGAGGAAGAGGAGGGAGAGAAGAGGTCCCAGATCCTGGTCCCCTAACTATCAGGTAGTCAGAAGCTCATGTTTGGATTATAAATCCTTTCCAAAATATCCCATGTCGTCTATTAAGACTAACTAAACAAAACCCAACAAAACAAAAACAAAACAATAACCAGGCCATAGGGTGTGGGCAATAATTAACCTATATTGTATTTTGCCAAAATAAAATCTTAGAACATGTGAAATATTTTCCATTGAAGGCGTGGCTTATGTGTCCTCTGAAACCCTGTTCATATCAATTGGTACAATGATATAAGGAAGTAATTAGACATCTGGGCCAAAAATCTCAAAATATCTACAAACTTTGACCTCATGATTCCACTTCATAAATTAATCCTAAGGAAGTTAAATACAATTGCAATAATAACTCTTATGAGCTTTGAGACACATTTAAAATGATATAGAATTTGTTAATGAAAATAACCTTGTATCCATGTGATGGAATAGTATATAACCATCAAAATTAGGTTTACAAATAATATTTAATATACCTAGAAATGGTTACTATTAAGTGAAAAATCAGAATTTGAATTGTAAAAATGTCAATTTTAATAAGATATGCAAAATAAAAGGTAGGCATAAAAAAATCCCAAAATACTTACAGGAGTTTCCTCTAGATAATAGAATTATGGGTAAAATTTTTCTTTGTTAAACAATTCTATATTTGAGAATTTTCTGCAGTGAACTATACTATATATTTTATGTTTTGTTATATATAACAACAAAACCATTTTAGTTCATGTATTTCTGTGACTATGTCCAAACACAAAACACATTTAGATAAATAATTAAGATGTGTATACACAGTTGTGTGTGTGTGTGTGTGTGTGTGTGTGTGTGTGTGTGTGCTCGCACGGAGAAAAGTGTTCTGCTTATTTCTATCTCCATATTCAGACTGAAGTAGACCATTGAACTTATCTGAGATTGCTATTTGAATTTTAAGAATCTAAATAGAATGACAACCAGCCGAGATAGTCACTAAGCTTTAAAATTATAATATTTAAGGATTAACAATATATTATAAATCTGTAATAGAAGTGCCAACTCATAAAGCTTGAATTCCTGTTCATGAAAATTAAACATTTATAAATGAGGTGTTTTACATTGTTCTTCTTCATAATCTTACCGAGCTATCTACTTCTGCTTAAATATATTACATGCATTTTATAGCTAGTAACGAACAAAAATAAATGGCTGTTCATTTGCAAAATGTCATAAAGTATATATTCCCTGCATTGACCTTATTTTACATGACCGTTTTTTTAGCTTTTTTGGGAAATATTTTTTGAAGATTTTTAATTTTTTTTTTTGATCTTTATTTTTAAGACAGAGAGAGAAACAGAGTGTGAGCCGGGGAGGAACAGAGAGAGGAGACACAGAATCCAAAGCAGGCTCCAGGCTCTGAGCTGTCAGCACAGAGCCCGACGCGGGGCTCGAACCCACGAACTGAGAGATTGGGACCTGAGCCGATGTCAGACGCTCAACCGACTGAGCCACCCAGGCGCCCCGTGAAGATTTTTAAACATGTTTTGATGTTTATTTATTTATGACAGAGAGGGAGAGAATGAGTGGGGGAGGGGCAGAGAAAGAAGGGGACAGAGGATCCAAAGCAGGCTCTGTGCTATTAGCAAGCCTGATGTGGGGCTTGAACTCACGAACCATCCTAACTTAGGCTGAAGTTGGACACTCAACCAGCGGAGCCACCCAGGTGCCCCAAGAGTTTCTTTTTAAATAATCTCCACACCCAACCTGGGACTCGAACTTACAGCCCTGAGATCAAGAGTCACATGCTCTACAGAGCCAGCCAGGTGCCCCCCTTTTTTGAAAAGGGTCAGAGCATGAGAAGCCTTAGGGGAAGCCCTCAATGTGGGCAGAGGTGTCTATCCTGCCATCACTAAGGCTCTCAGCCCCGTCTTCCTTACCACCTACACTTGGGGAACCTGTTCAGTGTGCTAGTTTCACAGATGTCTTTTGCTCTCATCATAGAACTCAGTCTGCATTTTTCTCTTTTTGCCTCCCATTTTCAGTTGAATTTCTAATTTGTTGGATCATGTTCTACCAGGCTTATTATCGTGTTTGTTTTAGTCTTTGTTTCACAATTAAACCCATTCAGTTCTCATTATCTCTTCTTTTGCCGAAATTTTCCAATCATCGCTTAGTCGGATGAAGCCTGACCCCTGGTAGAATGTACTCAAAAAGGTTTTGAGTACAAAATTTCTCAACTTCTAGGAAGTTTAAAACTGAAATCTTTGGCTCCCACTTTTATTTTATTGAGGTCTAATTGGCCCATGACATTGCATCCATTTCAGTGTGCGACATAGTCATTGTGAAAAGATCACCACAAGTCTCCTTAACACCCATCAAGGCAGGGTTTGTGAAGGAGATGGGTGGGAAGGGCAAGGAATCTGCAGGAGGCGGAGAGAACAGGACAACACAGATGGATCATACATCTCTGGCTCGGACAGCTGCCCACGTCAGGCAGGACAACGCAGGGAAGCACCACAGGGGAGATTTGGAGAAGACGTAGCTTTGTTTCAGGACACGGGACCTGTCAGATTACCAGAGCAGTCATCAGTGGGGACGGTGCGGGGGGCTGGCCGTGTGGGGACAGCCTGAGGTAGAGACGGAGGTTGGTGATGAAGCATCAAAGGAAAGGAGGTGAGGGCGGGCACACTCAGAGACAGGTGGGTGAGTGGAAAACAGGAGCGAGCCAGGGCAGGGCTTGAGGGACATGAACATGCACAGGACAGCAGGCACGCGGGGGAGTGGCCGCATGGGTCGACCTACACGGGGGCACAAGAGAGACACAGAGAAAAAGGGAAGGAGATGCCGGAAGAGGGAGGGAATGCCTGACCACATGAAACACAGCTCAGAAGCCACATGAGGGAGGGAGTAGGAAGAGAACATGAGGGCACCAGAGGAGTCGCTGAAAGGACAGCCCCACAAACCGCTGGAGGCTGAGAAGTGACATGATCTCTATAAATGAGTCTATCCCTGTGTTTCTAATCACACCCGCATCGACCGTTGTCTAGTCTATATCAATATCATGTGTATCTGTGACTTTGTCTACGTGTGCATCGGCATCCACATCTGCATATCATTTACATGCACACCTACATCTGCATATCGTCTACGTGTACGTGCACATCTGCATATACATCTGCATGTACATCCAAATCTGCGTATCATCTGCCTATCATCTCTACGTACATCTGCATCTTCGTCTATTTGGAATCGCAGGTAGATTCCTAACTGGCCCAGCAGCAGCAGATGAACGCCACAGTCTGAATGGCAGAAAGAACACTGGCACTGGCGTCATTAACACTTGAGTTTCTCCTCAGTCATTTATTCCATTCCTTTTCCTTTTTTCCACCTTCCGCCGTAGAACCAAACTCGTTCCCTGAGACAGAGGAAGGCCTTTCATGTTCTGCATTTTGCGCATCAGCTTCATTCGTGGCTGTATACCATTTCCTAACTTCATCCTATCTGCAGCCGTTCAATTATTTGAAATATTGAAACATGCAACAAAGATGTATTTTTAGCCCTCCTTACTGGGACTTGCTATGTGAATTACTGATGCTTGGATGATGTGATAAGCCCAAAATGTATAGCAGGTGAAACACGATGAAAGCAGTGTGTTTCTCCTTCAACCCAAGTCCAAAAAGGTAATCCTGGCTGGCAGCCACTGTGTTCTAGGCAATGACCCAGGGAAGGCCCACCTTCTGCGTGTGACGTCCGAGCTTGGTGAGCTCTCCTGTCGGGAGAAAGGAGATACTATAAGCCTGATGGTGAGAAGCTAAATGTGGGGCTTCTGGGTTCTGTGTCTGGGTTTGCTTCCAGGCTCCATTTCATATCGCGTGGGACAGACACCTGTCACTTAGCTGCCTCAAGTCTCCCTTTGTAAATGGCAGACGATGGTACTACCTAGGACACAAAGCCGCGAGTCCACAGGAGAATCAAAATGGTGAGGTTGTACATGAGTCCAAGCTGAATACATCTGCGATCTTTCATATTAAATGTAAAGACTGAGAAATGATATAATCAAAGCTACACAATGATGATGCCAAGAGACAAGAGAATAAAGTAATGTCAGTGAGCAAGGGCAGCCCTTGAAGTGAGAAAGTCGACTTCCCACCAAATGAAAAGAAACACCACTGTGACCAGCAGGCAATAGGTAGATTAAACTCCATTCTTCCCAAGGGGTTTTCAGGGTTCCAAACTCTCAAGATCAGAAAATGTTGTAATTCATTCCATTAACTCGAAAATGATGGATTAAAATGGAATATCTTTAAGAGAAAGGAAAGGAGTCCCTGACTTCCTTTATTCAACTCTACAACTTAATATTCTGGGAGGTGCAGAGAGGCTCTGGTCTGGGCTGAGTCTGGATGACCTTGTTTTTCTATCAGTACAAAATACATTTGTATATCATGTTTATTGTGCTGTATTTTGCTAAAATAGAATTTAAAAGTTACATTACATACATAAATATATGACGTATACATTGAAAAACATACCGGCTTCTCGGACATCAAGGTTAAATTTCATGAAGACAGAAAATCTTCCCAAACTAATTCACACATTTAATGGCATCTTAAGAGAATTCCACTGGAATTTTAACAACACAGCAAAAATAATTCTAAAGCTAATCCAGAAAATAAATATGAACAAATAAGATTGAGAATTACAAAAGGAAGTGCAAAGACCACCACATGACCTCCCAGATAATAAAATGCATTTTATTATTTTTTTTGATATATGTATGTATGTATGTATGTATGTATGTATGTATTTTTAAGAGAGAGTGCAAGCAGGGAAGGGAGAGAGGGGGAGAGAGAGACAGAGAGACAGAGAGACAGAGAGACAGAGAGACAGAGACTCTTAAGCAGGCTCCACACTCAGCACAGAGCCCAACATGTGGCTCGATCGATCTCATAACACTGGTTTAATGACCTGAGCTGAAATCAAGAGTTAGATGCTCAATTGACTGAGTCACGGAAGAGACTCAATGCAATGTATTTTAAAGCTAAATAATCAAAATGTGATGGGCATACAGACTGATGGATGAGATTAGAGGAACAGAATGGAGAGTTTAAAGTAGTTCTAGTTTTCTATGCAAATCTAATAATGGACAGAGCTGGGCTTTCCACTCTAGGGACAAGTTGAAATTTCAGTGAATGACATCCATTCAACTGATAAGTCTTTTAAAAAAGAAAGAAATCAAGAAAACTCCTGATTCCTTAAGTGGAAAACAAACTCCAAATGAAAACACAGAAATTTTGTATATTCTAGTCTAAAATTTTATGTTCTGTGTACAAATTTTATGTTCTGTGTATAGCTGAATCAATATTTGTTGAGATAATTTTTAAAACGTGGTCTTAGAGGGGCGCCTGGGTGGCTCAGTTAAGCATCTTGACTCTTAGTTTTTGGCTCTGGTCATGATCTCACGGTTCTTGAGTTCGAGCCCTGCATCCGGCTCTGTGCTGACAGTGCAGAGGCTGCTTGGGATTCTCTCTCTCTCTCTCTCTCTGTCTCACACACACACACACACACACACACACACACACACACAAAATAAATAAATAAACTTAAAAAAAGGCATTCTCTTAGACTAGGGGCTGATACACATGTTCGTGTAAGTTTCTAGGACACAGTTTCAGAGATATCCAATGTTGACGACCTAGGCCTGAGGCAGTGACCTTTGGGATTGTATTCTACCAAAACATACACAAGAAATGTCATCACAACATGGGCTAAAATATGAAGAATAAAAGAAGGAAGCACAGAAAATAAAGAATTGTAATCATAATGAATATTCACCTACAATTTGCTAACTAAATTGAACAATGGTAACGCCCTTAAAATGCAACCATAGGCAGCCATGAAAACTAAGTTTTGTTTGTTTCTTTGCTTGTTCGTAACCGGTGAAAGATACACGTGCTGCACTATTAGAGAGGAACATGGACAGCAAGGTCCTCTTGGTGGGTGTCGGTGTCTATAAACTGTTAAGTACAACATGCAAGGGACATCAATAGCAGATGCTGCTGGGCTTTGCTTTCCCTTGAGCAGGTAAACAGGAAAGTTACAAGTAGGAAAAACATGCTTTCATTTAGAAGACACAAAATGAGAATGACAGAAAGTAAAGTCTTCCTGTCAGTGGCAGAGATTTGTCAGGATAGGCACGTTACAATCCAGTGCGTGTGTGTGTGTGTGTGTGTGTGTGTGTGTGTAACACATGCATCTGAGGCTGTGGCTGAGGGCACCCGGGGGCCTGTTTGGTACCCAAACAACGTCCCTGGACTGTCTGATCCCAACCTTCTCAAGGGGAGTGAAATTCCATTCAGATTAAAATCCCTTTCTTTTAATCTTCTGAATGTAAGCTTTCAAATCTGGGTGGGGGGGAATCATGAGCTCTAGAAGGCAGAGCACAGGCACATGAAAGTCTTGAAGCAGAAGTTTTGAGGTTGAAAATAATATATTTCTTCACCGGGGAGAAATTTTCAATGCTGCATAATGGACTGTAAGATAGGCTTTAAGAACTGAATTGGGGCTAGCCTGTCCTAATCTGAGAATTCTATTCAGGAATTGAGGCATATGTGAGAAAATACCGTAGAGAAGGGGTTCTGAGAGGGCTTTCTGCATGGGTCCTGATCTCAGCCACATGGGCTCGCCCACCCACCGCTTTATAATAAAAAAATCTCTCTTTAGTGAACAAGTTGGAAAGGGTTCTGCATGCCACTGACGAGTAGCAGAAGGGAAACCAAATTAAATCGTTGGCACACTTGAAATAGGGGTGTGAGGACACGGGAATCATGGAGGAAAAGTATTCTAAGACACAGCTTTGTTTGCAAGCAATGTCATGAGCTTGAGGAAAGCAAAGGGGCATCTTACCTGCTTTGCGATTACCCTTACTTTAGATTCCTGTTTTCAGTTGGTATCCTTTTTACTGTAACATTTCCAGATTGTAGATTTGTTCACAATTATACTCAGGTTCATTTGAATAACATAATAACAGTCTTTTGGAAAGAAAAGTTAGCTTCGTGGGAGAGATGCCTCAGGGGTCCCAAACTTCAGTGCTGGAAGAATTGTTTGAAAATTAGCAAAGCAGCATCACTGCTTGCAAGAAAAGGTAGGTTCCTAGAGCTCTCGGTGCACAGAGGTCCTGGGATCTTTGTACGTTTTCCGGGTTCTAGCCTACAGGGCATGGAGGCCAGGGGTAAGTGCACCTCACGCGCCCTTGCTCACTGCTCTTGACCACATGGTAGACTTCTGTTGGAGAGCAAGTTACTTCACCACACCCTGCAAATCACTGAACCTCTCTGTTCTTTGGTTCTATTACCAATAAGACAGTAGGAGGAGGAGTCACAATGATAGGAGCTACTCTTATTGTGACTTATTACTATTATCATAATACTGTTTACGTTAGGGACTGTGGTGAGCACTTGAGGACATAGGAAGCTTGATAAGCTTCCATAAACGGTGCCTATGACTGTAGGCGAATGCATGTTGTCATTTAAAGTGTCATTAACGGGGCGCCTGGGTGGCGCAGTCGGTTAAGCGTCCGACTTCAGCCAGGTCACGATCTCGCGGTCCGTGATTTCGAGCCCCGCGTCAGGCTCTGGGCTGATGGCTCGGAGCCTGGAGCCTGTTTCCCACTCTGTGTCTCCCTCTCTGTCTGCCCCTCCCCCGTTCATGCTCTGTCTTTCTCTGTCCCAAAAATAAACGTTGAAAAAAAAATTAAAAAAAAATAAATAAAGTGTCATTAACTTTCTTAAAAGGATAATGAGTGAAA
The DNA here is from genome assembly GCF_018350175.1 of Felis catus. Taxonomy (NCBI): domain Eukaryota; kingdom Metazoa; phylum Chordata; class Mammalia; order Carnivora; family Felidae; genus Felis; species Felis catus. The sequence continues at coordinate 236,075,854 of NC_058368.1, read as the reverse complement.
AACAGGTCTTGACTACCTTGCTCCCAAAATGTACCTACAGGCAAGATTCTGGTAAAATCAAGCTGGCCTTCCTGGTAGCATTTTGCTAGACTTCTAGAAAGACAGCCGCCCCTGGAGACTCCCAGGTGACAGCTGGGCGCTGATAGAAAGCCACGTGCTTGCCGCGTCCTAGGTTGTGTTGCCATGTGCTTCTACTTTTCGGGCCTCATGCTAAATGACGCTTCCTCACAATGTCCCAAAACTTATCGAAAGTGTGGGGTATGGGAACAGGAATCAAAGGATCAAACCAGGTCAAACTGGGAAAAAGTGTATGTGAAAGTGGACCCAAAGCAGACTCTAGACTACGCAGGGGAGCTTTTGCTTTGCCTTTAAGGTATGGGTTCATTATCGAAGAACTGCTTAGGTCATTCTCTTAAGTGCCTTGATCATAAATTGAATATTGTCAAGAAAACACTTACCACTGAGGGACCATTGCTGGGCTGTCACTCCCATTATTCATTTCACTCTTGGCAGAACGTTGGGAGTTTGATATAATAACCTCTGGGGCCCCAGGAATCCAAGTGTTAGGGAAGTCCGTGCCAAATTTTGTGCCACCCTACATCAGCCCGGTCACGAGGCAGCCACATCGAAGATGAACTCATTCTCCGCTATGTCACCAAAGAGCTCTTTCTTGTTTTGACTTCAGATATTCTGAGTGTTTTCATTTCAATCCATTCGTTGTTGATAATTTTCTTTTGAATTTTCATAAATGCTGCTACTTTCACGCAGGAACAGGAATTTTACGGAAGTAAGCAAAATTATTGTCACTCTCAGTCATGATTCTCCTGATGTTTATAAATTGCTGTTCAACAGATAGCGTATCTTAAGATATTTTAGATGGCTTTAAAATTTTATAAGACCAGATTACCTGGGAGGATATAAGTAATCATTTTAATCTAAGGAAAATCATGTGTTTGGTTGCCGATCCCCCCAATATAAGTGATCACCAAGGCATATTTTCTTATGAGGAGGCAGGTAGTAGGATGTCTTGGTGAGTTTTGAGCTGTTAGCCACACTGGATGCTTGAGAACATTCGGGCATCAGTGGATTGTCAAATGTAAATCCGCAGACTGAAGGTTTAAATAGTGGTGAGCTTCAGGGGAGTGGAGAAAAGAAAGCCGAGCACATTGTTTTGATATTTTGTCAGATATTAAATCAAGCAACACACAATTCTGAGTGTGAGTTTGGGCCCCACCTAGCGTCACATGTCTGTAAGGCATTGGCCTTTGCAGGAGACTCATTACTGGGATGTGCGTTCAGACTTCCTTCTCTAACATTTCAGAGGACAGTAGGTAAAGAGTGGTACCATGAAAACGGAGTTGCAGACATACGACAGGGGATGCTATTTACTGTTCTTAACACTGCAGCTTACCCAACGATGTGTGAATGAATGAGTCGGAATTTCACACCCTCTTCGGAGAAGAAAAATAAAACAGAGCATCGAAAGGCAGGCTCCTTCTCAGAGAGGGTAATATGTCCCGACACAGACCCAGGAGAAGGCCAGAACTATAGGCTCACTTGCCTTTTACGGGTGACCTTGAAACGCTGAGGGAAAGCTGGAGAGAAAAGCAATTTCATCTTTGAAATTACACACCACTGTTCTCATTCATCTTGATAAGCACTTTTAAGGAATCAAAAAAAAAAGCAGTGGAATATTGCTTCTATAAGGGTTATGGAGACCTTCCTTCTGCAGAGTCGGTATAAAGTAAATTTAGATGTTCAGAGATGCATTTGATTTCTATTGGGATGCTCAATTGGCCACTCTCAGAAGGTTAAAAAAAAAAAGAAAAAGAAAAAAAAAAACGAGAGAAAATATGTTTTAAAAGATGATTTTGTAATCTATTTTTCAGATACATTTAAAAACTAATAGTTCCCAAAGTAGATCCTCTAGAAATGCTAAGCAATTATCAGAATGTCACGAAACTCTGAGAATAACGGGTTGAAATAAAAGAAGTAAATCATGTGACAAGAATATTAACACATCGAACAATGTTCCCCTCAAAAAATTAGACATTTTTAAACGTATTCTGACTGTGATGGGTAAACATAAAGCCAGCTAGCTATTGTGTTCTTGTATTTCCACTTGTGTTGATTTGATATGCATGCATGTGCGTGTGCGTACGTGGGCTGCCCCTTGTGAACAACCTCTAGCCGCTCACCGGTGCAATTATCAAGTCTTTGACCCCACGTAGCTTGGGGTCTCCCTCAAACATGCACAAAATAATGCAATACCTTTCACAAAATCTTCTCTTCTCCCCACAGTCGGAAACGTGTCCATTGTTAGAGGAACAGTAGGTCCGTCCTTGGAATCTAACACTCGACACTACCCTCCTCTGTTATCACGAGGGCTTACAGAGAACAAAGTCAAAGCCATGGTGTTACACCCAAGAGGGAGCCACGCCAGGCAGAAACAAAGAGCCAAGACCACGTGGAAGGGGAGTGACTCCTGCAGCTGGTGCCAGAGGGGCTGTCCTGCAATTAGAAGGAGCTGGAGGAGCCCCGAACTCAGGAGCCTGGAGAAAAGGACACAGCCTGGGCTTCCATCCCTCTGGTAAGAGAGACAACAGGGGCTGTATTTGGAAGCCCCCGGCAGGTAAGAAGTAGGAGAAAAAGAAAGCCGCTTCACAAATCCTCCCTTTCCTTTCCTGAAGACCCCCTCCGGAGAACTGCTGGAAGGCATCTTGTCCACCTGCCATGGTCAACAGTCCCTCAGCCACCGGGGTAACTGTTCCCCACAATCGGTGGCTGCTCCATCCTGCACACCACATCAGTGCTGGGAGGGAAGGAGAACACAGTCCGTGACAGGTGCTTTAGAGCGAGAGTGGTAGAGAGCAAAGTGCCTAATGGCTCCTGGATCTTCCATCGGAAAGGGAGTGGGCTTTCTTCTAGCAAGGCAGTGAAACTGTGCGTCCCCAGCTCCTCCCGACTCCAGCCTGGCAGGTCCAGCGCTTCACCTGCCACGGCCGGGTCAGCTCGCTGTCCTCACACATCAGCTTGCTGTCCTCACACAGAGAGCTTCTCACACCTTGGTCAGGCGAGAGGGATGGATGGCTGTCGTGTAACCAACAGGCTACAGCTGCATGCCAGGGAAACTGGTGTCTAGGAGATGTCCACCCCGACTTCATGCAGTGCTGCTGGGTCCTGAACCTCTCCCCTCCAGAGGGAGTCCTCATGAGTATGGGAAGCATTCAATGATAGCTTCACTGGTTCTATGTGGATCTTTCTTCCACCAGACACAAGCTTTGGGATTTAGGGCATATGCATCTTGCCTTTGCTCTCTCTTCTTTCTCCTGTATAGTGGGAATGAACACACTACATACCAAAGTCCTGTAGGGGGGAAGTGCCTGGGGTCCTGTGTGATTCAGCTGTGCACTAAGAGTGCTGTTTTACAGCGATACCCAACCCCAGAGGAAATTCCCTGAAAGAGAAGCTCCACCAAGCTTTCTCCATCTTCTTGCACCCCAACCTTTCAGGGTAATGTTGGGGCAGCGGACAGCAGAAGTGACAAAAGGTGTGATTGGAAGAATAACCACGCCTGAATGCTGAACTCAGCCACCTGATTGACTTTCTCCTGGGTCTAGAGCAGGTTAGAAGACCACCACTCTTAGACTTTCCCCTTCTAAATGCCTGTCCTCCTTCATCTGGTAACATTTATTATACTGTAAGAAAGTGTGTGTGTGTGTGTGTGTGTGTGTGTGTGTGCACTTACCTACATATACATACTCAATCTAATGGTTATGGATTCACTGCTCAAAATTACAGAGATGAATTTATCAATTATTTTATTCAGCCCTTTCCTGTCTGCTAAAGAGACTTTAGATTTGAACTGAGAAGGAGAACATTTGCCGGAATCCATCTAAAGGGAACCGATACCCTCCAGAAACACGACGGGTAGAATTAAGTACCAGCTTGCAGGAAGGTGTAGCTGATAAATTAAATAATAGTGCACCTCTAGTCACTTCCCTGCATAGTCCGGGAGTTCCCTAGTCGCGTTGTCTGCAATTAGTTTTAGCATCTCCAAATTTCCAAGCGAATCTCCACACGGGAGAAAAGCGTGAATGATATTCATTGTTGGGGGAGTATTTATTTCTTCTCTGAAGGCAATTATCCTTTTCAAAGGGTAAGGAGCTACTCTCCCTTAAAATCACTGAAAACCCTTGTGAAGATCTCCAGATTTGCATCATTTACTAGATGGCAGACATACAGTGAGTAATTTTCTCAATTAAGAGTCTCAGACGTGAAGACATGATTCTTTTACTCTTGGAATCTCGAAGCTGGTGAGACAAATCCTTCATCAGTTGAATGAAGAGATAATCGGGGCGCCTGGGTGGCGCAGTCGGTTAAGCGTCCGACTTCAGCCAGGTCACGATCTCGCGGTCCGTGAGTTCGAGCCCCGCGTCGGGCTCTGGGCTGATGGCTCAGAGCCTGGAGCCTGTTTCCGATTCTGTGTCTCCCTCTCTCTCTGCCCCTCCCCCGTTCATGCTCTGTCTCTCTCTGTCCCAAAAAAAATAAATAAACGTTGGAAAAAAATTAAAAAAAAAAATGAATGAAGAGATAATCTATAGAATGAATTTGAGAAGGCGGGAAAAAAGCTGACTCCTCAAGGATCAGGTATTAATATTAGAGCATATTTGGGGCACCTGGGGGGCTCAGTTAAGCGTCCGACTTCAGCTCAGGTCATGGTCTCATGGTTTGTGGGTTCGTGCTGACAGCGCAGAGCCCGGGTCCTGCTTTGGATTCTGTGTCTCCCTCTCTCTGCCCCTCCCTTGCTTGAGGTCTGTCTCTCTCAGTCTCTCAAAAATAAATAAATGTTAAAAAAAATTTAAAAATAATAATATTAGAGCGTACTTAATACTGAAAGACATTTTCAGTAATACTTAAAATTTAAGCTCTGCACTTAAGCTACTCATGCAGTAATTCACCCTTGATGAATGATTAGCATAGAATGGTATGGAGTATTCGATTTCATATGAAATCAACTAAGGGTACAACATGTACGGGACAAGACTGTTACCGAAGATTTGATCTCCTGTGTTCTAATTCTTACTCCAACAATACTGACCTTCCCGCAAAGGGGAGCTGGGGGATGTACCTGTGGAAGGAAGTAGACTTCCTTGTGCAGACTAGGACCTGGCGATGTGAGGTGGAGACTCTAGGTACAACCACACAGGATTGGGGCACCGTGGCTGAGTTCCCCTGACGTCCTGCTAGGAGAGAATAGGCAGCTAAGCGAAGGCCAGACAGATTCTGGTCACATACAAAGAACCTATCATTCGGCGGAGGGGCTGGACAGAAAATGCTAAAGACGAAATCATGGAAGTTTAAACGTCCAACCACAGTAGTTCTATTCTGCCAAGCTTAGGTCCCCAGTTGAAAACCTCTGAGATGCTATCTTAGCTGCCATAACAAAACACCACAGACTGGGTGATTTAAACAATTCACATTTATTTCTCATGGTTCTGGAGGCTGGATGTCCAGATCTAGGCGCTGGCCAATTTTGTTCCTGGAGAGGACTCCCGGCCACCTTCTTGCTATGTTATCAGGTGGTCTTTCCTCAATGGGAGTGTGGATTAAGAGAGATCCTAGCCCTGCTCTCTCCCTCTTGTCAAAAGGACACGAATCTCGTCATGGGGGCTTTATTTTCATGAGCTCACCTAAATCTGTTTCCCTCGCAAAGTCCTCGTCTTGAAATACCTTCATCCTGGGCACTATGGTTTCAACATATGGATGGGGGAATACAAACACTCAGTCCATGACAAAGACCCGTGGGCTGGACGTTCCTTGGAAGGCACTCCCAAATATTTGAGTCCTCAGGTGCCTCAGAAACTTCAGAATCTGTAGAATTGTCCCATCTTTCCCAGGTATGAGGCAGGATAACCTCTCTATGCTAGAGGACAATACAGAAGCTTCTTCCCTGAAAGGTGAATGGTGCTCCTCCAAGATCAGCCTCCACTTAACATTCCGTCTTCTAGATCTGGGACTAGGTTAAGTGGCAACATAACTCACCCGGCATGTCTAAAGGAGATGTCATGGGCTCAAATGCGTTCCACAGAAAGATGTGTTGAGATCCTAACCCCCTTTCCTGTGGAATTGACACTATTTGGAAATAGACCCTTTGTAGATAAGAAAAAGTTAAAATGAAGCCCTTAGGATAACCACTAACCCAACGTGACTGGTGTCCTTGTAAGATAAAATAGAGGCGCCTGGGTGGCTCAGTTGGTTGAGTGTCCAAGTTGATTTCAGCCCAGGTCATGACCCCAGGGTCATGAGATCGAGGGCCACGTCAGCACACTAAGCATGGAACTGCTTTGACTCTCCCCCTCTCCCTCTGCATCTCTCCCCCACTCGAGCACTCTGTCTGTCTGTCTGTCTCTAAAATAAAGAAAAAAGAAGAGATGACGCCATGTGCGATAAGTCATATGTGCTCAAAGGCAGAGACGGAGAGAGGCAGCCACAAGCTGACACCGACAAGCACCACGACCACCACCCGCAAGGCAGGGGTGGATCCACTCGGGGTCTCACAGGGAACGTGGCCCTGCTGATATCTTGATTTCAGACTTCTAACCACCGGAACGGTGACAGAATGATCTCCGTTGCTTTAAACCACCCGGTCAGCGGAAATTTGTTACAGCAGCCACAGGAAACTAATACAAGAAGAAAGAGATTAAGCCCCAAGGGATCTTTGAAACCTCACCAGTGTGTACCAGCAGGCACAAGGGAGTATGTCTAGCCTCGGGTTTTGAGGATGCTCGATCAAAGGGCACCAGAACATAAAGTTGATGGGGAAGAGTCTATTAGCTTGAGTGTTCTTCCTACATAAAGAAATGACCAACCGGGCCCCTGGGGGGCTCGGTCAGTTACGCGTCCGACTTCGGCTCAGGTCACGATCTCACGGGCCGTGAGTTCGAGCCCCGCGTCGTGCTCTGTGCTGACAGCTCGGAGCCTGGAGCCTGCTGCGGATTCTGTGTCCCCCCCCCCCTCTCTCTACCCCTCCCCTGCTTGTGCTTTGTCTCTCTCTGTCTCAAAAATAAATGAAAAAATTTTAAAAAAATAAAAAAAAAAAAAAGAAATGACCACCTTTGCAAGGACCCCGCAGGATGGGACATACTTCCTGCTAGAACAGAGCACAGGTGTCTGGGCAGAACGGTGTCTATAATCAGCCGAGATGACAGAATCACTGTGGCAGACCACGGAGGGAGGACTAAAAAGGCTGAGAAGGGGGCATATGCTGCAGTGGCTATAACTGTGGCTAACCACGGGCCCCGCCACATTTTCCAAGAAGGCCCAGAGGACTCCCCTTTCCCAAAGCTGTATGGAATGTTCTGGTGAGAAGAAGCAGGTGATGTTTGGTGGTGCTTCTCATCTGCAGGCCTGGGTGATGATGGGGGAGATGGGAAAGGGCTTCTCTCATGAGTGGTCATGGAGATGACAGGACCCGGAGACAATGGAGGTCCGATGCTGGGGCCACGAGGTGACACTTTTCTTAATGACTGACAGATGAAGTGGAATCCGGGAAGGCCTGACCCGTGGAGTGTTCCTGAGATGGCCATCAGCTTCCCCAGATGGCTACAGTACTGATCGGGTTATAACAGCAGAGGGAATCAAGGGGACATGGCTGAGAGACTGAAGGCACTCATCTCAGGAAAATGTGCCGATCCCTGACCCAAATTCCAGCCAGTGACAGAGCTAGAGCCCAGCAGCCGAAGAAGTTTCACAGCACCGTGACAACGGCACGTGGTAGCAATTCTCCCTTTGTTTCCTCAAGGAACCCGTGGCCATTTACCATGGTACCTGTATTTTAGGGACTGGGGACACACAGCTATTGTGAAAATGGTTGGAGACAGTGTCTGAGATCACACTGAGAGGCAGAGAGCCAACGTGTTGTCGTGTTTTCCCTACATTAGAGTGGGTATGCATGGTGTCAGCTGATAACCGGAGTCCTGTCCAAGACCCAACTTACAAGGAATCTGTTGGGCCAGTGGACCCACTTGGTGCCCATTTCCTTGGTGACCAAATAGATGGTTGGATTGACAAACCTGGCAGCTGGACAACCTTCAACATGGGCCCCCAGTTTGGGCAGTGTGGAAAACACTATCACGGCAAAAGTCCCCCCTCATCAACCCGATCAAGGTAGATCACAAATAATATTGCATCCCAGAAGTCATGATGGAAATCAGTGCCGATAGTAGGGACCGAAAGGGTACAGGGCTGGTGGTTCCTCTGGCATCCGTTTGATTGACCAGTCTGGTCTATATAGAAATGAGTGGGTTTTCTAAAGGATGACACAGACTTCCACAAGCCCTACCAAGCATTTAACCCACTTCTGGTCACTCGATCTGATACAGTATGTTGGCTAGAGCAGGTGCATATGGCCCCAGCTACATCGCCTTCAATAGGTTGTCTGCAGTCAACCCAGAGAGGTGCCGGCTTCCCAGATACCCTTGCACAGAAGAACATGCTGCCAAGATGTGGTGTCAACCCTTCAGGGTCCCCTCAGTTGAGAGGTCATACCCTTGTCCTTCTGGGTAACCTGAGTCCCCACACCAGAATCTCTGATGAGAAACGTGTTCCCAGAGATCCCTCTGAGTTGGATGGGAATGTGGGTCTGCATCCCAGGTTGACTTCTCTCTTTGACCAAACTGCTTCCTCCCCCTTCTTCTCACTGATGTTGACCCTCATGACCATCTAGCGCAAGATCCATCCCCGTGTCTCCCTCCAGAAGACCCCCCTGCGGCAGCAGTGACCTGTCCCGCTCCTCTGGTGCCACAGGACTCAGCATGGACTCCCCCCACCCCCCAGAAAGCCTCTCTGCATTTCTGGCTCAACCACCAAGCTCATGGCTCAGTGCCACCCTGGGCTCTTCTCCTCCTGTGCTTTATCCACCCGCCCTCCACTCGCCAGACTCAGTGGCGGCTTGTCTGTTTTCACGCACTGTCTGAACATCGCTTGCAACAGGAAATTGATCTAAAGACCAAGAGCTGAGTCAACGTATGTGGGTGATTAGGAGGATCCTTCACGTAAGTTGCATGAAATGCTTAAAATTGCAGTAGGATGTATGCCGATATGATCACCTGCGCAGCCATCACCATGTGGCTGTGCTGCCACCACTGTGTGGCACACGGGATCGTGGCTGACTCTTCTAGAGGGCTGACCAGCTCGGCCAGAGTTCTCCGAATTCTCCTCCATGGGATCCCGGAGCTCCGTGGCAGAGAATTTGACTCATCCACATTTTATGGGTGGGGAAGTGGAAGCAAAGGAAGGGGAAAAGCTCCCTGGAGGTCACTGTAACCAGCAGAGAGCCAGGACCTGGCCCCAGGCTGCTGGCCGCTGAGCATCTCCTTGGACCCGCGTGGACCTCTGTCTCAGCTGAGCTGGAGCTCGTGTGCAAAATGGGCCACAGGGTGGCGCATCGTCAGCCTGAGCAACCGTGGGAGCCCACGTGTCTCAGCCCCCACAGCTCTGGGTGCAAGGTGTTTTCTGACTCTGCGGGGTCCCATCCCGGCACTTGATCTCGTTGGTCAAACAGAGGCTTTGAGCAAATTACTTAAATTTCAGTGTCATCTGCAAACTGCTGAGAATAATCGCACAGTTTTGTGCGCATTTCGTGAGGTTAAAACACAGGCTGTTGTGAATATTATACTCAGGTGAAGCCTGGAGTACGCGTCCCGTGACTGTAGTTTTAAAATATTACAATATAGGGGCGCCTGGGTGGCTCAGTCGGTGGAGCGTCCGACTTCAGCTCAGGTCATGAGCTCGTGGTTCGTGAGTTCGAGTCCCGCATCAGGCTCTGTGCTGACAGCTCGGAGCCTGGAGCCTGCTTCGGATTCTGTGTCTCCCTCTCTCTCTGCCCCTCCCCTGCTTGTGCTGTATCTCTCTCTCGAAAATAAATAAACATCAAAAAAAATATGATAGTATATTATGTTCTGATAAGTTCTACGTGGAGAGCCCCGTCAAAGGCACTTTTGACTCTTTCAACACAAAACAACACAAGCAGAAGCTCACGCCTTCCGTCACTCATTACCTACCCTCTGATATTTCTTTTAAGTTAAAAAGCTGTGTGTGATTACAGCCTATTCTCATTTCCCACCGTCCAGGTGGTTTGCCTGTGAAAACACCCTCCCACTTCCTCTCGCTCGTGCGGGGCCCCGGCCATCAGCCCGTGTCCCCAGCACACAGTCCCGAGGGTAAAACCCCAAGGTGCAGGGTGAGGACGTGTTTGGGGGATCAGAGCCTGGCAGGTGAGTCCCACAAAACCAGGATGTGATGCCAGCTTCGGGCCTTTCTCCTAGATGCTGGCTTCTCTGAAATAATACAGTCGAAACATCCAAGGAGAGAGAGGCCATCCGGCGGTAGACGCCCCTCTGTCACTGTTTCTTAGGACACACTTCCACCAGCAAAGCCCTGCTCTGTGACCCGGTGTCCTGGCTATCTGTGAAATGCCACCAGAGTGCTCCCCCGTTCGGCTGTCCTCCAGCAAAAAGTTCACTCTCAGAGAAGGATTGTGGCTGCTTTCGCGGAAAGCTATTGCCATAAACAGAATTTGTGGAAGAGAGACACCAACGGTCCCCTTTACCCCCAAACACGAGTCACGTTTACAGAAGGAGCACAGTTTCACAGGAACGGACAGGGGAACATTCTCCCAGCGTCTCCCCCATGCCCGCGGGGGGAAGAACCCCTTACCATCCCTTTCTGGAATCTAATAAGAACAAGGCCGTCTGTTTATCACCCAGTGTTCTGACGACTTGATTCCAGATTTAGAGTTGAGACGGCACATTTTCCACAGGAACTGGATCCCTTCTGACTTTACGGCCAACCAGGGAGCTGTGGCCACAAAGGCTTCTTTCACAGACAGGAAGAGTTTTCACCTGGAAAAATAAACTGACAAAGACAACATTTACATATTGCTGATGATATAGGGCCCTTGGAGGAAACCCTATACGGACTTTTGGTTAATGGTGCATTTTAAAAAAGATGGAAATGCCTGGATGTATTGTCATACATAATTTGTCTGTATCCTGTTCCAGTTTCTGTGAATTTCCCACAATGTGGCGTCCATGTGACCACCTCGCTGCCTCCGTTGCCCTAAACCAACATCTGGTTTAAAAAAAAACAAAACAAAACAAAACCAGGGCCACTGCTCAGGCCGGAGATCTTTGAACAGCCAGCCTTGTTCACGGCTTCCCACTTCCTCGAAATGCTGCACGATGATGTGTGTTACTGAGGAAGAGTCTACCAACCTGGTCCCTGTCCTTGCTTACCTTGTGAGAAATGACAACAAAGAAGAAACAAACACAGTGTAAGGCCTTTGTTTAAGAGAGCTCATCTTGAGCTGACACGAGGAAAGCGAAGTGCTTGGGTTATTCTCTAAGGGATTAAATCTGTGATAACTACTCTTTCTTATTGTTTTTTGCAAAGCCAGTCAGTTTTGTATGAAATTAACCGCCCACAACCATCAGCATAGAGGCTGGAGTTTGGGACTGGGGAAGCAGCCGGGGTATGGCAGGGAGGGAGAGAGTTGCTCCTCAAGAATTGCCCAGATCGACGGAAGAGGAGCGCTTCCTCTTCGGACTTTTCCACGCCGCCTCAAATCCTAACCCCTCAGAGGGTCCCAGGGTCAGAAAAACCACCGCTGTGCCGCAGCGATGCCGTGATCCCTCTGGAGGCCGCCTGATATTTCCAAGAAGGTTCTGGAAGACTTCACGGGGGTCCCAAAGGGTAGCGCGTGCTGGGCTGGCCCTTAAAGGCGACGCCAATTGCCAGACCCCCTTAACGGTAAGCGTCACGTGCCCCTTTGAAAAGAGCTTGTAGAGTCAACGAACAAGTTTGTAAAACGTTCACGTTTGCTGCTGGTGTAACTCAGCGGGAAGAGATGTGTAACTTCCCTGGAGCTTTCCTGGCCTCTGGTGACCCCAGCAAGCCCTGTGCGGCCCTTCTCTCTGGCATTTCAGATCAACACGTTGTGTCAGTGTGCGGGACTCTGTCCTCTCCCGGGTGAAGAGAAGCCCAGCCTCCAAGTGCACAGGACCTGCCCCCCCACACTCCGCACACCCCTCCCCAGGCTCTGGAAGCCTTCAAAGCTTACTTCAAAAGCACAGGGGGAATCTGCAGTGCATCTTTCCAAAGTGGAAACAAAAGTCCTGTTTATCCCTTGATCGGTGGAGCTCACCTGTAGGAAACGTTCCACCTTTTTATCAACCCCGGGGATTGTCTTTTTGGTGTAGACTGGACACGTTCTTCACAGGCTTACCGTCCTTACCACCTCCCAGGAATTCTGGGGAGCGCCCCGAGCGCTCTTCCCAAGCCTCTGCGCGTTAGCGAACCCTCCGATCCCCCAAACCCTCAAGCACATTTGCCTTTTGGTGCTTCACATGGCTGATTTATTGAAATGAGCAAAAGCTTCTATGTCGGCAGGGTAGTGCCCGACGCACATGTGCACAATAAAACACGTTTGATGTTTTCGAATAAAGACCTTGCCTTAAATTAGCAAGCTATTGGATTACCCTGACAGGCTGGCAAGACAACGCATCAGTCAACGGCTGTCACAACCTCTCTGGAAGCATCTTACTGGGGTCGGGCCAAGACGCCCACCCGAACGAACAGGCCGGGGGAGGGTGGTGACAGGGAGTAGGAAACACAAACGGTCCACACGGTGACTCTCTTTCTTCCTTTTAAAGAACGGGTTGAAAACAGATTTTCTTTGTAATCTGCCGTTGGCCAACATCGAGTAGGTGGCCCCCCGTGCCTTCCCTCCTCCCCTCTTTTCTAAAAACGTGCAAGACTTAAACACTTTCCGAAGACCGGTGACCCTGGATGATAACCATCGCCCTTTCTCCTCTATGAGAACCCTCATTTAATTAGCAGGGTTGCGAGTGGCACTGTCATATACGCACTTCTGCATCTGACTGTCGCTGGTCTCCACTAGGCCCCCGCATGTTGAAATTGAGTTGGATTCTTCTTCTCAGTAGGCAAGTCATTGGAGCCGTCATTCATATACTCGGAAGAGTCAGATATTTACTAGCAGCCTGAAACCGTGTGCGGCCGTACTCTGTGTATTATCATCACTGCTCTGCTTCCGGCATCTCTTATTTCCTCCTTCCAGTTCGTATTCTGGGTTCATGTGAGAAGTAAAATTGTTGATGGCAACAGAAAACAAAAATGGCATCGTTTCCAGGTGTTTGAGGGGGGTGCTACCTTGTCACATATCCGGGTCTCTGGAGTTCCCCGCGTGCTGGTGCGTGTTCAAGCCTTACGGTCTCGTCACAGCAGGAGGCTGGGCACGGAGACGTGCACGGTACCCATTTATGGGGTAGACAAGACCGTACAGCTGAAGTGGGCCCACAGGCTGCCGCCCGCCATGACCCGTGGGCTCACGTGCCTATAACCCAAGTGCAGAGCCAGGGGGTCCAAATCCAGAGGCTGCTTCGGGCTGAGTTTTGGGGAAACGTGGCCCAACCCAGAAAGGAAGTGGTTCGCTAAACACGTGCTGCTCTCAATGGCAATGTCTCTGGAGACTAGAGTACTTGGAAGTGAGAGCGGGCCGAGGGGGAAGGGGCGGTTCCCCTTCACGAGCCCAGGAAGGAAGGAAGACACCTGGGAGATGAGCGGGTCTCACGTGCTCTGCGTTTCGCGGGACAGATATTCCCAAAGGGCTCTGAACAGCACGGGGGGTGGGGGGAGCTTGTACACTGAAGGGCACAGCACAATCCCAGGGACAAGGGACATGCTCCAGCGGGGGTGCTTCCAAGAGAAATCAGGAAAGTAAGAAGAAGCTTATTCACACATTTTGTATGTGTGTTGAATATGCTTATATAAGTAACTTTTTAAAAAAATTAATGTTTATTTATTTTGGAGAGAGAGAGAGAGAGAGAGAGAAGGGGCAGAGAGAGAGGGAGGTGCAGAATCTGAAGCAGGCTCCAAGCTCCGAGCTGTCCGCACAGAGCCTGACGCGGGGCTCCAACTCACAAGCGGCGAGATCACGACCTGAGCCAAAGTCGGATGCCCGACCGACTGAGCCCCCCCAGGCGCCCCAAGTAACTTTTGGTAGCTATTTAATTCAGGCAGTTGAGTTACTGCGATGACGCCATTTAATCGTCAAATCTGGGTTCATTTTCTGGAAAACTGATTAGGTTAGGAAGTTATCATGGCAGAGAAGTTCCTGAAGAATTTCAGATGGTGTTTGGGCAGCCCAGGCACCCATCCCAACAACCCATTGTGCAACAGAGGGTTCGGTGACAATGAAAATTTGAAACACTGTAACGAGTCAAGAAGTTCAGCTCCATCCACGGAGCTTCAGGTCACCCGTTCTCAGCCGAGCGCCTCTGCCCCTGTGCTGGCCTAGCTGGAGGGCTTCCCACTGTGTGCTGTGCCCCAGAACACGATGACCCTCCAGTGACATTTTTCCAGATTAATTACTAGCATGCTAGTGAAGAAGGTTGTTCTCAACCTTCAGGTTTCCATAGGTCGCTCTTCAGGGAAGACTTCCCACCTTCAGCTGGACCATGCGTTGTCATAAATTGTCATATATTGCTAACAGAACTCTCCTAGCCGCACTATTTCCACCCAGAATGGGCCTTGCGGGCAATGTAGCGATTTGGGGCCATTTCAGGCGGGGACAGAAGGACAGACAAAATTTGTAGGTAGGACCTGGGTGTTGAGTGTGGCCCTGAAGGTCCGAGACCCCACAATGGAGGGATGGTGTTCCCCTTGCTGACAAGGGGTTCCTGAGGAGGCACGGAGGTCAGGGAGGGGACAGGCGCGTCATGCTAGGTTATAAGGGAGCCTTTAAGACGTTCCCTGCGACAGATAAACAGACTTTAATTTCCATTGAAGAGCAGGTACCATTATTTTACTGTCCTAAAATTCAGTCACATTATTGCTCTGGTTACAATTTAAACATGCAGACAATTAGTGAGTCGGAGGGAACCTTGACCTCTTAAGGAGGAGGCAATTCTGCACATTTAGCGTCTCCCCCGATGACAATCAGGGAACGACCCGCAGCACCTGAGTACCTGGGCGCAGGGGTTCAGGAGACGGGCCTTAGAGGGAAGAGGCAGGTGAGAGGGGAGGGCTGGGAGCAGAGGGAGAAGGGGAGCTTTTGTGTGAGGAGGGGACCTCGCAGTATGGCGCAAATGTGGCGATCTCATCAGTCACCACATAGAATCACTGCTGTCATAGCAACAACCAGCACCACAAAATCCCGGTGGCTGTACCACGGGGGCTGATCTCCGTGGACACTCCACAACCAGCACGGGGTTCTTTTCTCCTGGGTCATGGCCCTTCTTGTCCCGGCCAGGGGACCTCTGCCCGTCTCCTGGGCTTTGGTGCTCTTGCCTGGAAGTGACTCGGGTGCCCTGCCCCTGTGTCGTCAGCCGAGGCGGGTCCCGAGGCCATCTGGAGCTCTGTGGGCAAGGACCGTGGCCCTCCCTCGGGGAGCAGAGGTGGAGGGGAAGGAGTTCATCCTCAAATTCACCTCCGCTGCTCACGGGGGCTTCCTGCCCCCCTGCGTCACACAGGGCTGCCGCGGGGTTGCTTTCTTTCTGGAGAGCAACTGATTCTGAAAGGCCCTTCCCTCCTATCCTTTTCGACTTCACATCAAGAACGAGTGCGTCATGTAGCCTTCATTTGAATGAATATCTAACAACGGCACTATACTGTTGCTTAACCTGAAACACCAAAAAATCAACTACTTGCGGCTAAGAATAACACCTAGCATCGATTATGAGCCCGCAAGACGCCTGTGCGGTTTTCTGAACACATACTGTATGTTCTCAATAAAGGACCTTCCTACTTTTCGGGGTTCTCTTGTCGAAGTCCCCGTGGATGAAGAAGAGACACCCTTGCCGCATTTGAATAATCCGCGGGGGAGAAAGGGAAGCATTGTGTGGTCCACTCCCACCCTGTCACGTAAGCGCGGACGCGGGTCCGGAGTCATCCCCATCTCACGTGTCCTGTGAATGTGCCCACAACTGCAGGATGGCTGCCTGGAGCCTCCTTTTCATCGCACTCCACAGCTGCTCCCTCTTCTCCGGAACTTCGCAGTGGTGCTGACTCTAAAACCAGTAAGGGCAGAGGTGCGTGCCGGCTTAGGGAAGTGCCTACTGGAATCCAATGTGCTTTCTTCACTACAGCAGTGTGAGCACTGACACGTGAAGCTGCTGGCTTGACCTTCAATATTGCGGTGGTGGCCAGGTGGGACGGTCAAGTGCATGGGCTCCGGGACCGTCCCGCCTGACTTCTCGGTCCAGCATCGCTCTGATTAGGTCTACGAGCTTGGGCTAATTACTTAAACATTCGGTGCCTTGGTTTCCCCATGTATAAACTGGGCACAAAATAGGATGCGCCTCATCGGCCGGCGTGAGTGAGTTAGCGCGCCTGGAAGGCTTAGCACGAAGCCCACGTCATCTCAATGCACCTTTCATCTCAATGCACCTTTGTTGTTGACGGTTTCATCATTTTTCCCGACAACATTAGGTCTTTCGTCTTCTTGATGTATCGGCATCTTTTTTTTTTTTTTAAAGCTTTATACATGTTCTGAGGGCGTGTGAAAAAGAGTTTTCAGCTTGGGGTTCTGGTGAGTTCTCCCACAGACAGCTCAGTCTTTCTCATCCCGGCCTGGCACTTCGTGATCCCCGTGAAATAGTCCCCCAGTGAGCCCCACCAGTTATCCCCGCTCGTGCTGGGAATGTTGCTGGTGCCGGGCAGAGGGGAGCAGAGGGGACAGTCCTGCCCTCGTCCGGGACGCCTGGAGGGGACACAGACGTGTCCTCAGCCTCCCGTGGACACCCAAGAATTGTCTGTCAGCCATCCACCGGCGTATCTTCGAGAGCTCTGGACACGCACACGTGTTAACTCGAGGGGCGCCCGGGGGGCTCAGTCAGGTGGGCGTCCAACTTCGACTCGGGCATGACCTCACGGCTCCCGAGTTCGAGACCCACACCAGGCTGCCTGCTATCAGCGCACAGAGCCTGCTTCACATCCTCTGACCCTCTCTCTCTCTCTCTCTCTGCCCCTCCTCTGCTTGCCCTCTCTCAAAAGTGAATACACATGAAAAACATAAAACAGGAGTTATCTTTCAAGCGCCGCCTACACTTTCCGGCCACAAGGATTCAGAAACCATGGCCCTGGGGCGTGCTGTCACCTCCGGGACCGGCAGGCCGCGAGCAGGGAGGTCACCCCACTGCACTGCGAGATGATGCTGTTGAAAGTGGCTTCAGGACGACCTTCTTGTTTTGATGCATCTCAATTCATAAGAGCCTCCAAAATCGTATACGTCAACCTCCAGGTCCATTTTTTTTTTGTAAACTAATGAGTCCAGTTTGTATCAAATAGCGTGCATGAGAAAGGTTAGGCTTATTAAAATCCTCGCTTCCGGGAGAGGTCCGGGGGCTCACCATGGCCCCCACACAGCCGCCGGAGCCACTGGGGGCAAAGCTCGAGGCTCGGGCCGATCCTTCTCTGCTCAGCAGCCCTTCCCGGAGCGGCCACCTCCCCTCTGCAGCAGTAAGCCGTCTGGGAGCCGTGGGCCAGGACGTGCAGACAGAGAGCCACCCGCGGAAGACGGAGGTGGGGGCAAATATCACCCAGTCACCCCTCCAAACAGCACAGGCCTGGCCACAGAGCTGTGTCCGTGCCTGCGGAGGACAGGAGGCCATCGGTCCAGTTGCTTATCCCAGAGGCACCTCCCACAAGAACAGTTGCTTTAAAAACAAAGAAACCAGGGACACCTGGGGGGCTCAGTCACTTAAGCGCGGGACTCTTGATTTTGGTTTAGGTCAGGATCTCCCGGTTCGTGCGTTCGAGTCCCATGCTGGGCTCTGTGCTGACAGTGGGGAGCCTACTTGAGCCTACACCCTCTCTCTCTGCCCCTCCCCTGCTCGTGATCTCTCTCGCTCTCTCTCAAAAATAAATAAGCACGTTTAAAAAATAAAGAAACTGGATAGAAGATGGCAGAAAGGGAAAAAAAAAATGGAAAAATCCAGTCTGGCTTTCCAAAGTTAGAGGCGTGTTTCCAGGCTTTCCTTCCAGAACCACAAACCTGCAGAATTTTGTTTTTCTGTGTGACTTGTTCTTAACTTCTCAGTGAATGGGGTCCAGCAGCACAGGGGACCAGCCCGCCGGCCCCTCACCTCCCTGGAGTCTTACTGGAGGGTCCCTCTTGAACCCTGCAAGGTCTCCAAACATCAACCACCTGCCTGCTGTTCTGGAGGGAGAACCAGGGGTGGGACTGAGACCTTACCTGAGACCACAGGAGATCCTTCTTCTCCAGGTCTGGGGTCGAGCCCTCGCTGAAGCCCGTCCCCGGGGAAGGCAGCGTGCAGCCGGGCAAGAATTTCCGGTAGTGGGAGCTCGTGGGTCACACTTGCCCCTCTCACCTCCTGCAGCCTGGTCCCAAACCTCAACTCCCCCCAGCCCCATTGTCCTCCAGATGACTGTCCCCTGGTCCTCCTGACAAGCTCCCCCAACTCAGTTGGTGAATGGAGGGCAGGGCAATAGCTCTCTCCCCACCAAATAGCTCTTTCCCCAATGAAAATGGCTTTTCATTAACAAACTGTCTTCTTCAATGAAACAAAATGTATTCTTAAAATATGGGCCTGAATACATGCGTCACATTCCCCCCAGTTCATGTGTTGAAGCCCTGACTCCCACTGTGACAGTATTAGGAGGCGGAGCCATTGGGAGGTGATTAGGTTTTGATGAGGTGATGAGGGTAGGGCTCCCAGGAGGGCCTTGTGTCCCTAGAAGGAGAGAAGGAGAAGTTGGAGCTCGCTCTCAGCCACGTGAGGACATGGGGAGAGAAGGTGGCCATCTGTAAGCCGAGCGTGAGTTCTCTACAGACACCAAATCAGCCTGCGCCCTGACCTTGGACGTCCAGCCTCCACAAGTGAGAAGCAAATCATGTCGTTTAACACCCCCCCCCCCACCGACCTGCGGTGTTTTGTTAAGAGTGGCTGGAGGAGGCTGCCGGCTCTAACAATTTCTGGTGGCTGAAACAGCAGACACATGTTGTTCACAGTTCTGGTGGCAGAAGTTCAAGGTCAGGGTACCGTGGCGATGCGGTTCCGTGAGGGCCTGGCTTGCAGACAGCCACCTATCAGTGTCTCCCCACGGGGCTGAGAGAGAGGCACAAAGGTCGGGAGAGAGAGGGGAGGCACCCTGGTTTTTCGTCTTCTCCTTATGAGGGTGCTAATCCCATCACAAGGGCCCCCACCCTCATGACTGCATCTATACATGGTTATCCCCGACGGCCCCAACCCTGAATACCACCATTGCCTTAGGGTTAGGACTTGAGCCTGGGAATTTGGGGGAAGGGGACGCAAACGTTCAGTCCATGACAGTGCCCTTGATCTCGAACCTGACTGAAGGTGCTAAATAATGATGATGAGTAAGCATGGCCTCCAAGTAATTCCAGGTTGTAATGAAATAATATGGATACAAATGGATAATAATATATATATATAATTATTATATATAACTTATATAATAATATATATTATTATATATAATATATATATAATAATAATATATATAATATAATGAAATAATATGGATACAAATGGATAAACCTTTGTAACTGGAAGAAAAAAAAACCTGCCCAACTCTGGGTTTGGAACACCTGGGGAAGGAGTGTGAGAACTTGACCTCCTCCTTAGGAAGAATCCTCTCTCCTAGGTATGCGTAATCTCAGCACATGCTGAATTATTCTGAAAGAGCCCACAGGGCTCAAGTTCACCTACCCACTAACAGAAACATTTTACTTCTTTTCTTTTTGTGTGTGTGTGTTTATTTATTTTTGAGAGAGATAGACAGAGCGGTAGCAGAGGAGGGGCAGAGAGAGAGGGAGACACAGAATCCAAAGCAGGCTCCAGGCTCTGAGCTGTCAGCACGGAGCCCGACGTGGGGCTGGCACCCATAAACCATGAGACTATGACCTCAGCCAATTGTGACCCATGAACTATGAAGCTATGACCTGGTGCTTAACCCACTGAGCCACCCAGGTGCCCCTTTACTTCTTTTCAACGCCTTTAAGCTCATTTTGATGTTTCAACCTAAAGGAGACGAGAATGTGTTTGGAAATGTAAAGGGTGGTTTTCACCTCCAAGAAACCACACTACCTGGATGACGCTCTCACCTGCTCCTGCCATGGCTGTAGTGGGTGAGAGGGGCCACCTGTCACCCCAGAGTCCACCCAACCCCGATGTCATCCCACCCCCAGCTGTGTCCACGGGCATCGAGGTCAGGCAGAGATGCACACACAAGTCATAGATTCTGTGCCTGCAGGGCTCGTGGAGCACCCCAGCCCCAGGACGGTCTGTCCTGCCAGACAGCTCTTCATGGGGAGGCTAAATGGAAAGATGAGCTAACAGTGGTATTGGAGACAATTCTGCCTTCCTTCCAGGTCAGTGGTTCTCGCTGTGAGCTCCCTTAGAGCTCTGTCCCTGTCCCGGCTGCGGCCCGGGACCCCGGTGCCCAAATCAGATCCCGAACCCCACGTGCAATACATAGAAACACCCACAAAAAGCAAGTCAAGTGGCCGTGCGTCCCATTCTGAAACTGTTCACAATTTAAAAGTCTCTGTTTCCTGCCTGAGTCGTCTGTGTTGGCATGAGATGCAAATTCATGAGATGGCATGAGATGTAGCCCAAGACTGCAGACCCAATTATTTTAAGTTTAGTGTAGCGATTATGCAGAATTTCGCAACTAAACCGGTTGGGAGAGCCTCTTGAAAGGGTGCAGCGAGGACAGGCCAACGAAACAGGAAGGGCTTGTAGCCCTCAAAGGGGAGACTGTGAAGGATGGGGCAGTGGAGATCATGCCCAGGAAGAGTGGGGGGATGGGAAGATGCCCAGGGAGCAGGAAGTTGCTGAAGGCGATTCTGATTCCTTGGGGGCTAGGCGATTGTACATACGAGAACAGGTGTCCTTGACAAAACATCTCAAGACACTTTCAGCATTTATTGTAATCTCTTCTGACCCGATTGATTCCCAGTCAATCTTTTCATTCCCTGGCTTCCGCACACTATGATAGTAATGGGGAGAATGTTCACATTTGCATAATAACCTTCCACAGTTCCAACATAGAAGACCTGGTCTTGTTTCGGTCACGTGTCATGGAGGCATGGATATCATTCCATTTTCAGGGATTAGGAAGCCGAGCAGTAGGGAAGGATCATTGAATACCTTGCTCGTGCAGCGAATATGTGCTAAAACCGGACTTGGAACTGAAGTTCCTAGCTCCCAACCAAATAAATGCGCTTTTACAGCAGACACACGGATGATGGGTGTGGGATGGGGCTCAAATCCACACAGCCTAGCCAGAGCATCCCATCATTAGTGGGCTAATGTGATGGATGGAGCCGTTCTCCAGAAATCTCAACAAATGAAAGTCTTAAGTTGCTTTCCTCTGATCTCCTCTCATGAGTTTTTTTTTTTCCACTTTTTCCTACACTTGACCCATTTCTGTCTTAACACATTTTTCAAATTACAGACATGTAATTAAGGCGTCTCTTTGGTGACATTTTGGGAGGAATCTTGAGGTAACGTTTTAGTTCCTGAACATAGACATGCAGGAGACTCTCCGAGCCCTGCGTGTTTGGTTCCCACCCCAATCAAGTTGTTTCTCGGAACAGGGACACGAATATACCAATTAGCAGTTCACTAGATGAAGTAACACCTCTGAAAATTGTTGACCCGCGTGTGGGGTTGTCAAAAAAGCTTCCTAAACTCCTCTATCCCACCGCTGACCACAATTCAAGTATTTACTGAAGCCAGTGATTAAAGCTAAGCACTGTTTTCCATAAATTACTGGCATCACGAATCGTCTTTCAATTACCAAATTATCTCCGCTATTGGCCATCATCAGCCCAGGCATTAAGCGGACAATGGAAAGAGAGTAATTCAATTCCAGACTAAAAACCCCCTCCACTCTCTTCCCAGTTAACACTGACACCTCACTGGCCACAGGCAATTCTCAGAGTGCTTTGCCTGACTTAATTTTGCTTTTAGCATTCAGTGCCAGGAATACCTAGAAAATTATCTACTAATTATCGAGCATTATCTATGTTGGTTCATGTCAAAAGAGCAGCTCATCTAATTACAAGCCCCTTTGCAATTTGCCTCTAAAGAGTGGATTTAAGTGAGAATTTCTCCGAAAGGGTTTGCACTAAAGGCTGGTAATTATGTGCCTTGCATTCTTTGGAAGGTGTTCTCTCAAGTATCAACAACAAACAGAGTCGCTCAAATGATGCTTTCACAGCAGGCAGGCTGTAAGCAATAATTACATCGGGGCATTTTCGGTGCTTCCTTCCACTGGACAATTAGCAAGCAGTGTGCTAACCCAGTCCTAACATTCTCAAAAGGACTGCGTGAACACTCACCCCTTCTAGAAACTCATGGACTCTTCCATTATGCTGCCATAGCACAAGCTAGCCTCTCTCAGCAGGTGTTTCTTGAACGTGTTCAGAGTCGCGGAAATAAAATTTGACTCTACAGTACATCGGCATCTAATCCTAGTCAGTATTTTCTTGCAAATTCTCAGTTATGAGGAAGTTATATTGATGACTGAACGCATGGGCCACTTTATCCACTTAACAAGCGAGTAAAAATAGTACCTCAGCACCTCAAACATGCTGGAAAATTCTGACAGGGCGGCTAATATAAGACAGCATTTTAAATGACTAGGAAAAGCATACCTGTATTATTATTTCTAGATTTTAAAATAATTCAGAACCTAGAGCCACGTTAAAAGTACGGTTCAAATACCTTTTATTCTTGAAACATCTGAGAGGAAGTTACTGAGCTGATGCTCCGTCACACATGAGTACTTCCTTGCATATTTTCTGCTCACCAGAAAAGGACATTTTCTTACATGATGGAAATACAGCAGAGAAACTACCGTCTATGAGACTGTACTGGTGGCTTTGTGTCACTGTACGTTTCTCCAAAGCCATTGACTGTTCCAGATCGCGAGTGGACCCTAATGTAAGCCGTGTAAGCCACAGGCTTTGGCGACGATGGGATGATGGTCAGTCAATGTAGAATCATCGGAGTAAAGGTATCACCCGGCAAGGGATGTTGACCGTAGGGGGCACGTCCTGTGTGTCTTGAGAGGAGGTTCGCACTTTCTTCTTAATTTTGCTCGGAACCCAAATAGGCTCTAACAAGTAGAGGCTTTAAAAAACAAAACAAACAAAAATTAACTATAGCTTTTGGGTGAGGGAGTGACATAGGCCATTCTTCGTCAACAGCCCCGTCGACACTGATGTGTTCCCTTGGCTGCCCGCTCATCTACAGCGGAAGAAAAACCATACACAGGAGTCTGCTTGAAGAGGGTGAGATAAACAGGACAATGTGGGTTTTTTGTTTGTTTGCTTGTTTGTTTCATCCTTATTGGGTTTTGTTTTGCTTTGCTGTTTATCTTCGATGGTTCTGGGGGGCTGCTGAAATGACAGTGGCCACTACTTTCCTGCTATTTTAGGACAAAACTATTCCATTTATTCTACATCTTTAGCCAGACCTTATAAAAGCTCAACATTTAGTTTACTTTCATTATTTTTCTTAATTAGTACTTTTATTTTCTCAAACATTAAAAGTAGTTGTTTTTGTTATGATCGTTTATTGTCTGTTCTTTAAAGTTGTCTGTGAGCCTTAAAATTGTTATGCTTTTTTTTTTTTAACTTACTACTTTTGGGTTTCTCTAGGTTTTCAAGTGTATGCTTGGCTTCTTTATTATACTTCCATTTTTTTCTTCAAAAGTTTAAAGTTCAAAATGTATGTCCAGTTTCTATTTCAAATGTATCCTCAGCGTCCAAAGTTATTTGTCTTTTGCCCTTGTTTTTTTCCTTAACTCCAGGCTTATTTAGTAATTGGTTTGATGCTTTGAAACACATGGAAACATTTGTTTCAGCTTTGCAGTGAGGGAATAGATACGATATTGATCATTTAGAACACAGCCAGTCTTTTGTTCCTGAACACATGGTCTACCTTCAAAACACACAAAGATGTGCAGCTTTTATTTACTGAAAATAAATATCTATATATTTTTAGATAGGGCTTATTGACCTGTTATTGAAATCTTTCATATGCTTCCTATTATATCCTCTAAATATCAATTTGTAAAGCATTAGTTAAGATTTATTTTTCATTCATCTCTGTTTATTCAATTTAAAATTTCAGTTTTACTTACAATTATGCCTGTGCTGAAGTTTTTTCTAGCTTTTGATCAATTATTATTCACCAATATGTAAAGTCATTTCTGGCACCCTGTGATTTTTTTTTCTTTAATCTGGGTAAAGAGAAATAATACAGCACCTGAAGCAACATAGTAACAAAGAATCAGAAAAGACACAAATCAGTGTGCCCATCCATCTTAAAATCACTCTGTGTCACAGCAAGAGAAGAAGATACTAGAATTTTTTAAAAAAGGAAGTCAGACCCAATACTTTTTAGAACGGGAGATTTCACACACACACACACACACACACACACACACACACTCCATGCCATGGAGCAGAGGAAAACATAAAGACAGATCATCTAAACCTTAAAATACAGTGATTATTAATACAAAGGCAGGAGGTATTTTAAAGCATCAATTGAAAATGTTACTCCGGTACTGGGAAAAGGCAGGGGAAATGCAAAGTGGGAGCTCATTTGCCTAGGAAATTGTTGGAGGAAAAGAGAAGTGTGAACAAGAAATTAGGACTAAATACCATGTTCCAGGGGTAGGGCGTGTGTGACTGCAAATACAGAATTAGAAATAGAGAATATAAATGAGAATGCTAAGAAAATTAAACAGAATCAAGAGTGCTCCCAACAGATTCAGAAACTTATGGGGAAGACATGTGAAGGGGTTCCCGTAGATGCATAATCGGTGTAATTAATCTACACCCTCCTGAGGACAAGCATGACCATGGAACAGAATTAATATCTAAAACTGCAACACACACACACACACACACACACAAACACACAACACTTTCCTTCAATCAAAGGAAACTTGAATCTACATATTAAGGAGCCCATCACAGACTTGGAAAGTTTGACCCAGAAAGATCAATTCTTTTTATTTTTTTATTTTTTTTAATATGAAATTTATTGTCAAATTGGTTTCCATACAACACCCATTGCTCATTCCAACAGGTGCCCTCCTCGATGCCCTTCACCCACCCTCCCCACCCTCCCACCCCCCATCAACCCTCAGTTTATTCTCAGTTTTTAAGAGTTTCTTATGGTTTGGCTCCCTCCCTCTCTAACCTCTTTTTTTTTTTCCTTCCCCTCCCCCATGTGGATGGAACTGGAGACAGAAAGATCAATTCTAAAACAACCTTTAGGGGGCGCCTGGGTGGCTCAGTCAGTTAAGCCTCTGACGCTTGATTTCGGCTCAGGTCATGGTCTCACAGTTCATGAGTTCAAGCCCTGCGTTGGGCTCTGTGCTGGCCGTGTGGAGCCTGCTTGGAATCCTCTCTCTCCCTCCTTCTCTGCTCCCCCCCAAATATAAGTAAACTTAAAAAAAAAAAACATTTCTCAATAAATAAGCAAACAAATAAGTAAATTGACCTTTAATACATCTAGTTAACTTTAAAGTTATGCAGAAAAATTTGTGAACTCTCATATATAAAGTCCAACTCACTTATAAGGAAAGAAATCGAGTTGCTCCCAATTCTTGAGAGCAAGTATAGAAACATGAGAGGAAGGAGCCTGGAGAGTGCACTTGTGGTAAAGGGAGGAAGACGTTTCTTCTCCACCCAAGGACACATGTGCTGGGGCAAAAAGAATGAGAGAGACTAGTGTTGAGTGATAGAGGTTAACACAAGACCAGATGACAGAAGGACATTTATTTTGCTACGTTCTGTGTAACAAAGGAAGAAGATTAAAACCTAACGCCCACATCTGATTACTTTTGCTGAAAGAAACAGTGGAAAAGCCGAACCTAAAACAAACTGAAATAATTCTAGTGTTGGGTAAATAGGGTAGATAGGAAGCTTCTGGAAGTACAACTTTTTAAAAACATTTTTAATGCTTACTGATTTTTGAGTGAGAGAGAGAGACAGAGCGCCAGCGGGGAAGGAGGGGGAGGGGGCAGAGAGAGAGGGAGACGCAGAATCCGAAGCAGGTTCCAGGCTCCCAGCTGTTAGCACAGAGGCCAGTGTGGGGCTCGGACCCACGAACCGTGAGATCATGACCTGAGGTGAAGTCGATGCTTAACCGACCAAGCCATCCAGGCGCACCTGTAAGTATAACTTTTTTTTTTAATTTTTTAACGTTTATTTATTTTTGAGACAGAGAGAGACAAAGCATGAATGGGGGAGGGTCAGAGAGAGGGAGACACAGAATCTGAAACAGGCTCCAGGCTCTGAGCTGTCAGCACAGAGCCCAATGCGGGGCTCGAACTCACGGACTGCGAGATCATGACCTGAGCCAAAGTCAGACGCTTAACTGACCGAGCCACCCAGGCGCCCCAATAAGTAAGTATAACTTTTAATACGGTTTTTTTTTTAATTTTTTTTCAACGTTTTTTATTTTTATTTTTGGGACAGAGAGAGACAGAGCATGAACGGGGGAGGGGCAGAGAGAGAGGGAGACACAGAATCGGAAACAGGCTCCAGGCTCTGAGCCATCAGCCCAGAGCCCGACGCAGGGCTCGAACTCACGGACCACGAGATCGTGACCTGGCTGAAGTCGGACGCTTAACCGACTGCACCACCCAGGCCCCTCAATACGGTTTTGACGTTTGTATCGTGTCACGTTTCACGTATAAACAGGTCAAATTAAATAGGAGAAACTTTAATCTTTAAATTTAACAAAAATAAATGAACCTAGTTATACAGTGGATGAATAGCTTAACCATTGAGATAAGAAATAACCCAAATTATTTTTTACAAACAATTCTGATGGGACATCCTGGGATATAGTCTAAGGATCAAAGAGACTGTGGATAAATCCGAAATGTCACGCAGTAGTTCTACGTGTAGTGACAAAACAGATTCTGTAATTTGGACAGTATTTTCTGCAGCTTGTGAGCGATAACAATAATCATAAATGTTAATGTTATTATGAATCAAGATTTTCAAATGTAAGAAAAACCAGATACAGATGGAAAATCAAAAAAGCTGAGAACAACAACCCCCCCCCACATCTTTTTTTGGAAATATAATATCGTGATTTTCTTTTTAAAAATGTCGCTCCTGCCAGGCTGTCTGCTGAAGCAGCCTAAAGTAAGGACACTTGTAGCAGAAGACACGTCTAGTGCGCAGAAACTGTGAATCCCATTCACTGCAACCAGGATCCCGGGCTCCTTAAACAAGGGCTGATTCCAAATGTGCAGAGAGTAAGTCCCCAGTGTCCAAAGGCTAATGGGGCCAAAAAAAAAAAAAAAAAAAAAGGACAGAAGAGCTTGAAGGAGGGGTTCACGGAAGGTAAATTGGGAAACTTTAGGTGCCACCGGAAAATGATAACTGTAATTGAGCATAACGTGCTGAACAATTTAAAATATTGAACCTCTCAGGGTGCCTGGATGGCTCAGTTGGTTAAGCGGACTTACAGACCCTCGATTTCAGCTCAGGTCATGATCTAATGGGTCATCATGGGTTAGAGTCCTGCCTCCAGTGCTGACAGTGCTCACTTGGAATTCTCTCTGTCTCTGTCTCTGTCTCTGCTCCTCCCCTACTCGCGCTCTTTCTCTCTCAAAATAAATACACATTAATTTTTTTTTAAATATTTAATCTCGTAAAAAAAGACAAAACAGAAAAAAAACCTTATTATCCCCCATTGCAGGGGACTCTTACATCAACTGCCCATTTTGAAGAAAAGAAAAGAAATGGAGAGGTGAATGCCTTCCTCAAAAATTTTAGGTGTAAAAATAGATAAGCCTAGTTGATGAAGTAAGGCTGCTTTTTACATAACAACATCAATTAATTAGTATAAAAGCAATAATATCATTAAAAATCACTTTGCAACCCCCCCCCCCGCCCGCAAAATTGTTGACTCAGGCAAGTATCATCAATGGATCCTGAAAACTCAGGTGCATGGCTGTCACCACCTTAACCAAGGGATTGAATTTAGCGTCACTGATAACAAAGCACCCTGACACGGGGCACGTCCTGATGTCCTGAAATGACAAGCATGTTACAGGACACGAGAGGTGTCCCTGCTGAAAACAATGGCCAGGAATGTAGACGTCACCGTCAGTCTACAGAGAAGGTAAGAGCTAAAGAAACCAGGTAATGATGCCGTGAGAAAACAAACACATCTAGAGCGCGGGCCATAAAAATAATCATCCATGGTTTTATTCTCTTCAAAAAGTATCATGAAAAAATGTTTAAAATCTTTGGGGATGAAGGGGCTCTTTTGAGTTACAAAAGAACGAAGGTGGCACGCTATTGTACTTCATTATTTACCCGAATTTGATAAAACCAGGTCTAAAGTATTTTGAAAAACTTAGACAAAGTGTTCACGTTGTCTGGGATAGACTAGATGTTAGGGGAACCTTGTCGATGTGAACTGGAAGGTGGTGGTGTTTAGGATATGTACTGGGTATGTATGTTTTAGCAAAACATCCATCCATCTACCTATTTACCTATCGAAAGAAAGACAAAAACTAATAGAAACAGAGATAGAAAAGTAAAACAGTAATTTTTTTTTAATGAGGCAAAATGATAACTGTTGGATCTGAATGGTTATTGCATTGATCTTTTCTGCCTTTTCTTCTAATTTCAAAATCTTCACAATAAAAAGATAAAACACCAAGTAAAAATTATTTTCAGTTCAGAATTGAATTTAGGTCCAATTAAATACAATTTTAAAAGATTCCTCATTGCCCAGGGGCGCCTGGGTGACTCAGTGGGTGAAGTGTCCGACTTCAGCTCAGGTCATGATCTCATGGTCTGTGAATTCAGGTCCCGCATCAGGCTCTGAGCTAACAGCTCGGAGCCTGGAGCCTGCTTCAGATCCTCTGTCTCCCTCTCTCTCTGCCCCTCCCCTGCTCACTCTCTCTCTCTCTCTCTCTCTCTAAAAAATAAATAGAATTTTAAAAAATTAAAAAAAAAATTCACTATACCCAAATCTTGTTTGGGGGCTTGTCTGGAAATGAAAATCATTCAAATATGAAATATTACTAGGGTTATCACTTGTATTTACCAAATTAAACCATCACTTTTTCCAAGATTGTATTATATCACTAAATTCTTCCGTCAGTAAATACATTTCTGTCGATGGTTCATATAAGTGTCATTACAGTAGTTAATAATTCAGTAATTCTCACGGCATTAACCTCTAGAAATTATAGGTCCCGCTGCCTCCAAGTCTCACCCTTCTTGTCCTCAGGTCCCCGATCCTTTTTGGCCCAGCTGTTTATTTATCAAAGTGCTTTTTTTTTTTACCTTTTTTACACTTCTGACACAATTCCTTCTAACGCGGAATTGGCCCTGAGCATTTGTTGAATTGTGCTGGATTTCTAGAATGAAAACAACGGTGTGTGCGCACGCGTGCGTGTGTTCAGCGTCACACATGAACGCGTGGGCCATCCTTCTGACACGGAGTGAGTCTATTTCCAAATCCACGGTGGTGAATGACACGGGAGCCAGCAAGTTGGCCGACCACAGTACGGAGACCTGTGTTTCCTTTTCCCGCTCCTTGGGGGTCTCTAGTTATGGTCATGTAGTCAGAAACATTGACATTTTGTAGGTGAAGGCAGCTGAGATTCACTGGAATAATGGAAGTGACATTAATAACATTAAATGTCATAACTCCTGACAACTGGATGCAAATGAGCCCCTCACTAAGCAGGCAGGGGAAACAATATCCCTGAGTATAGCTTGTCTTCGGAGGACATTCGGTATGGGCAGAACTCTCCAGCCAAAACGGAAGCCAGGAATCCGGCTTTGGGGCGGTCACTACGTTCCTCCAGGTCTGACCAGGTCACCCCTCCAGCTGTAATCCTCTCTGCCTGTGGGAGACGGCGGTGGTATTTCTGGCGGTGGTATATCTGAAGCTATGCACCTGCTTCCTTGATTTCTGGCTTTCCGTTTAGACCGGGCTCCCGTATTTTCCTCTAGCTTTTATTTTGCCTTCAAGGTCGAGGAGATTGGCAGGCAGAGGGCCCCCGAACACCGCCAGGCCTCCGCCCTCTGTCCCTGTCCTCGGAAACACAGCGAAGGTGCCCTCAGACCGAAAGGGAGCGAGTCCTAGCATCCCTCCCTGCTGTCACCACAGGTTTAGCGGACCCTTCTGATGCGGTTCCCAGCTTTCTCGCCTCCCTTGCCTTGTCAGGGGTTGCCATCATTTAGAAAGGTACACACGGTATTTTGAAAGGATTAGATAGAGGATAAAACACAACTCAATCCTTTATAAAAGAGCGGCAGACGGAGAGGGAGGGAGAGAAATGTCAGACGTCACAGAGCGATTGGACGAGGACGGCAGGCACAAAGAGAAGCGGCACACGGAGAGCCCGCCTGTCCCCACGAGGCAGACGGAGGGAGAGGTGGCATTTGACAAATATTTACTCCCGCGGAGGAGGCGTCTGGAGTGAAAAAGCCGTAAGTGGTTTCTGACAGCGTTTAAAGTACACAGAGGAAGGCAGAATCAGGCAACCGGGGGACGATCTCATCGCGTGGATCTCTTTTCTCCAACACGGGAGGGGAACGAGGCAAACGCATCGTCTGCACCGCCTTTGTGATGACAGCCCT
The DNA here is from genome assembly GCF_018350175.1 of Felis catus. Classification (NCBI taxonomy): domain Eukaryota; kingdom Metazoa; phylum Chordata; class Mammalia; order Carnivora; family Felidae; genus Felis; species Felis catus. Next base: position 236,045,136 of record NC_058368.1, on the reverse strand, counting down.
GGAAAGTCAGATCGTCCCGGTGAGAGCGGAGCTGAACGAGCGGGAGCCAGGAGCCTGGCGCAGGCGGGGCTCCCCTCCCTCTTCGGAGTCCCCTGAACCCTGGGACTGGAGAGATCTGGGGACCCGAGGGCCCCGGGCGGCCAAGCCCTCAGCTCAGAGGTGAGCGAGCAGGACCTCTGAGAGGCTTGGAGGGCTCACCTGCCCTGCGGGCACCAGGTAGGTCATGCAGAAGACAGAACGCACACCGCGCCCCTCTAGGACCCCGCACCTTTTGTGAAAGGGCGCTGCGATCTGCAGACTTCCAGCCCTCCTGAGGACGGACAGGGCGCAGTCTCTTGGGCTCCTGCCTCCGCTCTGGCTCTCTGTCCACGAGCACTGATCAGAGAATCGCCTTCTTTCTTTCCGGAAAACTACACGCAAAGTAAGTCACTCACGCAATTTCGGCGGACGGTACACCACAAAACGTTGACAAACCTATTAGGGGATTTCATAGACAGTCAGGCACCAGAAACCCACACAGCCAATGTCTCCCCAAACAAGATTTTTTGGATACACTTGTATGTAGTTTTAGAACTTACTGAGCTCGGGGTTGGGAAGGAAAGACTAAAAGGGGAACCCTCAGATTAAGGAGGGGAAAATATCGAGAGAGAATGGGCTATTATAGGTGCTCCCAGGGTGGTGCTTCCTCTACGAATGAAGGGTAACACTGGGCAAGTTATGTGCGGAATCTTGGAACTTCAAATCCACCCGTGTTGGATGTGCATAGCATCCAAATTGCACTGGCCATTGTTCTACGGATAAATGGAAATATTTGTCCCTCTTGGATACTCTTGGATCAATGGAAGCATTATTTAATTTGTTCTACACACATAAGCTAGGTGTGTGTGCATGTCTTACTTCAGAGAAAAACAACTAAAGCAACACCGAACTGTTCCAATTTGAAAAGTTAGCCCTACCTGCTGGCTTGTGCTTGGAGACCAGTGTGAACTCACGGTTAGGGTTAGATTTATATGCGTACAGATGGATAGATGAAGACATAATTATGGATGTGTGTGCGTGGTGTGTGTGTGTCACAGTGCACATGGAGAAGGGGTGAGTCACTGACACCCCGGTCGCAACAAACACACTTAACGCCTAGATGGTGTTTTCTAAATCCTGTTCTCCAGTAAAAAGAATCAAGACCTGTTAAAAAAAAAAAATGGCTGATTCCAGCCATTTTCCAGTCAAGAAAAAGAAAAAAATAAATAGAAAGCGAGTCTAGAGCAAAGTGGGTGTGTAGGTGGTGGTGGTGGCAGGGGGGGATCTCAGGAGCTCACCTAAAAGTTTCTCCAACAGCCCAAAATAGAACAGGTGGTACGGCGAGATCGGTAAGTATTGTACTGCATTATAACCCCAAGGATAAAAGTCATATACCAAAATCCATTCTGATATGTTATTCTGACATAGTGAATGATTACACTAATAAATAAATGGGGGAGAAGAGAGAAAGATTCCATAAAGAGAACTCCCAGTCAACGAATGTAGAAGAAATGGGCGAAATAAAAGGTCGCCATTAGAACGTCACGAGAATCATTACTGCCGACGAGAAGCCCGGATGAATGCTAAAATTAGTGGAAGGAGTTTTAAGGAAAAAAGGATATTGGCATCTTCTTAAAGTAGCTTCTCTGATACATTTATCAGAGGTTTTGGCACATGTCCTCAAATTGTCAGACACTTCTCCTTCGGGGAGGGGGTGCTTCGTTGTCTCTTGAGCATGGGCTGTACTTAGTAACTTGCCTCTAAGTTGTGGAGAAAGGAAGGGGGAAAACAGTAACTTTTCAGTGGAGAAATCTGGAAGTCTCTGCCCTGCCAAGTGGTGAAGGTTAATGTGTTGAAAGGAGAGGGGCACATCACCTCTGTGATAATCTTCCCCAAACCCGCACAAGTAAGTTAATTGCGAGGAAACTTTAGTGTATTAATTTGCTAGGTACCGATACCATAGACTGAACCACTCAGGCAACAGAAATTTATTTTCTCACAGTGTGGAGGCCAGAAGTCCGGGATGCAGGTATTGGCAGGCTGGTTTCTTCTGAAGGCCCCTTCTTAGCTGTAGATGGCTGTCTTCTCTCCCTGTCCTCGTGTGGATGTCCCTCTGTGCGTGTCTATGTCCTAAACTCCTCTTCTCATAAAAACACCAGTCACATTGGATTAGGGCCCCCTCTAAAGGTCTCATTTTACCTAATTCCCTCTTCATATGCTGTATCTTCAAAGACAGCCATATCCTGGCATGTGAAAGTTAGGTCTTCAGCATCTGAATTTGGAGGGACAAAACTCAGATAAACGCAAATAGAGAAATGTTCTACAAAATACCCAACCTGCGCTCTTCGGGAGTTCAAGGTCAAGACTAAGGGACTTTCACAGACAGGAAGGAACCAAGGAGACATGAAGACAAATGCAATGTGGACCCCTGGGTTGGAGGCTGGAAACAGAACCAGCATTGGAAAAACTGGGAAATCCATACAAACTCTACAGTTCAGCTAACACCACAAAATCAATTTTAATTAATATTTTATCATGTAAGACATTAATATTGGGAGAAGCAGACCGACAACCACAAGGGAGCTATCTGTACTATCTTTGCAATTTTTTTTTCTTTTGAAAATCTAGAATTCTTTCCAAAAAAGCTAAAAATAAAAGTTACTTCCACCTCCAAAATTACCTACCATTACTGGAGAAGAGAAATGAAACCAAACAAAATCCAGGAGAAAAGAAATTCATATTATGGATTTTCTTTTTCTTTTTTTTTATTTTTATTTTTTTAAATTTTTTTTAACGTTTATTTTTGAGACAGAGAGAGACAGAGCATGAATGGGGGAGGGTCAGAGAGAGAGAGGGAGACACAGAATCTGAAACGGGCTCCAGGTTCTGAGCTGTCAGCACAGAGCCCGACGTGGGGCTTGAACTCACGAACCGCGAGATCATGACCTGAGCCGAAGTCGGACGCTCAACCGACTGAGCTACCCAGGCTCCCCTGGATTTTCTTTTTAAATCCTCCCTATGTAAGAAATGTTTCCTCCATTATTGACTTCTGAGTCCTCCTAGTTTTTTGCCTTCTCAGTTTGAGAGCAAGTTATTTATCCTTTTAATTTTCCTAGTCACTCGTTCCCTTCGTGCATTCACCCGACAGCCCTTAGGCATTTACAAAGCATCCGCTATGCACTTTGAATAGAATGTGATTAGAGTATGCTGTAGCCACTGAGGTACACGTGGGTGTGTGCACCATCTGGGGTGCGCATGGCTGGGTGAGGAAGACCATCTGAAAACATGTCATTACTGCAACACAGCCAGCGATCTGGAGACATTAAGAATGTGAGATGGCCAGCGAAAGCAAGAAAATCCCTTACTCTGCCTAGACAAAAGTGGCCTAAAGTTCTCAAGAGACAAGACCCAAGAATGAGGTCATAAAGGTCAATGGGCCATACGTTCAACCATTCAGTGGGGAGGACGGGTTTGTGCATCTAAAAGAGGGGCACGGATTTCCATTAGATAATTATCCGGAACTCTAAACAATTTGGTATTATTTGTGAATAGAGATGGGGGAGGGACGATTAGGGAGAGTGGAAGAGGGGTCTAAAGGCAGGCGGGCAGAGGACTGAGGTCCTGAGAGCGCACCTTGGCGTGGGAGGCGAGTGCTCTGCGTGAATCCTTGGAGAGCTCTGATCTCACCACAATGTTGCAAGTTACTGGGAGGAGCGGTAGTGAAATCTGCCGTTGAACCTGCCGGTAGCATTCTTCCTAGTGCTAATATTACTCCTAGAACTGGTACCGTTACCACCGCTGCCTTTGCTACGGTACTAATACTAGGTACCCTTCCAGTGCCTGCTTTAGCGTCCCGGCAGAGCCACCTCCAGCCGCGTACCCAGCACTCAGGGAGGTCTTGTTGGGTCTTGTCTTTTCTTTTCTTTCTTTTCTTTTCTTGCCTTGCCTTTCCTTTCCTTTCCTTTCCTTTCCTTTCCTTTTTCCAAGTAAGCTGATCTTAATGGTGACTCTCCATTATTCCGTCTTGGCAGAGTTTGAGCTGGTGATTCACTCTGTGACCTCAATCCTTTGATGAATCTAAGATTTTCTGGTTGTTTTCTCATGAGGACAAGGAGTGATGACTTCCAAGGCCTTTACATGTTGGAGCGGACATCAGAGGAGGCCCCCTTCTGGTCGCTCTGGGTCAATCCAGAAGAGCTCTGTGGGGCATCGGGGAGCCATTGGGAGAAAGCTCATCTTCATCCAGGACAGAGATAGTGCTGGTTCTGGGTGTCAGGCTGCATCAGACAAGCGACTACCTTCTTGGTTACTCTTCTGGGATGACCGACCCCACGCCTGGGGCTTCCACATGGATGGAGGCCCTGGTAACTACAGGCCAGACAAGAGAAAGCTGACGGAGGCAGGGAGTGACCAAGAGTGTTAAATACTATAGAGAGATCGGGGACTCAGACTCGGGAAACTGTCCTTGGATTTGAGAAAACCTCTTAAATTCAAGAAGGGCTTTTATTTTACCCAAGTACCCCATATAATAAATATGTTCATTTTGACAACTGTTTCATGAATAACAGCATCAAAGTCTCCAGAGCTATAGGAAAGCGATGTTTAAGTCTAAGTGGTCTTGCAATAACTCATTTTCTAATTTTATAAAAGGGGCTGTGAAGTACAATCGAGGAGCTGTACGTCAGAGACAGGGGCGCCCTGGTCTATGGCAGGTATTTCGAGAGTATTTATAAATACAGCGACAAAAAGCACATGCATATACATATGTAAATACACAGGGGTGTGTGAAATAGATAGAAATAACATTTCAATTTGAAGAAGAATGTGGAGGGATATGTTTTCAGACAAAACATGATAAAGACAAAACTGAATAAAAGAGCTACAAAGATGTAATCATCAAGACAGCATGATATTGGCACAAAAACAGACACACAGATCAATGGAATAGAATAGAAACTCCAAAATCGGACCCACAAAAGTATGGCCAACTAATCTTTGACAAAGCAGGAAAGAGTATCCAATGGAAAAAAGACAGCCTCTTTAACAAATGGTGCTGGGGAAACTGGACAGCAACATGCACAAGAATGAAACTAGACCACTTTCTTACACCAATCACAAAAATAAACTCAAAATGGATAAAGGACCTGAATGTGAGACAGGAAACCATCAAAACCCTAGAGGAGAAAGCAGGAAAAAACCTCTCTGACCTCAGCCGCAGCAATTTCGTACTACTTGACACGTCTCCAAAAGCAAGGTAATTAAAAGCGAGAATGAACTGTTGGGACCACATGAAGATAAAATCCTTCTGCACTGCAAAGGAAACAATCAACAAAACTAAAAGGCAACCGACGGAATGGGAAAAGCGATTGGTAAATGACATATCGGATAAAGGGCTAGTATCCAAATCTATAAAGACTCACCAAACTCCATACCTGAAAAACAAATAATCCAGTGAAGAAATGGGCAGAAGACATGAACAGACACTTCTCTAAAGAAGGCATCCAGATGACCACCAGCCACATGATAAGATGTTCAATGTCGCTCCTCATCAGGGAAATACAAATCAAAACCACACTCGGATACCACCTCACACCAGACAGAGTGGCTAAAATGAACACATCAGGAGACTATAGAGGCTGGCGAGGATGTGGAGACACGGGAACCCTCTTGCACCGTTGGTGGGAATGCCAACTGGTGCAGCCACTCTGGAAAACAGTGTGGAGGTTCCTCAAAAAATTACAAATAGATCTATCCTATGACCCAGCAATAGCACTGCTAGGAATTTACCCAAGGGATACAGGAGTGCTGATGCATAGGGGCACTTGTACCCCAATGTTTGTAGCAGCACTCCCAACAATAGCCAAATTATGGAAAGAGCCTAAATGTCCATCCACTGGCGGATGGATAAAGAAATTGTGGTTTATATACACAACGGAATACTACGTGGCAATGAGAAAGAATGAAATCTGGCCTTTTGCAGCAACGTGCATGGAACTGGAGAGTGTTGTGCTAAGTGAAATAAGTCAGAGAAAGACAGAAACCGTATGTTTTCACTCTTATGTGGATCCTGAGAAACTTAACAGAAGACCACGGGGGAAGGGAAGGGGAAAAAAAAGTTAGAGAGGGAGGGAGCCAAACCATAAGAGACTCTTAAAAAACTGAGAATAAACTGAGGGTTGATGGGGAGTGGGGAAGAGGGGAAAATGGGTGATGGGCATGGAGGAGGGCACCTGTTGGGATGAGCACTGGGTGTTGTATGGAAACCAATTTGACAACAAATTTCATATTAAAAAAAAAAAGATGGAGCTTAGATGAGAAGTTTACTTGAACTTCAGAGTAAAGACCTGTCTCCCCTTTCCCCCCAGAGGTACTTAGGAGGTACTTAGGAGCCCACGAAGTCACACCACTTGCCTCCTTGTCCCCTCCCCGAGGCTCCCATTGTAAGAAATCTCCCAAGGTAGATGAAGAACCTCCTGTTTGATTCACTGCCACATTCGGGGGCCCTGCAGGAGCGCTTTACCCTCACGAGGTCTTTTGGGGTTTAACTAAACAAGTTCAAGCCATCCTTAAACTGGGAGTGACTGCAAGAATAAGTTGCTAAGATGCCCACTGAACAAGAAGGCGATCCGAGTGTCTCTCAAATTATGAGATGTCGATGTGCCTGACATAGACTCGACATGGATTCTGAAGTCCCCTCGCCTTAAAACGATTGTAGTGATGGTTCCATCCATTGTAAAGTTGTAAAATTATTGAGCAGAGCAATGGGCACGCGAGGTTGAAAGCACAGGCACCTATAGATATCTGTTTTATCACCTCCTTTTTGTCCTCTGAAGCCTGTCTGCTCAGTGCAACACGCAGAAGTATTTTTGGCTTATATATGATTAAATGGAGGAACTGATGAGAGCATTTACTTAAACCCAGACACAACGGTTGCAAGGTTACGATCAAGTCACGGTTCCTATTTTTCGATTCGGTTTAAATAATTCAGATCTGATGTCCTGGGGCGAGGGCAGCTGAGTCTGTGATGACATCAGCGAATCAGTACGAAATGATTTTGTGTTTTCTGCTTGTCCCCCAGATCCCAATTCACACTCCAACGAGACGCTTCCAGTTACAGGGTTTAAAGAGGCGAGAAATGGCAACATTTTGCGTATCCTATTACAGCACGGGAGACGGAATGGTCCTGAATTAACTGACCCCCACGCCCCCCTCCAAGTTTGTCTTTTGTCCCAGGAAACGGTGGCACTTTGACCCGAAGGGCAGAGGTCAGGCTGTTGCAGACTTGAAACGACGTTCTGGCTCCCCTCTTACCGGAGAAAGGAAGCCCCTTGAATGCGGCTCCAAGTAAATTCTGTGATCACCTCTTCGAGCCACGTGAAGAAGGAAGGGCGCGTGAGGCACAGGGGGTCTCGCTGGAGAGGCCCAGTGTTACCCAAGCAACGAGGCTTCACACGATGGAGGGTTCAGTGCCAACACAGCTAGCCTGGGGACACGGCGAGGGAGTTATTAAAATCAGCTCAAGGGGTAGCAGGAGGATGCTGAAGGCGGCGCGTTGTCCAGAAGGAGGGCAGAAGGCGGGTGGGTTTACGTTGTGCCTGATGGCAGCCAATTACCCAATGGCAGCCTAGAGCGAGCCAGGGGCATTCATCGAGGCCACAGCCACTCACTTCCTAGAACAAGTTGTAATGTCTGTTTATCATAGGGCTTAATTCCCCAATGGAGGGAACAAAGGCAGATATCAAAACGGAGCAAATTTTTTTGACACTAGGAAGCGAAGCAAGGGACTAACCTCTTCTCAATCCCATCTTTGTTGAAACAAAGTCGGGCCTCAGCTTATTTCAGATGTCAGTCAGACCCGACACATGAGCGCCGGCGTCTGTGATGAAGCCACAAAAGAAACCGAGTCGGACATAAACGCAACAGCGATTCCAGCGTTGGCATAGACGGCCTGCTGCCTGCGCTGAGCCAGACCCGGTGCGCGCTCTTGGGAAAGCGTAACCCGCCTGCAGAGCTGGACGGTGATCGTTTGTTGTGCTTTCTCTTTTCTTGTTTTAATTACTAGACGCCGTGCTATTTGCATGTGTGAGTGAGTGAATGCTGGTCGTCATTTAACAAAGGGTGTGGAGCTCTCTTGGTGCTTTCATTTTCTAGGGCAAATTATAACTCTGTTTTCCTTAAATGCAAGCTTTGCAAATGTGGGGAATTCATACCTAGCCATTTTCCTGTAAGAAAATCCCCCTTTCTCCCAGGGGTGGTCCCTGTGGCGGGGGAAGGGCGCGGAATCTCATCACGGGTTCACACTAGATGCGCAACGAGGCTTGCCAGCCTTCGCTGTCTGTGTCGTGGGTCTCATGCGCACACAGGCTGAGACCAACTGTCCACGGGAGGCACCGGGGAGGTGCAGTACAGTCGCCTAGACACAGGACAGCTGGAAAGAAAAGTATAAGCTTCTGGTGATGGTAGAACGAGCAACGGTCACTGTTGCAGAACTCCTAGTCTGGACGGTTTTCCTTTACTCTGTCCGCCGACTTCTAGAAGGCATGCCTGAAGGAGGTCAACGGGGAAAGGGACCCCTGAGTGTAATCACGGGGCAAAGTGCATTCTGGCTTCCGCTCGCTGGCCTGTGTGAACCACTTGTCTTTGGCAGCTGAGAGATAAAGCAGAATACACGCTCGAACAGAGCCACGGATACAATAGCGATAAAGTGATGACAAATCTGAACCCTTGGTTTCCGGAGGCTCAGAACCACAGGCTCCTTTGCAGAGGTCCTAGTTCCTGAAGCCTCTGCATGACTAAGCTGATTCTGCCTTTATGTTAACTCTTCTGCTCCCAGAAAGAGCCATGTCTGATGCCTGCCAACTCAGCTATCTTCTTGAGTCACCCTGCTGAAGATCGAATACTGGGACGTGAACGTGACTCCCTACCAACCTTCCTGGGTAGACGTGTATTCCCGCTCTATAGAGGCAACGCTTAGCCAAAGGTGCCCGTGGGGAGTAATGACCTCACAGTTTTCCGGAAGGATGGGGACTTTCTGGGATCACTGCCATCCTGACACCTCCTCTCCTCCATGCTGAGATTCAAGGCCACATGCCTGGCAGAGGGTTCTGCACAGAATCCATCAGTATCGGCCAATGGCCATTTCCAATCTGGAAGAAAGACCAGAGCCCCTGTGGATTTTAAAGAGTTTCAGGGGCGCCTGGGTGGGGGGGGGCTCATTCAGCTGAGCATCCGCCTTTGGCTCAGGTCACGATCTCACGGTTCATGAGTTCCAGCCCCACATCAGGCTCTATGCTATCCTTCATATCACTTCAGGATAGCATCTTGTCCCTGAAACAGTCCAGCTGACCCTTCAGAGCAGTGGGGTGACTCCCCGACTCCCACAGGTCTATCACTTTTGCCTTTTCTGCCCTTTTTCTACTTGGGTCTCTCAGGCAGCTTATGAAACTCAGAAAAAAAAAAAAAGAAAAACGATAAATGTGTCCAGGAAACACCAAATGGTGATAAAAACAGACGTGCGTCCCGGGGCTCGTCAGGATCGTCCTGACGATTCCGCAGGAGCATCCGACCTCTCCCCACGTCGGGTGTGGGGGAGCCTTGCGACATTCAGAGTCTACGTGGATTGCAAGGTTCTGCCGGCTTCCTTCCCAGGGGCACAGCCCGCGCACAGGGCAGCCTGAGATGAGGGCACCAGCAGGTCAGACCCTGTAGAGCTCAGGAAGGAGGAAAGGCCCAACAGGAAGGGAGAGAATGGGGCAAACACCAAGCGATACACAGCAGTGTTGCCAAACTGGCTCATTGATACAGAGTTGGAAGGTGATGGGAGGAACAGGTCCAAGGTGGTGTGAACCAGAGCCCAAGGGTAAACATGGGGGGGGGGGGCAAATCATGCCACTTGGTGGGGTTTTCCAAGGAAGGTTGGCAGTAGGTACCCCTGAGATCTCAGTGCCCAGGTGTCCCTGGGAAGCATGGCGGGTGTCCAGATGAGCATGCACAGCCCTCACACCCGCACCCACAGGCAGAGATGCTGTGTGAACTCTGAAGGGGACAGCATCATGCCCGGCACCTGTCCTCTGTCAGCTCTCACCTTGTCTTGGTTGACTCTACCTAAACAAGGGTAACAAACAACAAAGACAGGGACTGAGAGGCATGCGGAAGACCTTTGTCACCCCAACTGAGTGGCTGCCAGCGCTAACAGTGGAACATCACTGCGAGGGGATCCATCTCTGGGCACAACTCCTGTGAGGTCTAATGGGAATGAAACAAACGCAGACAGCACGTACAAGATCGAGGTCACCGAGGGCATCTCTGTCATCTCCCCTCTGTGGGGCCCTGATTCGACCTTGAGGGAAGAGAAATCAAAGTTGGATCCAGTTCAACACCTGGGAACTTGCTAGTGATTAAAAGGAGATCATCGTATCTGGGTAATAGGCAATGTTATCGGCGTTGTGTGTGTGTGTGTGTGTGTGTGTGTGTGTGTGTGTGTGTTTTAAAGACGAACTTACAGCTAATGTCCTTTGCACAGCTCTGCATTCATAAATCATCACATTTTCCCAAACTGATACAGCTTCTTGCTTCCCATTAATTCCAAGGCTACTTTCTCGTTTGGTAGTTAGCTTTCCAACTGTCAAGAAATTCCTATAATTGAAAGTGAACTTGATGAGCAGGTTAACGGCCAAGAGTGCTGGTGACCTGGTTCTGAGCTGTTCTAGGGATGAAAGAGGACGTGTCAAAATCCAGGGAAATTCCTCTTGCTGGAGAAGCAGGCAGAGTGCCCAAGGAACCGCAGTCGGCTGAGGATGCGAGGACGAAGTCAACATTTCTGGTCTGAGCTCCGTCCCCAGGCAGCAGGAGGACAGGCGGCATCCTCCAGTCAGATGGCTTGTGTTGTCTCCCTGCCACCTTATGAGGCAGAGCCTCAGCACAAGGAGAAAATGCAGGCATGGGAGGAGGGGCGTCTCACCATCAGTAGCCCAACTGCTGAGCAACACCAAGTTCTCATACAGCAAGAAAACCCAGAGCGGAGACCATCAGCTCACCCTCACATACACTGCGTGAGAATAACACAGGGCATAAGAGGTTTTTTCAATAAATTTCCTACATCAGTCAGGAACAGTGTGTCCCAGAAACAGAATATTGAAACAATAAGGGACATTAAAGATTGTCTATTTCAAAATCGCTCATAAAATTGAGGAAATCCCAATGGCGTGCAAGCTTTGATCTGTAGAGCCCCTCTGTGAGTGCCCACCCTAATCTCATCTCTCAGGTGGTGGCTGACTTTACGTCCACTTGGCTGGGCCATGGTATGCAGTGAAAGTGTTTTGTTGTTGTATTTTTTTTTCAGATGAGATAAACATTAAAATCAGTAGACTTTGAGTAAAGCAGATTGGCCTCCATAATGTGGGTGGGCCTAATCCAACAGATGAGACCTTAATAATCAGAGATTAAGGTCCCCTAAGGAAGAAGGAATTCTGCCTAGAGATGACCTTCAGACTTAAACTGTAGGATTTACTCTTCCTTGAGTCTTCAACCTTCTGGTCTACCCACACATTATGGCTTCTCTTCAGTTAAGTTAAATCTATTGTTCTCTATCCCTCTCCATAGATGATAGATAGATGATAGATAGATAGATAGATAGATAGATAGATAGATAGATGATAGATGTAGATAGATAGATAGATAGATAGATAGATAGATGATAGATAGATAGATAGACAGACATCCTACTGGTACTGTTTTTCTAGAGAATCATGACTAGGCACAGCGTTAGCAGTGAAAGAAGATGTTTTGGAGATACGTGGGTTCCTGGGGAGGCTCATGCATGATTCTCAATGGTAAAGACCTTTATCAATACAGGTGAACACGTAGGAGCTCACACAAGATAATGTCATGGGGCAATAATCCAAGGAACCACATGCACATGCACCTGCCCTGCAGATGCGTGTGGCTGGGCTGCACGGGATGGCACAGATCTCTCAACAGCAGGAGTGTTTCAGCCCCATCAGGATGAGGTGTGGTAGACGTTGAGCCCCACCGTTTTGGATGGTGAAGGGAGAGACTTCTATTACAAGGAAACTCTCCAGGCTGCAGGCTGCAGGATCCCATAAGATAGTCATAAATGGCGGTGCATACTCATGGGAATTCCAAAGTGCTTGGGGAGGGGCACTTTGTAAACAGGTGTCCCTCTTCGAGTAGGGAAGGAACTCTTTCCAGGCTTTGTGTGTTCAGGTGAACCGTCATCGGAAATTCCAATTCTACTGGCCTTTCCTAGACCTCTTCCCAGGGGGACCTGGAGTGACTTAACCCAGAGATGAGCTTGGGAGGAAGATGGGCTCTGGGTTGAGCTCCTCCTTCCCCTTAAACTTCCTTAGAGATCAGGGCACACACTCTCTCCCCTCTGTCCTTGGCCACAGGGAGTAAGCTTGGGAGTAACTGCCCTGAGCTGTGAGCAGAGCTCCCGCCACTGGCTTGATATTTCTGTCTAGTTCTGGGACTTGATGACAATGGGAAGATTTCTGCCACATACCCAAACCCTGTTCTCTAGTGACTCAATCACTCATGAAGCTGACGCGTTAGTATCTTCTGCCTGATTCTTTTATCTTCTTCAACTGGATCGAGCTTGAAAACTCAACAGTGGTCATATCAACTGACTTCCTCATACCACTCCTTAGTGCATGGACCAGGAACACTGAGAGATGGAAAGGAAATAGGACCCCCAGGGGCAAGAAAACTCTTGGAGTGAGTGAAGGGATCTTGGGCCAGAAGAGATACTGGGCCCTTAGAGAGTGTCCTATCGGGCTGTGCCCTGCAAGCCTGGTGGACCATACTTGCACTGGCCTCATCCTGCCACATGAGGCACTACACTTGGCCATGGGTACATCCATATCATAGCTGTCCTGTTCCTTGGCTCAGCTAACAGGTGTGTCTGTGGCCTGCAATGCTAGGCCTTTGGTTTATCAAATGATGGCTCACTACACTATGGAAGTGTCTGGTTATGTGGCCACAGACACGGGAGACAAGGGCTTCCCTATGTGAAAGCATCATTACATACAAAAAATGAACCAGTTTTTTTTTAACGTTTATTCATTTTTGAGAGACAGGGAGAGACAGGGAGAGACAGGGTGAGAGCAGGGGAGGGGCAGAGAGAGAGGGAGACACAGAATCCAAAGCAGGCTCCAGGCTCCACACTGTCAGCACAGAGCCCGACGCAAGGCTCAAACCCACAAACCGTGAGATCATGACCTGAGCCAAAGTCGGACGCTCAACTGACTGAGCCACCCAGGGGCCCCAAGATGAGCCACTCTTAAACAAGAAGGGGCCAGAACAGGAAACTGCTGTTGTGGACTTGGATTGTTGTAGATGTGGGTGGGCAGAACAACTGTTTTTTAAAAGGCAAGGATGCAGGGGCACCTGGTGGCTCAGCTGGTTAAGCATCTGATTCTTGACTTCAGCCCAGGTTGTGATTTCACAGTTCGTTGGATCGAACCCCACATCTGACTCTGCACTGACAGTGAAGAGCCTGCTTGGGATTCTCTGTCTCTCCCCTCTCTCTCTCTCTGCCCCTACCCCACTTGCTCTCGCTTTCAAAATAAATAAATGAACTTAAAAAAATAAAATAAATGAAATTAAAGGCAAGAATGTAGAGCTACAGGCGATGATTAGTTTCTGTCTTAAACTCTTTGGTGCCAAGCTGGGTGTTATGGACCACAGCGTATCCCCTGGAATTCCTATGTTGATGTCCTAACTCCCCGCGTGACCCCCTTTGGCAATAGGGTCTTTAAGGAGGGACTCACTCGGGTTAAATAAGATCATAACGATGGGGCCCTCAAGCAATAGAATCGGTCTGGTGTCCTTGTAAGAAGATAGAGAGACACCAGGGATGTGTGCACACAGAGAACAGAAGGGCCACATGAGGACACAGTGAGCAGGTAACTGTCTACAAGCCAAGGAGAAAGGCCTCAAGAGAAATCATAACTGGTGACACCTTGATCTTGGACTTCCAGCCTCCAGAACTGTAAGAAATACATTTCTGTTTTCTAAGCTGCTGAGTCTGTGGTATTTTGTATCTGAGCCCAAACTAACTAATACAACCAGGTACGTAGTTGTTCAAGCAGCTGTTCCAAATCCCATTCTGCTGTTAAGGCCATAGTGGGGACTGTGGCTGAGTTAACATTGTACTAATATAAGTTGGGGATGGGCTTGAGCCATCTGTCCTGCTTGTGTGTATATGCATAATGAAACACACACAACCACACAGCCACAACCACACATGCACAGCCACAACCATGCACACACAGCCACACACAATCGCACCCCTTAAGAACGTTCTACTTACCACTGGTGTATTCAAGTATTATGTTGACATTCCTGGATGAACGTCTTCCTTCTCTACTCGGTTGGGCACACAGACACCAACTCCTGCCTCAGGTGGAAGCTGAGTTTTTCCTAGAAAATCTTTGAGTTCCTGGGCCTTGCTCATTGATTTTGTGTCTGTTCTCATTCTTCTCATCACCCCATACCTGTTTTGATTCCAGAATGAGACGAATACTTTTAGTTATCTGTAATAAAGAAATGTTTCCAAACACCTCACTGTGTCATAAATTTCTCTGTTTTGTGGAATTAAGGAAGGAGTCATCCGGCAGAAAGCCTGGCCTCATTCCACGTGACCTCATTTCCCCCCATTCTGTCCTGGATAAATCACTATTGTTTCTTTCATTGTATGCAAAACACTTCTATCCCTAACTGGACCCTTTACGATCTATCCCATTTTTTTCATTGCTATATTTCCCCCCAAAATGCGGTTTCATTTCTTTTTTTTTAATGTTCATTTATTTATTTTGAGAGAGGGAAAGAGAGAAAATTCCAAGCAGACTTTGTGCTGTTAGCACAGAGGGTGACACAGGGCTTGATTCCAGAAACTGTGAAATCATGACCTGAGCCAAAATCAAGAGTCAGGCGTTCAACTGACTGAGCCACCCAGGCACTTCTAGTCTCATTTCTAATAAAATTTCTTACATATATAACTTCCCCCATCTTGTGACATATCATTGAACTATTTTGCAATATGCATTCATTCAACTATGAATTGATGTTGGTTAACTTTTTGAAATGATCGTTTGTTTTCAGGTTCCAACCCTTCCCATGGATGACATTATATGTTTGCCTCGATTCTCAAGTCTTTAAAAGACCACCAAAAAAAAAAAAAAAAAACCTGTGAATGAGGCAAAACTGAGTTTATCATTGTTAGTATGATAAAGGAGTTTCCCTTGACAGAGTCTTAATAATTTCCTAGAAAACAAAGGTCAGCAGAGAGGATTACTGGATTTTCATTTCTGGGCTTAGGTGATGGAGGCTGGATTTCTCAGTGCAGAGGCATGATCGGGACGATCTGGACGAACTTCATGACAACGTAAGTCAGCATTGGCAGACAAGATGAGGGCTTTAAGGTGAGTCTTGATAAATATACTACTGTTTGATAAGCGAGTTTTTGTCTGAGTGAATGGAACAATTTGTTACCATGAAATGAGAGTTGTTTGGCTTGAGGGGCAAATTATTTACCCCGAAAAACGGGTTTGTAAAAATTTTCTGAAATACGCAGTGAAGTTATTTGTTGATGGAAAGCTGGTCTTCCTGGAAATAGTTTCCTGAAACACGCAGTTAGACCACATTGTACAGACAGCCTCAGGTCTCAGCCCCTGGAGGTCAGTAATGTGAGCACACGTGGTTTGAGAGCCCACCAATGACCCCCTTGCCGATGGCTGTTGCTTTTTCCACAACCACACTCTCAAACCTTTCTTCAACTCAACAATCCCATTCGGTAGCGATTCCAACATTGGTTCTATCCTTGTTATTCCAGGGTTTCCAAGCACCCCGAGCACCAACCGTGTGTTGTGACCTTTGTTGACCTGTTTAGTCTTCTCTCCTTTCTTTCTCTGCCTCATTTTTGAGTTCTCTCCTCGTTTAGCTTCCAACTCTACCCGGCCCAGAACCCATGGCTTACCACTTCATGGCATCATAGTTCCTTCCTCTCTTGTTTTTAGCCAGAAAAATGAGACCACCCTGTAGGTTTCCAGCAATTTCCTCTAGGGCAATGTCTTTTTTTCACTCTTTTTATTTCCTATTGCTCCCCTTAGGGAGGCTTTTTGACAATTTTCCCCATCATCCAACCTCCTATAAACTTAATAGCGCAAATATACTTATGTGTTTGTGAGTTTATGTTTATCTGTATTTCATGCCAAAAAAGTAAGATTTTTTTCACCTACCTTCTCTTCTCCTAACAAATTACTATTGTCCCTTTGGGGAGCAATATCGTTGCTATTGAGAATAGACTCTCTGTATCTCCTAATGGCAGCAGAACACTGAAGGAGGAGTTCACACCATAGCCATAGCCAGAACATGGACTATTTCCTCTTTCTCTCCCATGACCACTCAGTGTTCCTAGATGATGCTTTCATCTATGTTTGGTCTGGAGAAGGACTAATGCATTCGAGCTGCCCCAACTCCAATCCAGGTGTCAGAGAAAGTAGAAGGTATCCAGAGAAAAGGCCCTCAAAACCCATCTGCTCCGTTGATTAACTTCCCCCTTTGTCTTTTTGCTTCCTTCCTCTGAATAAGGGTTACTTCACCTTCTCCTCCAAAATTAATATCTCCAGCTGTGTTCTGAATGCTCTTGTCACTTCGAAGGTCTTATGCTCTTTGTTAATAATTTCATCTTCTGTTCAATCATTCTATCTTTCCACAAAGAAACATTCGCATGCAAAAAAAAAAATAATCTCAAAAAAGTGTACAACATATTACAAAGTCCTGGGATATTCTATTTTAAGTGTGACTTTGGTCGTCTGTTTTCCCCATCTCTGCACCATACATGTTTGCCAAGCCAGAAGTGTTAGAACTTCCAAAACCCCCACCCATTCCCTGTCAAGATCATGTAGGTCTCTGTCCACCTGGACTGCTCTCCCAGACCGCTCCCAACCTTCTCAACTCCTCCTCCTTTTGGGGAGACTTAGCCCAAGCTGTTAGCATGTGCGTCCTCAACTTCCCTGATCAATCTCTACTTCCCCTCTTGTGCTGTTGAACTTTCAGAGCCCTCTCCATGAGATTCTACCACCATAGCATGCATATTATCTTATGAATGTACTGTCACCTAAATGTGATCCTGCTAGATGTGTACCACCTAGGCACAAGAATTACATGATTTAGTTTGAAGTCTCCAATGCCTCCACTAACTCCAGGAATAATACATTGTCACACATGTCTATTGAGTGATAGAACAAATGACTGATTGATGAAGGCAGAAATCGCTGGGTGGAAGAAAAAAGATAAGAATTTTAAAAAATAACCTGCCGATGTAACAGCTTGACTAAATGACTGTGAAATGCTAACCACGTCGAATGAATTCTACGCTTCCAAAGATAAGCTAAATGCTTCCACAAGATGGTTTGCCACTCAGGCCTCCAGGATGCATCTATCTAGTTTATGTAAGCCAACTACACACCTCTCCAGGACAGAGTGCATGGCTCTTGATGATGCGCCCATAGACTCAGGACTCGGCCTCCAGAAGCATTTAAACGAGTTCTTGATGTTAAAAATTGGTTCCTTTAATAAAGTTGAAAGAGGCAGCGGCACTGAGAACTCCAGGGTAGTTGTATTTGGCAACAATCTTGGTACTGACCGCATCTCATTCGTATGATAGCCTTAGTGGAGAAAGCACAGCTCGCCATTTTGGGTGGGGGGGAAGGGAGGAAGGTGGCAAAATTATCAGCCTTTTCCCCAATGTCGCTATGTGGTCATGACTTTGTGTTAGAAGCCTGTAATAGGTTCACATAATTAAGAGCTAGAAAGGATCTTTGAGATCACTTATATTTCCAAAGAGAAAAGCACCTACCCTAGGGTCATGTGTCTTTGACCAAAATATTTCGCAAATGTTTTCATTAAATTCAAGCAAAAGTTCTCATTGTGATGGAGTTTAAATATCGTAGGATGGATTTTCTTTGGCACGTTCTTTTTTTAATTGACTTGAAAGCAGTCTTTGCTCATACTTTGTTGCTTTTTTTTAATAACTGGAAAGTGCCCAAGGACCATCATTAAATATTAAAAGGTGAGGGGAACCATATGGTCACCACTGAGGGATTTCGAGATCGTGATGGCGCTCCATCTGCATCAGTAACAATTTAGTCATTACATCAAGGACATGGAGAGATTCAGAAGTGGACTTGTGTGGGAGGAAGCACAAGTCTGAGGTGGCACCATGCCACACATGCTATGCTCCGATCACCTTCTCTCAGCTGAGCGCCCTTGGACCCAGCTAAACAAGTCAGAAACTCGCCCGGTAATGTTTTTCTCCACCCCCCCCCTTTTTGAAAAGAGATTCTCTATTTACACAAGGATATCATCTGGTCTGCAAAACAGACATTAAGAAAGTGTTTTTCCTTAAACACACGGAACACCTTATTTCAACATCATACACCAGTTGTACAAAGCTCTCTGTTGGGTGTTGGGATGGGTTACTTGGATTTCGTTTCTACTGTAAACTGTATTTCCAAGCAACTATTCCCTGAATTACAAGAATTACACAACAAGAATGGATGAAAAACTTATGCTGTTGATGCCTACTTCTTCCATATGTTGCCCCTGTTGCCTCCTCCCTAACTTCATCTTAAAATCTCTGATCTGTCCTGTTGAAATGCATCTAAAGTTCATACTTTTAACAAATGAGTCCTGCGAATGATAATAGCAGTTACTTTTTAGGAATTTCACCTGTGTGCATGCCTGTCTCCCTGTATCTATATTTCTCCAATTCTCTATCTTACCCCCAAATATGCTATGAAATGATTTGGTACTCCCCACTTAAGAAATTAAGTATTGTAGTTCAGAAGAGTCTAGCAAGTTACCTAACATCTAGTAGCTAGTAATGGGCAGATCACAAATCCAAACTTCCATCCATCCAGCTTCAAATTTTGAGCTTCTTTATTGCATCCTTGGAGATGTAATGAAACCTGGGTAGAAATCATTACAATTTTCGATTTATTTAGGCTTTTCAAAAGCACACCATTAAGTTAATTAACACTAGAGTTCACTGGTGTCAATATCCTAAAACTTTATTTTTAGATTTAATATGCAAACATGTCTTGTTAATACTTAAAAGGGAGAACAGGCAATCATCTCTATCTACCTGAAGTTACTATGAATTGTTACGTCTTCTAATTATTCTGATTCTAGTGTGTTTTCAATTATAAATATAATTGAAACTGGGTTAAATAGGTGATGGAGTATTAAGGAGCGCCCTTGTTGTGAGGAGCACTGGGAAGTGTATGGAAAAGTTGAATCACTAAATCGTACACCTGAAACTAATATTACGCTGAATGTTAACTAACTAGGCTTGAAATAAAAACTGTACAGAGTAATACATTTATAGGTTGCATGTATTGGAATTCTTCAAAGTAAAAAAACATGTCAGATTAGGTAGTAATTTTAATTTTTTTTAATTTTTTAATATTTATTTATTTTGAGAGAGAGAGAGAAAGAGACAAAGCATGAGTGGGGGGGGGCAGAGAGAGAGGGAGACACAGAATCTGAAGCAGGTGCCAGGCTCCGAGCTGTCAGCACAGAGACCAGTGCAGGGCTTGAACTCATGAACTGCGAGATCATGACCTGAGCCTAACCAGGCAGCCCGTGTGCAGGTAGTAATTTTTAAAAACACTAGGGTTTTCCAACACTGGTAAGCAAGTTCTGTTAATATTACTTTAAACTTAAAAAGGGCCACTTGGTTTTCAGTTGGAATGGTGACCATGGGAGTTTGGAGTTGACAGGGTCCCCAGGGCAGTGAATGTCCTAGAACTGAGGGCAGCTCAAAACCATCAGCACAGCGTGGTCACTAGAACCTCTGTCTCCAGACTCTTAGAAGGTGCCCTTCTGCTCTGCCTCTTCCGTGACCACAGCTATTTCCCTTCACTTTCTAGTAAATGAGGCCTCTGAGTGAACAAGTACTTGGATACATGACTTCAAAACCCTCCTCTCTGTTTAAAATACTTTCATATATGTAAATCAGTTTGTCTAAAATTTACATACATATGTATGTCTAGATATTGTTTTCCACAAATGCTGTCACAATGTCGGAATACTTACGTAACAAGTGCAGTTTAAAAATGAAAAGGGGCAGGGCGCCTGGGTGGCTCAGTCGGTTAAGGGTCCGACTTCAGCTCAGGTCACTATCTCGCGGTCCGTGAGTTCGAGCCCCGCGTCGGGCTCTGGGCTGATGGCTCGGAGCCTGGAGCCTGCTTCCGATTCTGTGTCTCCCTCTCTCTCTGCCCCTCCCCCGTTCATGCTCTGTCTCTCTCTGTCTCAAAAATAAATAAAAACGTTAAAAAAATTTTTTTAAATGAAAAGGGGAAAAAAAGACGAAGATGAATTTGGTTCTGTCATTTTGTGGTAGATGTGAATTCAAACAGACCTGGGGAAATGCACTGCCCTGGGCAGCTAATCTACTTTCTTCCTTATAATCGACAAGTATTTTTTTTTAACCTGTACATTTACATAATAAAAATTGGAATAAGTCAATCGGTGTATAGTCGGACTTTATTACTTAACAGACGTCTGTCGCTTATAGTACCAGAGAAAAAGAAAAAATACAGATTAAAAGTGAAACAAAAGGTAACATATCAGCAATGTTTACATGTGGTTTGAATACATGAAAGCATATTTTTAGTATATTTGTGGATTCAATTAATTTTAGTATTTTTTGTTTGGTTGTTTGTTTGCTAAATTAAACAATAATCATGTTAAGGGAACTCAGGTGATTATAGCTTAGCAACTGATAGTGGTCAACGAATCTGCACTTTGGGATCACAGCTTCCCTCAGACTCAGGTGAGGGTTGCACACTGTCGTGACACCTGCACTTCTTGGGCAATGTGCATTCGTTGGGAAAAGCATTTCTCAGAGCTAGAGGGATAACACAGCCTTATTCCATGGGCTTCCCTTCATCTCATTTCTAAACCATTTTGTCAATGTTATCTAATGTATTGATGTATTTTATAGTATTCCACTCCAAACATTTTGATTTCTATAAGGTCAGTAGTGATGTCTCCTCTTCCATTCCTGAGTTTTGCAATTTGAGTCTGCTCAGTGTTTTCTCTGTCAGTCTAGACAATGTTTGTCCACTCTCTTGATCTTTTCAAGAACCAACTTTTGCTTTCATTGATTTTCTCTAATTGTTTTTGAATTTCTATTTCATTTATTTCTGCTGGAATCTTTATTATTCCCTTATTTCTTCTTGCTTTAGATTTACTTTTGCTCTTCTTTGATTACTTTCTTAAGGTAGAAGTTTAGATCATTTATTTGATATGTTTGTTTGTTTGTTTGTTTGTTTTAATAATGGCCTTTATCCTTAGAAGTATCCCTCTAGGCTCTGCTCTAGTGTATTCCATAAATTTTGATACGTTGTGTTTATGTTTTTGTTCTTCTCAAAGAATTTTTGAATTGAGATCTTGTCTTTTCATACAGATCTTGAGAACATGGATTTCTGTATATCTCACTAAGGAGGAAGAACATTTGTCATTTAATGCTGTGAGCAAATCTGCTCACCAATTTGTTACCTGCCCTTTAACATATTTTAAAACTAAGTCCACATTCCTTTCCCAGTTTCTTGAGAGGTTCTTGGTCTCACAGTATATGCATATTTATTATGTTCATACTGAATGTGCATGTAGTTATACATTTATATTATCATAAAAAACACTGTTTTGTACTCAGAAAAGTTCTAAAACTTTTGAAAAATCTGAAGGGAACTCCTTGTATTGAACTGGAGGGTGTGCATGATTACAAGAAATTCATACATCCTCTGTGTGTTCTGATGGAATAGCAGCACCTATACCCCTCCCCCCCTTATTCCTGATTAAATACAGCTTTCCACACAATGGGGTAGGACTGGGGGTCCCATCACACATCCATCTGTAAAATACGCTAATTGCCTTCATGTCATACTGAGGGCACAGTAGAGAATGATACAAGTCTAGCTTTCATCTCCAGGAAGGCCAAGTCAATGCCTCCACGAGGCAAAGTTTGTGCACTGACAAAATCTGCAGAGATTCTGTCAACACTGAAGGATGAATTTCTGAGAAGGTCACAGGCTTGAATGCATTAGCAAGGAGATAAAGGGAATTTATAGCACAAATGCACATATTAGAAAAGAAGAAATGTCTCAAATCAATAACCTAACCCTCCACCTTAAAACACTAAAAAAATAAACAAATAAATAGAACAAACTAAACCCAAAGCAAGCAGAAGGAAGGAAATAATAAAGGTTATAGTGGAAATATATGAAATACAGGTTAGAAGAGCAATAGAGAAAAATCAATGAAACCTGAACTCGGTTGTTCGAAAGGATGGACTTGTGTCAGGATGCTACCAGCCTCCTCTTAATTGCTTTACTCCAAGATGGTCCATTGTTTTCAGAGATGTCCTCAGGCATGGGTTCTCCCTACTATTGTTTACACGGTCACTCCCTTCAAGCAAAACTGAGGAGTTTATACTCATCATGGCTGCCTTTCCCACCAGCAAAATCTCAGCAGCCTCGCACCGAAGCTGGAGCAGGACCACGTTTCTTGGAGTGTCACCCTGCTCCATGAGGAGGGTGCTGGGTGGGTGGGGACGCCCTAGTCCTCTCCATGGTCTCTCCTGGTGTAGAACTTCCATTCTACCAGCAAGCTGGGGCAGGCACGATTGGAGCCCAGTAACACAACCAGCCATGCGCGGGACAGAGTTTCTGCCCTGTAAATGGGACTATTTGGAGGAAGAGACCCCAGAACTTTCAGCCTTGACTGTTTTCTGGAGCACAGATCTGGGACAGATGAGATGCTGTAATACCTCTTCCTGCTGAGGTGAAATTGTGCCCCGGGACTGGTAGTGGGTGGAGAAGAAGCCCCACCTTGGACACACCCTCCTGCAGGGTAGTTCCCAAGGTCATTTGCACAGGATAAAAGTTGGGAACAGGGAAGAGTGGGGGTGGGCAGGGAGCAGATTGCTGCTTACATGCCACAGATTCTTGCTATTCTTACTGAGATTTAATAGATTTTCTAAACGAATTGTTCTCCATTCACTCTATGCATTTAGAACAATTTCTTAAGACCTTCATTGATTTATTTCTTTTTACAATTTCCTCCAGTTAAATGGTTATTTGTTGCAGAGCAAGCCCCCTGCTCTCCTCACTCCACCATTTTGGGAGATGGTCTCACTACTGCCTTTTCAAACAGTAATTAATGCCTTTGAATGGGGATGCTTCCATCACTCTTAACTGGTCTCTTTGAGTTTTGCAAAAAATCTTAAATGAGATCCTGGAGGAGCAGAAGTATAGTAGGGTGATCAAGGACTATTTTTAAGCTCAATTTATCTCCCTGAGACTCTATGAATTCCACCTTAGGACAAATGTGCTTGGCAACGTGAAGTGTGCTGAATTACCTGTCAATGTCCGGCTCTGGCTGTACTCTCTTTCTTCCATTGGATATTTGATGGCACATCAACAGGTCTCCTTCCTAAGGTACTTGTCCTTCCGTGTCAGGCACTGGAGAAAATTCACCAGTTTGCATAAGGATTCTAGGCGCCAACAGTCATTACACCAGATTCTCATTCAGTAAGGTTTTTGTGATAAATCAGGAAAGCTGTGTGTTAGACTGAGTCATGGGCAGGGTAGAGGTGTAGTCCGTGAAATAAATAAATCTTGTGGAAATGGGATGTCAAGACTAGTTAAACCAAGATCCCAAGACAGCAAATGGCTGGGGGGGTGGAGATGGGGCCTAGATACCCCAAGACTCAGCCCTGGGGTGAGCAGTGAGCCTAGGGGAGCCTGTATTGAGCACGTAACACATGCACTGTAGAAGTTCGGGGACCTTCACCCACAGGAAAGCAGGGCAGCATGGAGCCCATCCACTGGTCCCTGCAAGACCAGCTCCTACAGCAGCGTGGGGACAGTGGTGGGCTGAAAAAACAGCATGTGGGCAAAACCACCTCTCACCACCCTCCACTTTGATCTGGGTGAACTACAGGGCACTTAGATAATTCACATTGAAGGGTAGGGCCTCGTGCTTCAAAGTGAGACACGCAACTTCTTCCTGGTAGGGCATGGAGGGGCTCTGACAACTGAAATACAGAGACAAGCATATTAGTAGCCACATAGGTAGGAGGGTGCTTGCCGTGATCGATGTGGGCGGCCCAAACAAGCATAGTCAATATCCATTAGTTTCATCCACTTAGATATGTACACGCTTCAAAATATATAATTATTCCCTGCTTATTATAGAAATCGCCTGAGGTATTTCAGCCCATGAGGAAAATTGCCAGAGTTGGACATATCCAGGTAGTTTTATGAACTTAATTTTACCAAGAATACCAGTCCTAATAAGGGACTCATAAAAACGCAGGAAGGTAAGTGGAATTTAAAAATATGCTTTGATTGTCAACAGCAATTCATTGAAAAACTAAAGCCGGAGACTATCTGGCTAACTTGTGTGTAGCAATAACATCGGCCATCACTTTTTAAAAATTAAATTATTTCATCTTGCGGTCATTGGAATGCCACATGTAGTTGTGAGAACCAACACGGAGAGATCCCACCTACCTTTTATCGGGTCACCCAAAGATAACGCCTGACAAAACCATAGCTCAGTGTCACAACCGGGATGCTGACGTGGACGCAGCCGAGAGGCGGAATATTTCCACTGGACAAGGGTCCCTCGTGCTGGGCTTGAGGCTCCGTGCTGCCAGTGCAGAGGCCAACTCGGGGCTTGAACCGCAAGATCAGGACCTGAGCTGAAATCAAGAGTCAGATGGTTAACCAACTAAGGCACCCAGGCGTCCTAGTTCACTCTTTCTATGCCGGGCAGTGTTCCATGCCGAGTGTAGGCACATTCACCATTCACCTGGTGAAGGGCCTTTGAACTGTTACCAGTTCTTGCCTATTAGTTAAAATTTAGTACAGATTTTTTGGTGACCGTGGTTTTGTTTGTTGTGGGATAAGCTCTCAAGAGTGCAGTTGCTGGGTCATATGATTTCATGCGTAGTTTTTGTCATAGTCGTTCATTGTCGTTGTTGTTTTTAAAGAAACTGCCAAACCATTTTCCCAAGTGGCTGTGCTGTTTTGCTTTCCCACCAACAACGTATGAATGACTAAATGTGAGAGTGATATATGCCTCTGTACTTGGTGTTGCCAATAGTTTGGGTTTATTCTGACACTCACGAGGCGATATCACCATGGGTTTCGATTCCCATTTACTTAACAGCTAATGACGTTGAGCCTCTTTTCATGTGCCTGCTTGTCACCCGGATATTCTCTTCTGTGAAATATCTGCTTATTTGCTCCTCACCCTTCAGAGTTTTCTTAATGTTTCTTTTATATATAATAATCCAGGGCTTTTCATTGTGCTTTGTGAGAGGAATAGAGAAAACTATGCCCACTCCGTCCTCCCAGGAGTGACAGGCTATCGCCAGCATTTTTGTGCACGATTAAACTCAGTAACACCTGGTGAGCAACAATTGTGTGCTAGCGTAAGGAGAGAGTAATACAACCAGGGGAGTGTGTTTATTATTCAAATATTGATTGGGAGCCTGCTTTGTGCGTGTCTTTGCCCTGCTGCTGGGTGCGGAGAGAGTGGAACAGGTGCAATCTTGCTTTACCAGCACCTGGTGGCCGTCTGGTGGCAGGTAGGGACTGTGAGCAGGATGCTGGAACACCAGGCTGGGTTAGGAGAAGGACAGAGTGACTTTGAGGAGCATGTCTCCCCCCCGCCCCTGCCAAGGGTCAAGGGAAGACTTCTCAGAGGAGGTGTTATCTCAACTGAGGCCTCATGACTTAGTCGTGATCATTGGAAAAGAGGGGATTAAGGAGGAGGGACAGGGGAGCCCGTTCAGGGAAACTAGAACCATTCAATGCTCTCACTTCTGTGATCTTGATTCCAAACTGGAACCTCAAAAAGAAGGAGGAATACTCAAAAGACACATTACCAGGCAGGATACATCATATAAGAAAGCGTCATCTCGTAATAAGGAACTTTTCAGAAGGCAGAAATGCATAAAAATTGAAAAGAGACCTCTTTTCCCATTGAATAATATTCAAATTATTTTATGAACTAAAAAGAATAGTAGCTTTGTAGCTATCACAAAATAAAATTCCCGGCCTGAGTTGTCCCTAACTAAACCGTACAGATTAAACATACACCTTTTTTCCCCCTACTATTACAACAGGTTCAATGTCTATATTTGCACGCACGTCTGAGAGATGAGATTTCTCTAGAAGAATATCGTTCACATTTCACAGTATTCAAAGTTTAGGATTTTCAACGTGACTAGCCATTGATTGAATTCAACATGATCTAGCTGCCATTTTAATATCAAGTCTTGTACAAAAATTTGTGGGGGAAAGCTTTGGCGTACATTTTTAAAATTTTGGCCAAAAAATAAACTTGATATAAAATATTCCTGATATTCTGAATATGATGATGGCCATGTATTCCTTCAAAACTTGCCCTTAACAGAGCATGGGATTTGTTTCCAACAAAGACACTTAATAAGCTGTTGTTAGAAACAGCACAAGTGGCAAAGATTTTCCAAAAAAAGAGACAATAAAGATTGGGGTTTCTTTCTCAAGATTTTATTTTTTTAAATAGTCTCTATGCTCAGTGAGGGGCTCCAACTTACAACCCCGAGATCAAGAGTAGCACACTCTTAAGTAGCACCCCGAGATTGAGGTATTTTTAAAATTTTTTTTTTCAACATTTATTTATTTTTGGGACAGAGAGAGACAGAGCATGAACAGGGGAGGGGCAGAGAGAGAGGGAGACACAGAATCTGAAACAGGCTCCAGGCTCCGAGCCATCAGCCCAGAGCCTGACGCGGGGCTCGAACTCACGGACCGCGAGATCGTGACCTGGCTGAAGTCAGACGCTTAACCGACTGCGCCACCCAGGCGCCCCTTAAAATTTTTTTAACATTTATTTATTTTTGAGACAGAGAGAGACAGAGCATGAATGGGGGAGGGTCAGAGAGAGAGGAAGACACAGAATCTGAAACAGGCTCCAGGCTCTGAGCCGTCAGCACAGAGCTTGACGCGGGGCTTGAACTCACAACTGCAAGATCATGACCTGAGCCGAAGTCGGACGCTTAACCGACTGAGCCACCCAGGTGCCCCAAGATATTTTTTAATTAATTTTTCTCTGTCTGCATTTAAAATTTTGACTTCATGTATAAAACTGATCTGCAGTCTTAACTCTGACTGTTCATAACTCTCCCAACTGTGAGATGAGTTCAGCAAATGTTCCCTCTGTCGTGCCACGATCAATGATGGCAGCGGCTGTGTTTCCCGGGACTCCGGTGGGGGCCCTGTCTTTCTGAGGAAACTTAGGTGACGCAGTGTGATCTCGGGGAGTCTCAGTTGGTAGGAACTCCAGACTGTGTAGACTCCCACCAGTCCTTGTTGTAGGATCCCCACCTGAACCTGTTTCCTTCACTCATTTACTCCTTTTGCACACTGATTCACCGATTACTTTGACAACTGTTGATGGAGTATTGTCGCGGTATGGCCTCAAGGACCAATGGGGAAAAGGCAATAATGACAAGGCAAACATTTTCCTGACATTTGTGTGTTTGTTCGGGGCATTATCCACAAATTCTCCATCTGGAGGCATACGAAGCATTTTCTCAGCACCGTGAGGGCGCGCATCCTTTCAGCCCAAGCTTTCCAAATATTTTCTTTCTTATGCACTCATTCACAGCGCTGATTTGTGGCAACAGAGGCCAGCACTCTCAGTAGCCTTTGCCTGCTTTACAAAAGAAAAGCATTTCTCTGCCCCATCCCAAATCTCAAGGTTCGGTATTGCCCCCTCCCCCAGTCAGGTGGAAAAAAACCCAAGTTTTCAGTATCTTCTATCACGGCAACTCCACACAGCAATTGAACAGTTTTTGAATTTCCTTTACAAGTTAAAGAAGACCGTGAACCACGGTGTGCTTCGGCTAATGTGGTGCCTCACTAGGATGGTCTGATCACAGATTATGGGCAATGGAGGGGTGGAGTGAATGGCAACTGTGATTTTGTGATTCGTTATCCCCATCTCCAAACTACGGCTGAAGAAGCACAGTTCTTAAGGGAGACTCCCATGAGAGCAAAGCAAAAAAAAAAAAAAAAAAAAAAAAAATGTGCTGGAAACTTTTCTAGGAATGTCAGGTTGTTTTTTGGTTTTTTTGTTTGTTTTGTTTTAAGATTTATCTTGGAGAGAAAGGGAGACAGAAGATCCGAAGCGGGCTCTGCGCTGACAGTACTAAGCTTGATGAGGGGCTCAAACTCACGAGCCACGAGATCGTGACCTGAGCTGAAGTTGGTTGCTCAATTGACTGAGCCACCCAGGTGTCCCTAGGAGTGTCAGAGTTTTAAAGATCACTTGAACTAGGATGTGCCTGGATGGCTCAGTCAGTTAAGTGTCTGACTTCAGTTCAGGTCATGATCTCATAGTTCGTGGGTTTGAGCCCCACATGGGGCTCTGTGCTGACAGCTCAGAGCTTGGAGCCTGCTTCGGATTCTGTGTCTCCCTCGCTCTCTGCCCCTCTCCCGCTTGTGGTCTCTCTCTCTCTCTCTCTCTCTCTCAATAATAAATAAATAAACTTAAAAAATTATAAAGATCACTTGGGCTAAATTTATGGGCAAAACTTTATGTGATTTTTTTTTTAAGATTTGATGTGTGTTATTCTCTTAGCCATGAAAATATATTGTATGAAGTTATATCATAAAATATTCTTTTCAGCTGGAGGCAATGCCCAGTTCATCCTAAACATGTTTACTGTGTTCTACTGTCGGCTCACACAAAATAAAATACCATGAAAACTATCATTCCGATTACATAGGGCAGTGCGTAAATGTCTGTCTCCATTAAATGCACAGAAAAGATCGATAATTACCTTATTAAGACCTGCATTTCTAATAAAATTTTATTTTTTGATTCTTAAAATTTGTAAAAGCATAGAACGTATTTTGGCCTTTTTAACAATTGCGCACTAAGATCATTCATAATGGTTCACTTCTTAGAGCCTTACCATCACAGACAATGTAAAAATAAACATTTGAATTTGCATACATACTTAGATAAATTTGATAGGGTGATCTCTAAGAGGTTTCAATTATAAAATACGTTTTATTTTCGCTTATTATACTCGTTTCTATTATAAACGTTTATTATATTCGTTATTACATTTATTATATAAACACTGGGGAAAAGTATGTGGATTTGATCAAGGAAGAAAATCCAAACTATCATTCATCGGAATGCTAAAGACTACTTACATATATTATTAAAATGAATATTAAATCAATGAGGTATTTGTACTCTTTTGGATACTTTTAAGTATGGTCTTCCATTTTACTTTTAAGTACTTCCATTTATAATAAGCAGTAATCATTGAAATGCATAAAATATTTTAGATGTCTACTTGAAGCTATGTGAGTAGATTTATATTTCTTTGGGGGTCATGTGTGCAAAAACACTGAAGGTCAATGGGGTATGTGATGCTATATGCCCCTTCTCCTCCTCTCTTCAGCAAACTCCATGCAAGTTATACCATGCTTGGTTTTCTGGACTAACTTGGAGCTGACAACAATCAGAAATGTAACTGGAAGGCATCGCAGATGCCCAACACGGAATCCCTTTACAAGTTCTACGTCCATGATACCAAATCCATGCTGATGCTTAGTTATCAGAGTCTTTCTACACGCATGCAATGCCTCGGAGGATAGGTAGCACTTGGAAAGTTTGACTAGGAAAATAAAGGTCCATGCGCATTCAGTAAATGAAAAAATAGAAATCTTTCTATGCAACTCACTAGATCATTCCATCCTGCAAGTCCTGTGTTTTCTTCTCTTACCGTCTTTGGTAGCTTCATTATGATCTTTTGGCCTAGTCTTTGCCTTAGAATGTATCATCATCCCATTGGGTCTCCATCCTCTATCACTCACCTAGTAAAGCCCTAGAGTAGTGCTCCACACCCCATGCAACAAGGAAAGTGAGGAAGGAGAAAATATTGTTGTGTCAGAATTTACCTGGATTACTTTCTTAATTATTCTAGGAAATGCGATTTTTCTTTAAAAATCCCGTGTGACTAGGAAAGTGGATGCTATGCAGGCAGATGATATTTTGATGGAAATAACAGAAATTAATTCTGATCAGCTGAGAAAACAACAAAAAGATCTATTAAAAAGGATCCGTCATAATTATGGAAGACAAAGAAGGTTGAACCATCAGGTTATGGGGAAGGTGATAAGCAATTATAAGAATACTAGGAAACTTCTGGATATAACACAGCCTTTAATACCATTTGGTTCCAACAACAACCAGTCTGTTTTTGTTCTTAGTTGAAAAGCAAAAATCCTAGGGGTGCCTGGGTGGCTCAGTCGGTGAAGCATCAGACTTTGGCTCAGGTCATGATCTTGCGGTTCGTGAGTTCGAGCTCCACATTGGGCTCTGTGCTGACAGCTCAGAGCCTGGAGCCTGCTTTGGATTCTGTGCCTCCCTCTCTCTCTCTGTTCTTCCCCGGCTTGCATCTGTCTGTCTCTCTCTAAAAATAAGAAATAAGTAAATAAATAAATAAATAAATAAATAAATAAACAAACAAATAAACAAAAATCCTAGGCAGAATCTGACTACTTTGAAATGGATGTTCACCCCTTACTCAGTGAGCTGGGACTACAGCATAGGGCTGTATTTAGACATGTCCCTGGAAATGAATCCTTTCCAAAAAAAGCCATTTATAGGCAGGTGGGGTCCCTGTGAGCTAGGAAGTCCACCAAATAGGGCCACCTTCCAGTCCTACCATCACAGTGGCTCAGGGTGGGAAACCTTCATTTGGCTTTGTACAGGTAGTTATGCCCACCTCTCCTCCGAGAACGGAGAATTGTGTTTATTGTATGGTGACTGGTACAGGTTGAATTGTGTCCTCCCCAAATTCCTATGTTGAAGTCTTTATGCCAGTACTTATGAATGGGGCTTTATTTTGAGAGAAGGTCTTTTCAGGGATAATCAGTTTAAGATGAGGTCATTAGGATGGACCAGATACTCATTAGGCCAGTATCACTGAGATCCTTATAGAAAGGGGAATGAAGGGTGCCTGAATGGCTCAGTTGGTTAAGCATCTCCCTGTTGAATCTCAGCTGAGGTCTTGATCTCAAGGTCGTGAGTTCAAGCCCTGTATTGGGCTCTGTGCTGGGCATGGAGCTGGAGGGAAAAGAAAGAAAGAAAGAAAGAAAGAAAGAAAGAAAGAAAGAAAGAAAGAAAGAAAGAAAGGAAGAGAAAGAAAGGAAAAAGAAGAAAGAAGGAAAGAAAGAAGGAGAGAAAGAAAAAGAAAAGAAAGAAAGAGGAAGAAAGAGCAGAAGGGAGGAAGAGAAAGAAAGGAAAAAAGGAAACAAATAAAGAAAAGGAAGAAAGAAAGAAAAGAAAGAAAGGAAGAAATAAAAAGAAGAAAGGAAGAAAAAAAGAAAAAGAAGAAAGAAAGAAGAAAGAAAGAAAGAAAGAAAGAAAGAAAGAAAGGAAGGAAGGAAGAAAGGGAAATTTAAACACAGACACTCGGATGCTCACACAGGAAGGGTAAGGTGGCAGGCCAGAGAGAAGACAGCCATGTACAAGTCGAGGAGGAAGCCCTCAGAAACGACCAACCTTGCCAGGGCCAATGTCTGGCCTTCAGAACCACAGAAAACATTTCTGTTGTTAAAACTCATCTGTGGTACTTTGTTATGGTAACTTTAGGAAACTCCTAGCCAGTTATGGGCAACATTGAGCTCCCGATTCAGGACAAACAGCTGCGGAATACACTTGAACCTCTTCCCTCTGAGATGGAATGAATAGTCTTGAGGTCACCCCAAGGATGGAACCAATGCCTACTCCTGAATATGCAGCGAAGGAGTATTTTGCTCCATTCAAGGTCATGGTTATTAGTTAAACATTTATACAGCAATCGCATTTTCCAAGCTCACTAGTTATGCCATGGAACAACAAAATTAATAGATTTGTAAATATTAACTTACAACCTGGGATAAATAAGTCCGGCCCCAACAACAGCATTTCTGATTTAAATGAGGATCTATGTTATCCGTCTTCGGCCTGAGCTCAAGGGCTTAGCCAGTGGTCATTTTCCATTAGCTTCCTGAAATGTGCCACATATTTTATGATGTCTTCCTGGGGATTTGCCTTCCTTCCTCTACAATAAAGTACATTGGCCGGTTTTTAGCAATATCTTTAAGTAGGTCATTAAGAAAAACATTCATAGGAAGCAGAGGTCAATTCTGGGCCTTTCTCCTTCCAGTTAAATTAGAAAGAGCCACAGTTCTGAAATTTATCTACTGTGCGGTGACATTTACTTTTAAGATATTCAGTACACTTTTCAAAATTACAGTTACCAAGAGAAACCTAATATATTATGTCCAGGGTATACTTGACATTTTAGAATTACACAGCAGTTACTTAATTTCCCTACTTTATATTTTGAAACGAAGCAATGCATTAAAAAAGAAACTGAAGCTTTTCTGTTTTTTTTTTCTTATGATAACCAGCGAGATAGGCTAACATTTCTGGGACCCGCACATGCTTGATGCATCTGGGAAACTTTTACGCAGGCTACGATTTCGTGCTCTGAGATCTGCCACCATGAAGTCACTGTTGAAACTGTAACTGGGACCATTTTCCTTAGAGTTTATCCTTGTTTTGTACCGATTCGGTACACAATTCTCCAGTGAGCGCTGTGTTGAAGCGTCCAGGTTGACTGTCAGGAAATCTCCCTCCTAAATAAACTTCGTCACCTCCATCAGATCGTTGCACCACACATTTCTTCATGTGTCTCTGGAAAGGAGTGTTAGGGAGAGGCATCTGGAAATGGATATTATTTATTCACTCCACCGTTTATTTGGCAACCTTATATTCAATCCGTAAAGACCAAGTGTGGAGCTGATAGTTACAAAAGGAATTGGCTGTGGATAGTCTATGGAAATACAGAGCAAGGGCGAGGAAACCTAGAACTTGTCCTTCTGTAAGGAATCTCTACACCCAACATGGTGCTCGAATTGACAACCCCGAGATCAAGAGCCACACGCTCTATGAACTGGGCTAGCCAGGCACCCCCAGAATTTGCATGTCTAATGATGCTCAGGGGTTGCCTCTTGTTCACAGAAGTTGGACTTGGGGAGTAGTAAATGGCCCTTAGTGTGACCTATAGGCTCAATACTTTCTACTACGTAGAAGTCAAAGAACAGGGATGTGGTAGGAGGTGTGGTCTGGGTGTATTCAAGGGCAGCAAGGAAGATGGCGGGGCCAGCACCGAAATAACAGCAGTACAAACCACAGGACCGCTGGGGACCGATGTGTCACCAGTGGGTTTAGCGAAGCCTGTTAGGAGAATAACGAGTGACAGGGAGTGTAATATTTACAAACAGGGTGCCAGTCTAGGAGGGATGCAAATATGAATGCACCAAACAGAGGCTTAACTCTTTATTTATTTTTTTTATTTTTTTTAACGTCTATTTATTTTTGAGACAGAGAGAGACAGAGCATGAACGGGGGAGGGGCAGAGAGAGAGGGAGACACAGAATCGGAAGCAGGCTCCAGGCTCCGAGCCATCAGCCGAGAGCCCGACGCGGGGCTCGAACTCACAGACCGCGAGATCGTGACCTGAGCTGAAGTCGGACGCTTAACCGACTGAGCCACCCAGGCGCCCCAACTCTTTAATAATGGTAAGACAACAACAGTGGATTATTTCGAATAGTCATTTGAAAGTTCACATGGCAATTTATACGATTTTGTGATGTCTCTATGACATCTTTCTAAGAATATTATGGGCTGCCTGGGGGGCTCGCTCAGCTAAGCCTCTGACTTTGGATCTTTCTCAGGTCATGATTTCCTGTTTCCTGAGTTCCAGCCCCATGTTGGGCTCTGTGTTGATGGCATGGAGCCTCCTTGGGATCCTTCCCCTCTCTCTATCTCTCCCCTGCTTGTTCTCTCTCTCTCTCTCTCTCTCTCTCAAAATAAAGAAATAAACTTGAAAAAAAGAATCTTAAATAAGTTATTATCAATTTATGTGTGCTGTAGTCACTTCATAAAAACTTGGTAGACATCCTTGTCACCAAATGTGTCTCAGATATCGGGTCAGATGATTCCATACATACACCAAGAGGATATAGTTTTATTACTCACACCCTGGGGCTTTCTGGGAGAGACTGTGCAGAACAGGCTCCCAAGCTGGTCCAAAAATGGCCTGAGAAAGCCGGGCAGGGGAACAGGTGTGGCCTCACTTGTGGCTAGAGAGTGGGGCCAGACTGAGGGCTCCTGCCTGGGGCTTCGATTGGCTTGTATCGTTTGAACTGACCACTCACACAAAAGAAAGGACCATCTGAGTCTTCTTTATGGTCTGGGCCGAAAGTGAGGCAAGTGGGGAAAGGAGACCAGTGAAGAGCTGTCAGCAGCCAAACGCCCCCACTAGAGTCAGAGATTTTATTACAATCTTTTAATGAAGAGTCAGAGTGAATCATAATGGACTTCTCACAAGTTTTCAAGAGTCTTGTCACATTTCCTGAGATAACTAATGACGTCCCACAGTTATCAAACCCCAGTTGGAGGTCTTTGCTCCTGAAAAGCTCGAGCATTTGGATTTGATGTTTCCAACAGAAAGCAAAGACTTGGAGAGTCGGCGCGTGTGATATCAGCCCCGGGATCTTGCATGGTCATCAGGAGGCTGCTGTGATGGGGGCAGACATCTAGGTCTCAGAAAAGCTTTAAGACTGAGAAGGGAATCAAAGAAGTAAAACGTATTTCAAAGGCAAACTGAGTATCTGAGCTGCGTTTTGTCACGATAGTGACTGTATGGTTAATTGGAAAAAGGACAACGCCAGTATTTTAAAATGAGACAACGCAGCAGGGAAGAGGTGCAAGAGAGGACCCTCAGCACATCCACCTTTCAAGAAATTGTGCCACGAGAGAAAGTAAACACAAAAATTCAAGTAAATGATAACAGGGACACCAACACGGCACAGCCGACTTAGCCTGTTAAGTAATCCCAGCCCAGGCCAACCGCTGATGGGATTCCCAAACAACAGCAGGACTCCCTCACAATCAAGTTCTCAAGAGAAAGAGAGATGAGGGGCGCCTGGGGGGTTCAGTTGGTTAAGCATCCAACTTGGACTCAGGTCATGATCTCACGGTTGGTGGGTTCGAGCCCCACATCGGGCTCTGTGCGGACAGCTCGGAGCCTGGGGCCGGCTTCGGATTCTGTGTCTCCCTCTCTCTCTCCCCTTTCCCCGCTCACGCTCTGTCTCTCTCTCTCTCAAAAATAAATAAACATAAAAAAAGAGAACGATAGATGAAGCCTTAAAGAAATTAAACCACATAGCTTTTTCTGAAATGCCATCTGTTACGGTAATATTCGGAGCAGCAAGATATAAATTTAAAGATATAATACATAAATGGTAGAATGTATTTTGGAAAAATAATGTGGTAAGTGCTGATTAGATATGGTTCATAGTTTTTGAATAAAGAAAAATATTTAATGACAACATTGATATTTTAATTGTGTAAAACAAATATCGTGGACTCAAATTTATAACCTAGAGCCACCAAAACATCCCCGTGACCATTCTTTTTTTTTTTTTTTTTTTTTTCAACGTTTATTTATTTTTGGGACAGAGAGAGACAGAGCATGAACGGGGGAGGGGCAGAGAGAGAGAGGGAGACACAGAATCGGAAACAGGCTCCAGGCTCTGAGCCATCAGCCCAGAGCCTGACACGGGGCTCGAACTCACGGACCGCGAGATCGTGACCTGACTGAAGTCGGACGTTTAACCGACTGCGCCACCCAGGCGCCCCCCCGTGACCATTCTTGAAAGCTGTAGGGGACAGGACTTGAAGAACCATGATTAAGACAGACAGTAATCGGATTTTAAGTTTTAGTGGACCACTTGTACAGCAAATGAAAATAATCAAATTAGACTTTAAGTACTTTTCTTTAATTATTCTGCCACAAATGGGCTTCAGTAAATCTCAGCATAAGTAGAACAGTTGTGTGATCTTCAAATACACAATTCATCCTCCTACCCCCCACGGTTCTGTGATAACTAAGACACCGTTCTTTCAACTCCTGGCTCAAAAGCTCACCTTCCAGGGGTATTGATCAAATTATATCATGTTTCAGCGTCTCTGCCTAATTCCTAATCACAGTGCAGATCCAAAGGATGCATAAGTGAATAAGAAATTTTAGGTGACAACATTGAATATTAGCTAGTTTTAAACTGTGATGTCCCCAGATATTTTCTCAGTGAACCTAAAATAATTTGAGTAGGGCTATTTCTGAGCAAATGCAAATATATTCTATGGAAGTATTCTCTACTGCCTTTTTACTCTTAATTTCCAATGATACGGATTTATTTTAAGTGCTGATTGATTTATTAGGTATTTGTGCAAGGCACAGAAAATCAATACAAGAAAAACAAATGCAAAATATAAGTGGCCACAAAAGATTTCGTGTGTGTCTAAAGTTAATGTAGAGAGAGGTTTTGAGGTAAATTGATCTCACCTGCAAAATTCTGTTTTATTCCAATCTTCTATAAACTTTGTTCTTAACACAACACCGAATGAAAGAAAAAAATTGATTTTAATAGAGAAATTGATTTTAATAGAGAATTAATTGAATACAGCAAAATTGATTTTAATAGAGAAAAATATTTAAAGAGTTTACTTTAGGGGCACCAGGGTGGCTCAGTGGGTTAAGTGTCTGACTTTGGATCAAGTCATGATCTCATAGTCCCTGGGTTTGAGCCCTGTGTCAGGCTCTGGTCTGACAGCTCAGAACCTGGAGCCTGCTTTGGATTCTGTATCTCCCTCTCTTTCTCTCTGTCCCTCCCCTGCTTGTGCTCTCTCTTTCAAAAATAAAAAAATAAACATTTAAAAATATAGTTTAAAAATAAATAGTTTACTTTAAATTTTAGAGTAAACATTTTAAAGAGTAAAAGATAAGTAAACTTCAAAGTTTACTCTTTAAGAAGTTTTTTAATCTGCTGCATTTGAAAATGTCCACTGACATTTATTATCTTATTTTATTTTACTTTTGTGACAAATTCTTTCTCTTTTTAAATTTATTCATTTATTTTGAGAAAGGGGGGAGGGACAGAGAGAGAGGGAGAGAGAGAATCTCAAGCCAGCTC
Source organism: Felis catus (assembly GCF_018350175.1). Taxonomy (NCBI): domain Eukaryota; kingdom Metazoa; phylum Chordata; class Mammalia; order Carnivora; family Felidae; genus Felis; species Felis catus. Next base: position 236,007,919 of record NC_058368.1, on the reverse strand, counting down.
TCCACTGTCAGTGCAGAGCCTGATGTGGGGATCGAGCTCCAGAACCATGAGATCATGACGTGAGCCAAAATCAAGAGTCGAACGCTCAACTAACTGAGCCACCCAGGCAACCCGACATCTATCATTTTAAGAACTTTCTTTTTAGATGAATGTATAGTCACATGCAGTTGTAGGAAATAATACAGAGAGAGACTACGTGCACCTTACCCAGTTTCTCCCAATGGTAACATCTTGTGAAACTATAGTGAATGTCACAACCAGAATATTGGCATTGGCAGCCCACATACAAAGCCTTTTGGGCACCATGATGACCTCCTCTTGTCCCTTCTGGAGCCGGAACCACTTTCCTCCTTAACCACGGCCAACAAGTAACCCGTGCTCATTGTCGTTTTCATGCGTCTAATTTTGATGTGTTTTGCGTGATTTTTTTAAGGCTCATTTTATTTGCAGGTCAGGTAGCTTCTTAATCTTGTAGGTTTGTGTCTCTTGTCTCTTTCTACATGTGGCAAGTTTTCAGCCTTTATTTTTTTGAGAGTTTTTCCTGCTCTCTGGCTCCTCGTCTTCCAGGGCTCTGATGACACAAATGCCACATCCTTTGTTGCACTCCACCTGTCCCCTGCGGCACTATTCTATTTTTTTCCATCTTTTTTGTCTCTTGTTCAGATTGGGTAGGCTAGATCAGTAATGGAATTCTAGCGCTTGAAGGACTTTTAGCTCCTGTGAGCATCTTGAACCTAGCCTTTGGAGAGAAGCCACATCCCCTAAAATCCAAAGTAGCTCTAGTGTGAGTGTGTGCGTGTGTGTGTGCGTGTGTGTGTGTTGCATTTTATCTGGGGGGGGGGGCAGTGCCCATAAAGCTCATTCTCTTTCTGAGAAAAGGTACCTGCCACCCTCATTCGCACACACCAGGCTCCAGTCTGTTCCTTCACCCCACACTCAATGTCTTCTCTGTGTCCCTCACTCCTCGCCCACGGAGATGTTTGCTTCCGGAGATGTTTGCTTCCAATGCCTGGAGCACGCGAGGAAGGCAGATGTGTCATCACTTTGGGCTGGGCGGCTGGGACAAGGGTGGCCCCTCATGAGCGAGGTCTCTAGGTAAGAACAAATCCCCGCCAATTTTGGGAAGGTCACACAGGCTGCGACGGTCGAGGACGATGCGGAGGTTAGTGTGAAAGGATGTCAAACACCAAACGTGAAGCCTCCTCAGATAAAGGCGGACTCACGTCTCTGCTTCACCCCTGCACGTGTCGCTCCAGCCTTCCGACCCTCACGCAGCCTCCACACAGGCAATGCCACGTTCACCTCTCCTTTCTTCGTTCATGGTGGCCGAATGTGGGTGAGGGACCTGAGTCCTGGACAACCCTGCACGCAGCTCTACGAGCAAGGATGACTTTCACAAACGTTGCAGCACAACCAGTACACAAAGAGGAACTTGAATCGATTCAGAACTTCGTCTTGGTTCGCTGTGTATTTCATGCATCGGTTTTAATCATCGCGGGGCAGATCACTCTAGAACACGCTTATGCGGAAGGTCGTAAACTTACTGTGTAGAGTTTTATTGTGATGGATCTAAACGTCCAGCACTCATCTACGACAATGAAATTCACAATCAATGATTCGTCGCTGTTAAAATTTGGTGCGCCATTCAGAAGATGTTGCCAAATGTAGAATTAGGACATTATTAAAAATAATACCTCTGTGGGAGTACAAAACTATCCTAAAGTCTGGAAATAGAATGGTTGATGAGGTTGTAAACCAAAGGGAGAGAGGTAACCGGTGAAGAACAGACATATGGAAATATAGCAAGTGAAAAATAACTACGGTAAATGAATTATTTCAAATGTACAATCGCAGTGCAATAATTCAGGAATAACCTAGTGGATTCCAGAACAGAGCCTCTTTTGGAAGGAAGTGTTTTTCCTATTTGGTGGAGACATTCTGAATGCATGCCGCAAGTCAACAGAATAGCAAGATTTAAATATACATCTAACGTGCATCTACCCTTGTAACTATCTTTATTGAACTTTATTGAGAGACCAGACTGCACGTGAATATACAGGGTTTGCCACTAAGCTTACACCTGGGGGGTCACGGTCCCTGTTTCATTCCTTCTTCAGACCTTTCTGTGAATCCCAAGGTGCGTTTTATGGTTTTTAATTGCGCACGTATTATTTTTATATTCGGAGAAGCCCCCTTAAAATAGTTTGCTTCAATGACGATTTGAAATGCTACCAATCACAGCGTTAGGGAAGTAGATAATTAATACACGAAAGAATTAATGGAGCGTGAGAGACAGAAGACCAAACGAGGACCTGGTCCTTGGTTTTCGTGGATTCAAGATGAAGTTAAATGAATAGCACTCCTAGAAAACAGTGGAATCAATAGTGAGTAATTTATTCCCTTATAACCCTGGGCTGCTATTTACAAAACATTGATTAATGTAGAATTTGGATGTTATTAAAATATTATTTCCCTATTTATTTATTTATTGCAAAACTTGCATGAAACAGTACATTCTGAACTGCTATACTGAGCAGGAAACACTAGCGCTCAGAACACAGCAGTCATGGGGCACCTGGGTAGCTCAGTCGATTAAGCGTCTGTCTTCAGCTCAGGTCATGATCTCGCGGTTCTTGAACCCGAGCCCCACGTCGGGCTCTGTGCTGCCAGCTCAGAGCCCAGAGGCTGCTTCGGATTCTGTGTCTCCCTCTCTTTCTGCCCCTAACCCACTCGCATTCTGTCTCTGTCTCTCTCAAAATAAATAAACGTTAAAAAAATTTTTTTTTTAAAAGAAAAACCTTAAAAGCAAAAAACAAAGAAGAACACAGCAGTCTTTACAACACTGTCCATTAGATGGAGCCCTGGAGGAGCTGGTCTGCGCGGCTCCTTGGCTCCCAGGGCCGCGTGAAACAGGTGAATCCTCACAAGCTAGTGGCTTGCGACAATGTAGTTTCACTCTCTCACCTTTTGGAGACCAGAAGGCTGCAGTGTCACTGGGCCTCCTGGGGGCTCTGGAGGAGAAATGCTTCCTTGGCTTTGAGCTTCCAAAGGCTACCCGCATCTCTAGGCCGATGACCATCCCTGTGTCACGTCAGTCTCCTGCTCCCCTCATATCTATCTTCAGACCTCTCTGGGCCTCCTTCTTATTAGGACACGTGTGACAATGTACAGGGTCACCTCATGATCTGGGGCAACCATCCCAAGATCTGTCATGATACCACACGTGCAAATGTCCCGTTTGCCATACTAGGTGATTAAGATTCCCAGGTTCTGGGGACGAAGATGGGGATATCTTGGGGACTGTTATTCAGTCTACCACAACCATTAAAGAAATTGACTCAGTAACAATTTTTTCCTCCTTCTTGCCCCCCCCCCAAACTACCTCCCACAGGAAGATATTAGGCTCAGTTAATTTTACAGTCAAAAATGTTTAATCCATCCAAGGCGACTAATAATTGCTATTTCTTTGTTTTTAATGTTCACAATCTAGGGATAAAATGAGAGCTACCCAACTTTTATTTTAAGGCCGCTATAACTTGATTTAAAACCACACATAAAAATATAAGAAAACATTATCATAAACTAATCTTACTTATAAATTTAGATGCAAAGTTAATTAAAATGCAAGCAAAGTCAGCTATATCTAAGGAATTCAAACACAGTTAAGCATCCAAAAATCTGTTCATGTAATATACTAAACTAACAGTTTAAGGAAAAATTACTTTTGATCATCTTAAAGCTGCATAAAACACATTTAATAAAACCCATCATCCATTTATGATACAAACCACTAGCAAGCCAGAAATCAAATGTAAATTCATAACCTGATAAATATTTATCTCACCATCTAGAAGAAAGATAAAGTATATGAATAAGAAATTCAGAGACAATAAACACAAATAACCAATAGACAAGAAAAAGTAGCCCAACCTTCCTAGTTATCAACAAAATGCACAAAGCACCGTGACATACTGACATATCCTTTAGATTAGCAAAAAATTATAAATACGTAACAATTGCAAACATTCACAAGAGTAATGAAGAGATAGGGAATTACATACCCTGGAAGGGAACATACGTTCATATAACATGTTGAGAGCTATTTAGCTGCTCAGCGATGATTACCTTTCAGCCCCCTGCCCCCCTTCTGCCCGTACTTGGTTCCATCCTGGCCTGGCTGGATCTCCTTTCATGCTGTTGTTCCCAAAACACCTCTCTGCATCCCAGGGAGGTCAAGGGTTGTTCTTGTGTGAAGTCTCAACCTTCCACGCCTTCCTCATCACCCACCTTGTCCTTGCGATGGGAGACCCTCTTCCCTCCCACCTCTGGTCTTTTCCACTCTCCAAGCTCCCCGACTTCTCCGATCTATATCACCTCCAAGCTGCCCTTACCTCATCACCAGAGAGGAGAGGCAGGTTCTCTGGGCGTACATTTCCATCTTTGTTTCTCGTGGTGGTCGCCGGGCTCTTGGGATGTTCAACTGGTGAGGTTGGAACAGGGCAGAAGGGTCCCAGCATTACATAGACAGACACAGGGCATGGAAAGACGGTTGCTCTGTGCCCTGCTCCATTCAGGCTGGAATAAAGCACCATATACTATGTGGCTTATGAACCACAGACCTGTAGTTCTCACAGTACTAGAGGCTGGGTCATCCAGGATCAAGGTGTCAGAAGATTCAGGGTCTGAGAGAACCTGCCTCCTGCTTCCTAGACAGACATCTCCTTGTGCTCTCACAGGGGCAGAGGGGGTGCTGGTGGTCTCTGGGGTTGCTCCTCCCAGGGCCCTAAATCCCATTCCTGACGCCCTCCTAATATAATCACCTGCCAAAGTCCCCATCCTCTGAGACATCACCTTGGGCATTAGATTTCAACATATCAGTACTTTGCAAGGGAGCTCGGCCACCAGACTAGCAAAGCTGCAGATGAGCACCGTCTGAAGAAACAAGTGTGCAGGGACTGGTGAAAACTGACGTGAATGGGAGCTCTTGTGTTATATTACATTAGCAAATATATACATGGTTGGGGCACCTGGGGGGCTCAGTTGGTTAAGCCACTGGCTCTTGTTTTGGCTTAGGTCATGATCTCATGTTTCATGAGTTCAAGCCCAGCATCGGAGCTGACAGCACAGGACCTGCTTGGGAATCTCTCTCCCTCTCTTTCTTTTTTTTTTTTTTTAATTTTTAAATGTTTTTATTTATTTTTGAGACAGAGAGACAGAGCATGATCAGGGGAGGAGCAGACAGAGAGGGAGACACAGAATCTGAAGCAGGATCCAGGCTCCGAGCTGTCAGCACAGAGCCTGATGCGGGGCTTGAACCCACGAGCCATTAAATCATGATCTGAGCCAAAGTCGGACACTTAACCGACTGAGCCACCCAGGCACCTCTAGAGCACCTTTCTTTGCCACACAGATTCAGGGCTAGAGTCCCTGGATCCCAGCCCGACACACCCCTGCAGTCACGGCTCCATGTCCCCATGAATGGTTGCAAGAGAAGATAAGGAACACTAGATGGGTCCTTGCTGCAATGATTCACTATCCCAGCTCCAGAGAGATGATCAATGAATCTCTTTGACTTAAGAAAGACACGTTTATATCATTTTTTCTCATCCGTTTGGATAATCACTTACCTACACACAAACCCAACCCTGTTATACTCATAAATAGGACGAATCACATCACTCAGAAAAAAAAAATTAAAAAGTGTTAAGAAAGGGGCACCTGGATGGCTCAGTCTGTTGAGTTTCTGACTCTTGATTTCGGCTCAGGTCATGATCCCAAGGTCACGGGATGGAGCCCGTGTTAGGCTCTGCACTCAGTTTGGAGTCTTTTTAAGAGTCTCTCTCTCTTTCCCTCTGCCCCTCTCTCCCCCACTTGCTCTCTCTCTCTCCAATAACATTTTTGAAAAATGAAAAAAAAAATTAAATATGCAGCAAGAAAAGTGAAACAATGAAGGAGAAAGCACACTAAGAAATCTTTTACTGTGTTCAGTATGATAATAGATTAGGAGAAAGTTCAAAAAAAACCCCACACCCGTGGATGCTGAAAAAAGACATGTTTTCATTAATTATTCACCATTTCAAAAATTCTTAGCAAAATAGCAATAAATGATGCATCATCAGGTAGAAAGTGCATCATTCCCTTTAGATTATCGTTCCGTTTACACTCAGGGAAAAGGCAGGGAAGTTCTTCCTTATTATAATTAGTGCCATTGTTGTGGAAGAACCAGCCATCACAACTGGACCGAAGACATCACAAAAGCAATGGAGAAGTGTAAGTGGACATTAGCTTGCAAATTCTGTGAAATGTTTAATATGGAAAACTGGAAGAAGGGCAACGGAAGAAGATTGCTGATGAGTGTCAACATAAAATTGAGATTCAGATATCAGTCTAACGCACAGAGGGGAAAGAATGCTCAGTTTTCAAAAGTTACAAAAATTTAAGATAAGTAGGAATAAATTTAAGGGATGCATACTGCATGAAAAATGTTTTAGATCTCTAGCATGAGAATTTAGAAAAATTTGGTGCGTAAGAAATATAATTTATTGGGCAGAAATATAAACATAGAAACCACTTTCAAACCTAACTATGCATTTTTAAACTTTTCAGTATTGACATGTAATTGACACACAGTGAAATGTGCACATCCTGAGTGTATAGTCGGAGGAACAGTAATAGTTTTACATCCCTATGAACCTCTCACTCCAATCACATCTAGACTTTTCTCCAATCACTCTGACATTTCTTTTGTGGCACTTTTATTTTTTTAAGTTTTTTGAGGTTTTATTTACTCATTTTAAGTAATTTCCACACCCAATATGGTGTTTGAAACCCGCAGCCCCGAGATCAAGGGTTGCATGCTCTTCCGACTGAGCCAGCCAGATGCCCCTCTTCTGTGACACTTTTCATTACACCCTTCCAGTTGCATGCAAGTGTTACCGTGGTGCCGGTTTCTTGTTGTTTTTGATGTTTATTTCTTTTTGAGAGACAGAGACAGAGTGTGAGCGGGGGAGGAGCAGAGAGAGAGGGAGACACAGAATCAGAAGTAGGCTCTGGGCTCCGAGCCATCAGCACAGAGCCCGACGCGGGGCTCCAGCCCACGGACCGCGAGATCATGACCTGAGCCGAAGTCGGACGCTCGACCGACTGAGCCCCCCAGGGGTCCCTGTGATGCCTGTCGTTGTGTGTCAGTTGTACCTATTTTTGAGCTACACGTAAATGGGACCATGCAATATGTATTCCTATTGTGGCTGATTGATTTTGCTCGATATAATACCCACATACTAAATTATATGTAATATATATATTTGCTATTGCATGATTAGAGCACAACTGTCCTGGTTATGGACATCTGAATTGTTACTCATTTTTGGCCTGCTGATCTGACAAGGGACTGTGTCCAGACTATGGAGACACAACTCCCAACCGGTAGAATGGCTAAAATTTTTAAAATGACAACAAATGTCGTGAGGATGTAGAGCCACTGGAATCTTTACACCTTGCTGGTGAGACTAGAAAGTGGCAAAAACATTTTTGAAAATGGTCTGGAAGTGTCTTCTAAAGCTAAACACAGGTCCACCCTACGATGAAGCAATTCCACTCTGGTGGTTTACTGGAGAGAAATGAAAACACATGTCTACAAAAGAAATTGTATAAATATGCCCATAATATTTTTATTAAATAAGTGGCAAAACCCTATTTTATTATGGTTCCAATAAAAATGTCAACCACAATGCAAACCAGTGCAGCTGCTCTGGAAAACAGTGTGGAAGTTCCTCCAAAAATTACAAATCGATCTACCCTATGACCCAGCAATAGCACTGCTAGGAATTTACCCAAGGGACACAGGAGTGCTCATGCATAGGGGCACTTGTACCCCAATGTTTATAGTAGCACTTTCAACAATAGCCAAATTATGGAAAGAGCCTAAATATCCATCAACTGATGAATGGATAAAGAAGTGGTTTATATATACAATGGAATGCTACTTGGCAATGAGAAAGAATAAAATATGGCCTTTTGTAGCAACGTGGGTGGAAACGGAGAGTGATATGCTAAGTGAAATAAGTCAGGCAGAGAAAGACAGGTACCATATGTTTTCACTCTTATGTGGATCCTGAGAAACTTAACAGAAGACCATGGGGGAGGGGAAGGAAAAAAAAAGTTAGAGAGGGAGGGAGCCAAACCATAAGAGACTCATAAAAACTGAGAACAAACAGAGGGTTGATGGGAGGTGGGAGGGAGGGTTGGGTGGGTGATGGGCATGGAGGAGGGCACCTGTTGGGATGAGCACTGGGTGTTGTGTGGAAACCAATTTGACAATAAATTTCATTAAAAAAATGTCAACCACAATTTATTTTTATTTTTTGATTCTGGTAAAATATATAAAAAATAAAATAAGAGTATAACAAATAAACAAGAATAACCAAAAATATCATTTGAAAAAATGCAGGAACTGGCCTGTCAGATATTAAAAGGTATTACAAAGCTAAAAAAGTTAAAAAATATTGGTACTGGTCTAGGAAAAGACACACAATTTTATAAAAGACAAAACAGGGGCGCCTGGGTGGCGCAGTCGGTTAAGCGTCCGACTTCAGCCAGGTCACGATCTCGCGGTCCGTGAGTTCGAGCCCCGCGTCGGGCTCTGGGCTGATGGCTCAGAGTCTGGAGCCTGTTTCTGATTCTGTGTCTCCCTCTCTCTCTGCCCCTCCCCCGTTCATGCTCTGTCTCTCTCTGTCCCAAAAATAAATAAACGTTGAAAAAAAAATTAAAAAAAAAAACAAAACAAAAATATAGGCTACAAGTACACAGACCAATGTGTATGTGGTTTCACTATTTCAGAAAGGTGGCATTCAAAACGGGGAAAGGGACATTAATGGGTCACTGCTTAACATTTCACATTAGGGCCAAAGAGGAGCATATTAAAAAAAATAGAATAAAGTTGGATTTCTTATCCAACAGATTACATAATAATAAATTCTATGTGGATCTATGTTTTTATTCACGTGTTAGAAAATTAAGCTCTTAATCATATGTTCTTTCCAAAAGGTGCAGATAAATCTTAGATAAATTTCAACACCTTAATTGCAAACTAGAAATAGAAAAGTGTCTCAACCTAACATGGAATATCTACCCAAAACCTATAACAGCTACACTTAATGGTAGAATATTGAAAGTATTCTCTTTAAAGGCAGTCATGGGCCAGTAACGCTCTCTTTTAATGCCTGAATTCAACATTACATGTTGTTTGTCCATAAGACGGGACAAAAACAAAATCATAAAAAAAGAAACAAAATCATAAATCATAAAATCCATTGGGAAGGAAAATGGAAAATGAAAATCTTCTCATAGAGACAATATTAGGTCTATGTATAAAATTTCAAGCATATATAGACAATTTATTATGGCTACTATGAGATTTAGGTCAAAGTGCTGGATATAAGATAAATATACAAAAATGAAGAACTGTCTTATTAATCATCAGTACACAGAAAATCTAATAATAAGCAATGTTTACAAAAAGAACAAAGTTGAAGCCACCTACCAATTACCTAAAAATAAACCTAGCACATGGTGGTACAAGAATTGAAGGAGACAAATGGCGATCAATGCTTGATTGAAAGGCAGTGAAATGAATTGATAGAAAATGTAACCTATAAATGTCAATTAATGCTAAATTATATATGTCCCATAATTCCAAATAAAATTCAATAATTTGTCGCCATTAAAACTGACTAGTTAATTTTTTTAATGTTTATTTATTTACTTTGAGAGAGAGACAGAGAGAGTGAGTGGAGGAAGGACAGAGAGAGACACACAGAATCCAAAGCAGGCTCCAGGCTCTGAGGTGTCAGCACAGACCCTGACCTGAGCCGAAGTTGGATGCTTAACAAACTGAGCCACTCAGGCACCGTGACCAGTTGATGCTTAAAGAATAAAGCCCAGCAAATGTCGCAGACATGTTAAAGAACGTGGTAAAGAGAGTTTTTTTGCGTGTACTTGTTATGAAGACTCATCACAAAGGTGGTGGTCTTGCCATAAAGATAAAATGAGATAAAACAGAAAACCTAGACCGAAGTCCACACATACATGGAAAACTGACAGTTGAAAGAAGCAACCGATAGTCCCAGGGGAAAAGAGACGACCACAAATAAACTGTCATGGCTAGTTTTAATTTTTTTTTAATGATGTTATATACATTTTAAGAATAAAACGGAAGAAGAAGTAAACAATGAAGAAAAAGACGAGTAATTTCTATTTCATTATTTAATTTTTAGGGTTTTGTTCAGCCAAGGTCACAAAATAGGAAAAAGGCAATCGAGAAACTGAGAAATGTTTCCAGCGTAAAAAAACAACAAAGGGGAGTATTCAGAATGCAGGGAAAACTGCAAATCAGCAAGAACAAGATAAATGGCAGAATAGAAATATGATAAAAGATGTAAACTGGGGCGCCTGGGTGGCTTAGTCGGTTGAGTGTCCTACTTAGCTCAGGTCATGACCTCGCGGTCAGCGAGTTCGGGCCTCTTGCTGGGCTCTGTGTTGACAGCTCGGAGCCTGGAGTCTGCTCTGGCTTCTGTCTCCCTCTCTCTCTGCCCCTCCCCTGCTCACGCTCTGATCTGTCTCTCAAAAATGAATAAACATTAAAAAGAATTAAAAATAAATAAACAAATAAATAAAATAAAAGATGTAAACAGGAAGTAATCAAGGAACACAAATCAAAAGCACCGGGAGATTCTTGTTCCTGTCCATCAGACAGGCAACACCTACAATTTTGAAAACATCCGTGGTGGTGAGGAGCGAGACGAAAACCAACACCAATAAATCCCAGTGGGAGAGGAAACAGATCCCGCTGCTCGGGAGAGCCCTCACCGAATGCTCGGAGAGCTGGACACGTGCACACGCTGTGCCCTAGAAGCCCCGCCCACACGTACTCGCTCTGTGGTGTGTGTTCGCATGGAGACGTGTGCGTGCGCCTTCCTAGTGGGGAGGTTTGCGCAAACAATTTTCAACCAAGCCAAATGACTTCAACAGGAGAGTCAATCAATAAATCCAGGTACAGTTCCGCACTCTAATGCAGCAGGAAAACCAACAAGCAGAATCTCACGAGAAGGATGTTTATGACATCCTTTACATAAACTGAAATAAATTATATGTGTGTGTGTGTGTATTTATATATACACATATATTTGGTTTCAAGATAAAGGTTATATCTGATACATCTAAAACGAAATGCATAGGAATAACCAAAGCTACATTTGGGATTGTGGTCAACTCTGAATACGGAGGCGGTGATGTGGTTTGAAATGCTTTCCTGGGGACTTCAGCACTATGGGTGTCATTTTCTGGTGGACATATGTGTTCCTTGAAGGCAGAGAGTCTGCCCCTGCTGGCCCCGTGGCCTACTTTGCCTTAAATTATTCTTAATCACCTGCTAAGATTCTCCTTGGCGATCACCTCCTTCTGGAAATGGGTCCGGAGTTCATCTCGCTTTTAAGCATCCCCTGCATCTGCCGGCGTCTTCGTGCTGTTTTATAATTATCACTGTATCGATTCATCTCAGTCACAGAACTGCTGTTGAAGTCCGTACGGGAAACAATGTCCGTAATTTTAGGCACCTTATGTGTGCCAGTGACCATCTAAATAATTTATTACATGTTAATCTCCAGATTGAAGAGTTTCTCAGGGTCGTGCAGGTATCTGTTTTTTAAATATGTGTTCTACTAATTCTTATGTAAAAAAAAAAACAGTTACATTGTACTTTTGTGCCATTTGATAATTCTAGATGCTTTCTAGAAGCATTTCCTATGGCTGTTATCGCAAATTTTCACATGCAGGGTGGCTTAAAATAACAGAAATGTATTCTCACACAGCTCAGGAGGCCAGAAGTCCAAATTCAAGTGTGGTCGGGGCTGGTTTCTTCTGAGAGCTCTGAGGGAGAAGCCACCCCGGGGCTCTCCTCTCCTGTGGGGACTGCCTGCCACCCCTGTGTGCCTTGGCTTGTAGGTACATCAGTCCTATTTCTGTCTCCACCTTCACATCACCTTCTCCTACGTCTCTCATCCGACACTGGTCATTGGATTTCCGGTGAGTAGATTGTCATCTTGACATTCTTAACTAACTACCTCTGCAAAGACCCCATTTGTAAATAAGATCACATTGTGAGACTCTCAGTGGACACAAATTTGAGGGGACAGCATTCGACCCACTACACTCTCCAAATATTTAATCATTTAATTCTACCATCAGCCCATGAAGTAAATACCCACTATTATTGTTCCCTCTTTTATAGGCAAGGAAACCAGGGCACAGAGGGTTGAAGACATTTGACGAATGTCACACAGCTAGAAAGAGCTGGGGCTTGACCAGGGGCTGTCCAGGGCCACATCCAGAGCTCTGTCCCACTATCTACACTAACAAGAAGTAGGTAGCTGTCCTGGCCTTTCCCCAGGTTGTCTCACAGCCTAAATGGGGAGGGCACACATAGATTGACATTGATGTGCACCCACATACTGGCTAAGGCATTCTCACATCTCCCCCCGAGGGCCAAACCCATCCCAGAAACATGCCACGTTCAAATGCTTAGGACCACAGCACAGCCTGCAGGTTTCGAAATTCAATGCTGGGCTTATAAGTCCTCTGTGCAATTTCATACTGCAACCCCGGGAAGGGAGCTGCCGTAGAACCAGGGCGGCCTCAAAGCCGGGCTCTGTGACCCACACCTGTGCTTGACTTGCTTTGAAATCACCCGCTGCATAGACATCACCAGGCAAAAACAAAATCCGCCTACCTGACAGGGGAAAGGCGCATCATCTCCTTGGAAATGGTGTGGTTTTTTTCACTTTCGTTTGAACTTGGCCCGCACCCTCCCTGACCAGCGGCCCCAAAACTGAGGACGGTGCCCAGAGAAGACTTGGGCGCCTGCACGCCGTGCCCTCGGACGCTGGCAAGCCCGCCATTCTCGTCAGTGCCTGCCTCTGTAGCGCAGAGGTCCCGACCCCACTGAGGAGGACTATGATCCCCAGCACTTCTGTCTCCTGCTCTGAGAGTGTAGGACGCGGTGCATGTGCCTGTGTGAGCTCATCCCATGGAAGGCAGGCCACCCTCTGCACCCTAGCCCACAGACCGAGCCCAGGGTGCAGCCAGCCACGGTGCCCTGCGTGCTCTCCTTGGGCCCTTCGTAGGGCGATCCCGGAGGTGGGGTGATCATGGGGTAAGCGCCCCCGGGGTGCTGGGTTCACAGCTGCAGCTCAAATCTTAGAACACCCGGGGGGCGCGATTATCTGCTGTCATGCTTTAATTCTTAATTAAAACAAGACCCCGCACTAAAATAGGATTGGGGAATGGATTATGCTCCTCTCTGGTGAGACAAGGGGTGTGTGGGGCCCCTGAGCTCGGGTCAGGCCCCGAGGCCCCTCCGCACAGCAGAGGCACTCCGGCTGAAATCTTAGCGCGACATCAATTGCCAAAGATCCCCCCAAAAGCGCAGGTCCCAGGACTTGGTGATGTCAGCACTACTCCAGGGCATTTTCAGGTTCACACTCTTTTAACCTTTTAAGCACAATTGTGAGCTGTGTTCTCATTAGCAGGTTTCCGTGGAGAGCAAGGGAGGGGCTTGGGCTCCTCATGCCGATTACAGAAAATGGGAGTAACTGGGTGTTCTGTTTAATACCGGCCAGCCAAACCTGCAATTAAGGGAAGTAATTTTAAAACCATGGTGAAATATTAATATTAAAAGTGTTCCAAGGACAGGAATCTAATTAACACAAGTTAAAGAAAAGCCTTGAGATCCTAATTTTATGATCGTCTTAAATAAAAATTAACCTGATTAGAGTTCCTTCTTAAAGGTTACATTTATTAAAAAGTTCCAAGCAATTTAACTACAATGGGTTTCGACAAGACAGCTTCCTGTCTGCACAGCCTCTCTATTTTTAAATGTTATGAGGTTCCCCTGGCAGAGTTTTGTAGCAGTTACGATGAAAATCCAGATGCGTGGCATCCTTTAAAAGGGGGGGGGGAGGGAAGCAGAGGAGGCGGAGGAAGAGGAAGAAGAAAGGAAAATAATCAATTTGGTAGCAAATATATTCCAAAGCAGAGAAGTGCATATATATACATATACATGTGTGTGTGTATATATATATATATGTGTGTGTGTGTGTGTGTGTGTGTGTACATGTATATGTATATATATGGTTTCTTTCTGATGGCGGAAAAAAGACATGCCGCGAGGTCAAAGGTCACACAAAGAGGAGACAGTATTGTGTAGAAACTGTCACGCATCACCACCTATTTTGACATGCACGGGGCCGTTTGTTGTCTGTCGAACATGCAAATTAAGTGCCTGCTGTCATAGCCAGCCGATATCTGAATGTAGAAAATGAGACCACCTGTAACCAGTGAATGGAGTGATGGACAAGCATTCAGTGCTCGTCATCTTGGAGGCCATTCACTCCACCTCGGAATTGCATATGACATGTAAAAATCTTTTCTTAATATTCACACCCGGGAAGTTTGGGGAATTACGGAGGCTTCAACTGCTGCATCTAATGGGTTCTGCAAGCAGGCAGCTGTGACTGTGAACTGGCTTGATAATTAGGTGTCCAGGAAGATTTTATGCTACGAATCAGTTAAAAGGGAAAAAAGAAAAAGAAAATAATGGCAAGCAAAACTCGCTGGGATGGAAATTGCATTAACCCTTGTGTGTCTTTTTCTGCTCGTAAGCTTTCGAGGAACCAGGATTCATTTTCTAGCTATGGTGCGGCCACACCTCTCCATGGCACGGCTTTCATTTGCAAGCGTGCCCCGATGTGCCCACTGGCACAGCCGGCTGATCCGGGCCACCGTCCAGGAAGGGTCACTCGGCAGTAATGGGATTCCACTTTCCAAAGTTACACGATGCTTCCTTGCATGCAAAGGATGTTTCTGTCCAAGCAAAATTTTTGAGAGGCGTGTTCTATCAAAATCTTAGACAACAACGGGGAGTAGCGGTTGCTTCATGGAGCTCAGGGTTCTTTCTCCCCAGCTCCTCCTTTGCAGCATCTCTCACCCGATGCCCCCGCTTATGCCGGTGAAAGGGGCAGAAAAGGGAGTGTAATACAAAAAGAACCAGAAAATAAAGATTGAGAACGTTGCCTGCCAGGCGGTTAGATTGGCATCGAGACGTGGGAAGCACCGGGCACCCTTTTAGCGAGACGCCCTCGTTTATTTTTTCAAGGACTTTTTTCTAAGTAATCTCTACACCCAACGTGGGGCTTGAACTCACGACCTTGAGGTCAAGGGTCACATGCCCTACGGACTGAGCCGGCCAGGTGCCCTGTGAGGCTCCCTAATTTGCAGTGGAACAGTTGCTGGGTTGAAAATCACCGTCTTTCCCCCTCAAACGCCACCTCCCTAATTCCAGGCTGAGCTTTGCTGGTGAAACCCGGATCGGCCTCTCCAGGGAACACGGGCTTCTCCCCTGCGAGCGGCCCCTGAGTGGGCAGGTGGGCCGACCAACCACACCCGCCCGGGCTGAGGGCACTGGGGCGTCTGAACGGTCGACTGGGCTCTCCTGACGCTGACCCGACCAGGGCTCCGAGTCCCCGTCCCGCTGTCCCTCCGTCACCGTGGGGCCACTCCTTGTCCAGCAGTGCGCACAGAACCCGAAAACGAGACTTCTGTGGAGGAAGCAGAGGACACTGCCGCCGGCCGGATCCAGGGTGTAGACAGGTGTGGAAACAAGCCCTCGTGTCACACTGAGGAGCGCGATTTGATCTTTGTTCCATGGGAAGGTCACAAGAGGGCCAACAAATGTGTCCCCCGCTCGGTCTATACGTGACCTTTTGCTTCTTGTACCACTTGGGACATAGTTGTTAATTGTATTTCTTTTTCTTAATGTTCATCTCTTGATTTTGAGCGAGACAGAGGGTGGGGGAGGGACAGAGAAAGATAAAGAGAGAGAGAGAGCATCCCAAACAGGCTCTGAGCAGTCAGCACAGAGCCCAGTGTGGGGCTTGAACACATGAACTGTGAGATCGTGACCTGAGCCAAAATCAAGAGATGGACGTTTAACCAGGGACGCCATTTGTATTTCTCCCTATCTTACTACCGCTAGTGTAGAAAGTCCAAGTGCTTGTACCTCGAGAAGTTCTTGTCCTTCTGGCAAATACTTACTAAGGGCCCCCTATGTGCCAGGGGCACCAGGGAAGCTTCAATGAACCCACATAAAACTCTCTGCCCTGGCGACACTCACAGGTCCCAGTGGAGGGAAGCCAGAAGCGGCAGAGACAGTCCGTGAGTAACCATCTAGAATGGTACAGGGTAATGGCTAAGCCAACCTAGCAGACCAAGGCCTATAGGGGACGCTGTATTTGGAGGAAAGGGGAACCGACAAAACTATTCTAGAAAGCTCATGGCTGTCGGTTCCTTGCTAAACTTGAGAACGGTTCTTATTAAAATATTACGAGTGACGGAAAACGTCAGCGTAGCTTGTTTCCAGGGGTGAACGGGGGCCAGCCTGCACCAGTGAGGTAAAAACACCCATTGTTAGAAACTAAACTGTACAAACTTACAAGTAAATAACTGACAATAAAGACATAAGTAAAAAATAATGCATATCGCTGCCTAATTATTTTAGTATATTTTACTATGGTTTGTGGTCTCCAGGTTCCTCAGGCCGATTGCACCCGGATGACAGAAATACTACGTAATGGGGGGGGGGGGCGGGTACCCGGCATCCTGGCTCCGTCCATGCTCAGTGATGTCAACTTCGTGGGTGGAAGTCATCGTGGTGGGAATGTTCACGGCGTGGCGATCGGCAGGTTCCTCTCACCCCTGCAGGTTGGCAGATGGCTACACACTTAAGGGCAAACGCTGCCTTCGCTGCTCTGGGACATGCTCTGCTCTGGCCGAGGACACAAGGCTGGAGGACCTTCGCTACATCAAATGAAAAGGGTGTGCGACACCGTTGGGGCCCCGGGGGGAGGGCTAGTGGGGGATGGCGGCCTCAGCTGTGCTTGCTCTCTGCTGCCATACCCTGCTTTTCAGGACACCTTACGCAGCCCTGGGACCTCCACTGTCCTGGTCTCTGGGTCCTGGACAGGAATGCCCCAAATCAAATCCCTTTCCCACTAAAAGATCTTTGGCTCCAAAATTACCAGACACTGCAGAGAAGCAGGTGCATAGATGACTTTGACCTGGACTAACCTCGAATTGGGAGAATTCTGAGACCTGGGAAGTTGCACTCGGCTCAGATGTCTGATAGAGTAAGTTGCATTTCCAGCAGAGGGTCACATGCTGTAGATAGATAGATAGATAGATACACACACACACACACACACACACACACACACACAACTGGAGTGGTTGCACGAAGTGAGTTCCATCAAGGGGGTTGTGTATTCCCCGCCTTGGTGTCCCTCAGTGCCTGAGAACATGCTGTTTAAACACTTCTGGACTCTTTGCAGCAATACCAGACAACGAGGGCACCCCTGGACCCCAAGAAGCGACATCTCCACCTCGGGTGGGGCTGCCACAGGCCACGGTGAGACAGCCCAGGCTCTAGAAGCCTGGAAATGAGTCAGAGAAAGGGGTAGTTAAGAAAGTCTGCGGCATTGTTAAATGGGACATTTCTACCTAGAGCTCCACTGTTGGGCTCCATTCCTCCAAATCTGTTTCATGGCAATATTGTCTGGGAAGAAATTTAACCACTTGCATTCAGCTTGGAAAAAAACATAGTGACTGTTTCAACAGAAATAAATAGGGATACTTGTGCCATAAAGATCTGGGGTTGATTGATGGATTCGTTCCTTCACTGCACGCTCCGCATGAGGACTGAGACATCACCCAGAAGAAAGATTCAGAGCTCGTGTGTCCCCGTTACTTCTTACCCGGCTGTATGGTCTAGCACCTTCTTGTTCACCGTTTCAATTATGGGAAAGGATTAAACTGAATGGAAAACATCTTCAGTGGTCCCACCTGTGACCGCCTGTGCCCGAACCCACACAAAAGTAGCAGCTTCAATAACGCAGCGGAAGCAAGTGTCTGGGGTAGGAAGAGATCTTGGGTTCTACGTGGTTTAAGGAGTGCAAGCGGCCAGGTCTGTGGGCAGGGTGCTGGAGCAGAGTGTTTTTCCCTGAGGGATAAGGACGTGTGTCCTCCAGAGATGGCACAGGGCTGTCCCTGCCTTGAGCGATGGGCAGGGTTTATCTGGCGTCTATTGTTTTTCTGGCTTAAGGGCGATCCTGGTTCCCAAATAATGGAGTCAAGTGGGGAGGCTAGAATTTGGGAGGCAGGTGCTACAGAGGTCTGGGGAGGGGAGGTGGGGAGCAGGGGGAGGGGAGTCTGTATGAACCACTGTTGGCCAAGCTGTCAACTTTCCAGAGCATTTGGGCTTCAGGACTCTGGGGGGGGGGGGGTGCACAGAGCCCCAGATGGCACAGGACAGCTTGGTGGCAATTCTATGTACTCCTCAGCGTCCAGATTCACAGTGGCTTCCAGAGAGAGATTTACTCTCCAACAATTTGGCGGTTTTATTTTTTCCGAATCTTTTTTGTTTGTTTTCGCTTCATTTTGTGTTGTTTTGTGTTAAACCACCTCCCTCGTGCCATGTACTATCCTGAGAAGTTATCGGATTTCTGATATTCAGGACAATCCCCAAACAAAGTGACCATGGTTTCCATTTTACAGATGAACCGACCAAGCCTGGCTGTCGCTTACGGCTTATTTTAGAATTTGTTTCCCAGGCAGTATTCTGAAAACTAAAGGATGACACCGACGGTGGTTGTAGTTTTTTTCTATGAAAAACATATCACTGAATTGAATTCTAGAACTCCAAATGTAAGTGCATTAAAGCAAAAACTTAAGGTAACATCCAAAAGGATTCTTTCTCCCTACTAGAGGTCAACTTGATGATTTGCACTTTATTTATTTTTTCAAGTGTATGTATTTATTTATTTTGAGAGATAGAGAGAAAGAGAGAGAGAGAGAGAGTGAGAGCAGGGAAGGGGCAGAGAGAGAGGGAGACAGGATCCCAAGCAGGCTCCACACTGTCAGCACAGAGCCCAACCCAAGGCTTCATCTCAAGAAACTATTAGATCATGACCTGAACCAAACCAAAAATTGGATGCTTCACCCACTGAGCCACCCAGTCACCCCAGCCTGGAATTACTGGAGCATCTCACGGTTCATGAGTTTGAGCCCCACATTGGGCTCTGTGCTGACAGTGCAGAGCTTGCTTGGGGTTCTCTCTCCCTCTCTCTCTGCCCAACCCCTGCTAGCGTTGTCTCTGTCTCTTTCAAAATAAATAAGGAAACTTTTAAAAGAAGGAAAGAAAGAAAGAAAGAAAGAAAGAAAGAAAGAAAGAAAGAAAGAAGAAAGAAAGAAAAAGGAAGAAGAAAGAAAGAAAGAAAGAAAGAAGAAAGAAAGAAAGATTTAGATTATATCTTTGACTAGTGTTCTTGCTATATTATAATAATTAACCAGTGCTTGAACACGTACGTAGAAGTACAAACACACCCATCTGTACTTAGTTCATCTGGAGACACCTATTGTTGGTATGGTGCCGAACACCAGGCCACCATCTAGGGGAAGATAAATGTGAGCTGCCCTCCAGGATGTTAGACGCGTGAAACAGACAAGTCAAGAGAGGAAGGTGTAACAAAGCTTAGAAGCCGGGAAGCCAAGTTCATGTGGGGTGTCTGGGGGTATGAGGCAGGGAGACGTCTGTTCTGGCAGAAATCAGGGTGTCTCAGGGACACGCTTGGGAAGACATGACCCCCAGCCCTAGGGAAAGAGGACACAGAGTGGGCTTCTTCTGCGGACAGTGTCCATCTTCCCAGGCCAGCCCCCAGAGGTGTTCTGGAACCTGCCAGCAGTTCCGAGCGGTGCTTAACTAAACAGCCTCTGATAATATCTTCTCCAGTCTGGGAAAGCTGTACATTTTAAAAACGAATCATACTTGCAACATCATTCAACTGCACAAGTCAGCAATTATTTTTTTCTTTCATTTCAACTGAAAATGGACTTAGCGTGTCTTTCAGCCTATTGAATTTGCCTTATACTAGATTAGTCTTTTAAATTAATCTTTTAAAATCTCTTGTTAAATGATTCCTGACCCCCTCAGTCTGTCCGTGCTGGGAACCTCCCTTCCCCCCGCCCAGCTGGACCCACCAGTCAGGTCTCATTTCTTTTTCCGGGTTCTTCTCCATTCTGTTCCTCGTGGAAAATGCCAAACAAGAACCATGGAAGATAAGTATTCTGTGTAAAACACATTATTTTATATGTGACGTGTTTCTATCAGCATACAGGTAAACACTTCAGATTATGCATTGCTTGGGAAAATGGCTCCATTTTTAAATGTCTGACTGGATATGGTTATTATTTCAAGTTTTCCAAAAGCTTCAAGTTGTGGGCAAATATCAGAAAGGCGTTTGGACACACGAGCCAGGCGCGTTCTCTGGTCTTTCTCCTTCAGGTTGTTTCAGGGTATTTGTAGAAGAGCTGAGTAAACTGAGACTCCCATAAATGTTTAGTTACAGTTTCACGCGGCCCCCGGAAGGAGGCAGAG
The DNA here is from genome assembly GCF_018350175.1 of Felis catus. Taxonomy (NCBI): domain Eukaryota; kingdom Metazoa; phylum Chordata; class Mammalia; order Carnivora; family Felidae; genus Felis; species Felis catus. The sequence goes on along the minus strand of NC_058368.1, from coordinate 235,987,380 downwards.
CAGGTGTGACTGCCAGAGTTCACTTGAAATGGGGCCTCCTCATATCACACTGAAATAAGTAATTCCACAGTAAGACTGAAGAAAAACGAGCCCTGAAAATGTTGCACACGACCTACTGATACAACTACTTTTCCCTAGTAATTCCCCACCGAGGGTGACTGATTCTAGAGAGAACTTCCGTGACTTTTTCCAGGATTCTCTTTAGGGGAGCTAAAATATTAGCACGTGCTATTGTGACAGTGCTTCAACGATCTCCCCCTCGTTGCCCTTTAGAAGAAGACACAACAGTCCCCTTCTCAGGAGACATCCGGGCTGTTTCAGAGGTTTGCAAAATTACTGCTGCTCCTTAAATTCTGGGGGAGACACAGTGCACGTAGCATGTCACTAGGTGGAAACTCGCATTATTCCACTTCTTCGATGACAACAGAACAGGCATGGTTTTTTTAATCAAACATTGCTCTGAGGAGAAAGAGAGTACCACGGTATTCTTTCTACAGGAATGCTGGCAGCAACGAAACCCATGCACGTGATGTCTCCGTCAACATTCAACAAAATTAAAGCTCAATATTCAACAAAATTAAACAAAATCTCTCCAGAAGGCGTATAAAAGCTACCGGATTATTGCACCAATTTCATATGAAATGGTGCATTTCAATTCTGGTTAGCAACAAGGAAAATGCTTTTCCTGTCTGAAAAACAGAACAAAACAGAACACCAGAGCCCAGATAAAGGCTTGGAGACGATCAAGCACGTGCGAGAAAGTGCCGCCCGACCAGCACGGGTGAAGGACCCCCCCCCCCCCCCCGTGACACCTGGCTGGGAAGAAATGTATTTTCATATTTCCCTGACTTGGTAGTTTCTAAAAGCTCTGACAGCATTTTTAGCACATCCAATTTGCAATTATTGTTCAAAGTCCGTGCGATTTTCTGTTACAAGTATTAAAGCCACTTTATTGTTTTAGCGAAGTTAGGTTGGTTTTCCTCCGAGCGTTCTTTCTTCTTATTTTTTGACAGTGGCCACTGTCTTTCCCCCTGCATCAGACACAGATACACTGCAAAGGAGTTCGTTTCGCCTCACGGTCCGACGGTATCCGAAACCAGGTTCCATCCAGAATACATCAAAATGCAAGAAACGAAAAGTCTGGTTCCCATCCCTTTCCAGAATGTCAGGCTTATCGGATTTCCGTGCTGTTTGGAAATGGAGGATGTCATGTCTTCAAGAAGATTTCCCCTTTAAAAATGGCTTTATGGTTTGGGGTTCGTATTTCCTTTTACATTTTCCCTTCTGTGTTCTTCCAGGGCAAAGCAGAAGGATGAAAATTGCTTCTGCCCTGTGTTTGGCACGTATGGCAGCCAGGGCTACAGCGAATATACATTTTCTATCACAAATACCTACAGCTCCACCTGCATATATAAATATGCAAATACAGACATAACCATATGTGCTTTCCACGGGGGTGTTAAGTTAGACCTTCAAAACAGAAAGTGGTCTAGAAATGGCATCTTGATTAGGATCACAATAGAGGATACCTCTCAGCCCCGCAAGAAGAAGTTGTACCACCCGTGGTTTTATGCTACATGAAGCTTCACCCTTTTGGCAACATGTTAGATTAGATCCACCATATACTTTTTGGATTCCGTGATATTTGATATTGCAATCGTTAATTGTTTGAATTTCATATTTTTTAAACCAGTTTCCTTTGGCAAGAAAGTTTTGTTAACTTCTGTTTTCCCTAAGAATGTCTCGTTTCGGGGTGCCTCCCGAGTGGCTCAATCGGTTGGGCGTCGGACTTTGGCTCAGGTCGCGATCGTGAGTTCGAGCCCCGTGTCGGGCTCTGTGCTGACAGCTCAGAACCTGGAGCCTGTTTCGGATTTTGCGTCTCCCTCCCTCTCTGCCTCTCCTCTGCTCACTCTATCTCTTTCTCTCTCTCCCTCTCTGAAAAAAACAAATAAACATTAAAAAAATATTTTAAAAAAAAGAATGTCTTGTTTACAAAGAGACAACCATAACATGCTTAATGTGGAGAAAATCTTGAAACATAAAGGTAAAGGCAAGCGTAGACTATAATAAAATAGTCAGCCAAGTGGCCCTTTTATACTTTCAGAATTAAAGGATTTATTTGATTTTAGCCTATGAAAAAAACATGTTTTGCATTTGCTTTTAAATCACGAAATAGATACGTGTATGTCATCCCGACTCTGTTTTTGGAAAACCTGCACATGGCGTAAGTTCCAGTGGCCACTTCATTTCTGATCATCTGGATCACTGTGAAAAATACCCATTTAAAAACCATCCATGTAAATATTCACAGTGAATCATAAATGTGACCGGAAAAGCAAATATAAATAACGTCAAGTGTGTTTTGTGTGTTTTCTCTACTGGGCTTTTTTTCCCCCCCTTTCTTTCTTTCTTTCTTTCTTTCTTTCTTTCTTTCTTTCCTTCTTTCCTTCCTTCTTTCTTTCACATCTTAGCAGACTTATTTTGGTAGATTACTTTCAGAAAACTTTTCCAACGTGTTTTAAAACAGTCGGTTAAAAAAGTTAGGGACAAAGCACAGGATGAATATAAATTATTTGTCAACATATGGTAGCAGAGGGCGGGCCGAATGGAGCGTCCGCACAAAGGGCAGGCATTGTCTGGGGTGATGAAGTTCTCAAATTGAAGTCCTGTGTTAGCGCGAGAAGTTGCTCGCATGTTCTGGGGTTACAGCGCTTGGTAAAGCCAGGGGCAGCTGCACCAATTGTACATAATTAGTCAAGGTCAGACACTGCAAATGGAGGACACTCACCATTTGTCAGGAGGACAATGGAAGGGGACCTGAGTGTTCTCAACTGGGGAACAGCCGTGAGAGGGGCGCATTGAATGAGGGGAAGCAAGCCCGCCCTGTTTTGTGCTCCCTGGAAGGGGGGGGCGGCCACTCAGGACGACTCACATGCTAGCACTAGCTAGGCTAGCCAATGTCACAAAACACAATCTTGTTTTAACTACCAGAAGCATATGTTCATTGACACAGTGTGATGTTGGGGACACTTGAAGGGAACAGCGAAAGAAGAGACAAGAGAATAAACGTATTTCCTGCATGTGCGGGGGATTTCCTGTTCCCTTCTCCAGTCAATGGTGCGATCTTTTAAGTTCCCAACCGACGCGGTGTAATCCTTTCAGTAAAGAGGTGATTACTTTCAAATGAGCAGTAGAGCTTGCAATGAAGAAAAACGGTTTGAGAGGGAATGAAGTGCCCCGGTCTTAAGAGTTGCTTCGAGAAGGGCTCCGTTTCCAACAGCAGAGATTAAACACCGAGGCAAACGGTCTAGTCAAAGAAGTTAAGGTGAGGGAAAACGTTCGGTCCTGATCGATATTTTACAGCCACCATGGAATTCGACTCCACCCCAAAAGCGAGTGCGTGGCGTGAGTTTGAAAGCTCCAAAGTCTGCGGGAGTTTCAAAGAAGAGAGAAGAGGGATGCTAGCTAGCGTGCAAGCAGAGATCCGCAGAGTTTGAGGCGCTCATTGTGTGAACGCCTGCATCCAGGGAAGAGGAGGGCTCCCCACTTGCCTCCAGGCCGGCTCTGGGGCTGCTCCTTCCAGCCCGGGTCAGGGTGCTGCAGCCCAGGGCGGGCTTCGCCCCGGAGGACCCAGCATTCTGCCGGGCACGTCTGCCCCCCTTCCCTGAAGCAGCCCTGTGGGAAGGAGCAAGGACAGGCAGAAGGGACGGCTGGCACAGAGGGGACCATCAGGTCTGTGTTCTGCCGTGATTTCTCATTAGCTCGCTCTCCCTGATCACAATTTCCAGGTGACATTCTTTCTTTGGACTCAGGGCCCTCATTAGTGTCTCATTATAATGTCTTCCCACACATCAGATTTATTTCAGCCCATGCACTTTGCAGCCCAGTTTCCACCTGCCGCGGGAGGAAAGAAAAGTCAAAGACTTACTTTAAAAGTAAGGATCTCGTTGATGGCTCATACACGCACAAACACTTGCACACAAAATCTGTTAGGCACGGCAGAGCACCTTGGACTCGCAGAAGATGCCAGAAGAGCCAGGCGGTTTACCACCTCTTATAATTATACATCCTTATAATAGCAATTCATTATCTCGTTGTGTACAAAGCAATCCATTTCTGGTTAGCCTTTTATCACACTTCCATTTTCAAGGGAATAAATCAGAATAAGGAGAAACTGCACCATAAAACCCTCCCCCGGTGCTGCCTGCAAGGCAGGTGAATTCGATATTACACATAAATTTCTGAGTTTTTGCGGGAAGAAACTGTACACACGTAAGCCTAGTCATGTCTGCAGTGCACAAGCACGCGCACACGCACACACACACAGTACTCGGGGCTCTCCTCTGTCTTCGCTGCTGAGAGAACAACCCCAGCTCTTTCTCCCCAATCCCCTCACCTCTCCATATAAAGAGCGGGGGAAACGTGTCATTTCTGATATTAGAGCCATTTCTGCCATATTCTCCATTGTCAAGATTTTCTCTTGTGTCCTCTGGAGGAAATGATAGAATCTGCTGTGTAATTTAGTCAATCCCCAAATACAGTCTTAGGAAGCTCACTCTCTGTCAAGTTAATAAAGATAATGAAGTATTAACTCCTTTATTTCTCTGCAGTGCACTCCATCCTTGGGCATCAGGAACCGACAATTTTATGTAAGCAAGGTAAATTATGCTCTTGGCTTTCTCACCGGGAAATACATCTGGCAATTAAAAATGAAAGACACTATTAAGTGAAGCCATCCTTCACAGCATTCCTGTTATGCACGCTTTCTCTAAATTGAGAAAAAGAAATGCTGCCGTTTCTATCTAGCGGAAACGCATTCGCTGCAGTGCCTTGGAGATGGCTTTTCGGGGACATCCTCGCGTGAAGCCCGCTGCGCAGTCTCACTCCCACTGTCCCCGCGTCCACCCACTACTGTGCCAAGTAGTCTCCTGGCGGTTCATCACGGCGGGGGCCGGGGGCTGGGGGGACAGAAAGCACACAGGCTCTCCATTGTTTCAATTTAATCCCAAAGTGGAATATTAACTGCTAACGTGAGAATATGATTCAGCACGTTTATCACCATGTCATTACGTCTGATTATGTTTATTTCAGTCTCCAGCCCGCGCAATTAACACAGTCCCTACAGACATACAGGCAGTCCTATATTTATTTCTGATCTTCAGCGTGGCTGAAATGGACTCAACTCGTATGAAGAAATAACCTTTATCATTAAACATTCGCTGCTTCAGCTGCAGCCTTTGATAAATGAAGAGTGGTTCCAGGAGCCAGGAGTGCATTCAGACTGAGCTAATTGAACCCTACGAAGGCAGCGGTTCCCGTGTAACGTACGGGTGACTCTCCTCCTTCTCCCTAGATGAAAGAAATGAGCTTCACAGGTTAGCTTCCTCTGAACGAAGGGTGAAGAAGCACATTTCTAATGAAAACTAGAATGACTTTACTATCTATATATACTCTACTTTTTGTCTTTAACTTAGGTTTAGAAAAAAAAAACAGTTCCTAATATATCTCTTATAATCTCCTATTTGACATTATACTTGGACTCCTACTTAGCCATCACTGTGACGTATCATAACATAACCCAAATGTGCGTTAGCTGAATAATTCAGGACATGGCAAAACTGTGCCTTGTTCTTGCCCCCCCCCCTAAATTTAAGAGTGGCTTAAAATTACATATTAACTGCCTGTTAATTGCAGGCAGAAAAAGGATTCATAGGAGAAGTGGTTCCTCTGAGTTGACGCTTATTCCAATTTTTCAGATTAATTCCTCTAATTTTCAAATAGTAGTTGAAAAACTACGAAAGTCTAAGAATCAGCCGTGTGGTTTTAAAATTTCCTCTTTGTCTCATAAAGTAATTGTTTTCCACTTTCAAGTATCTTAACACTATAATTATTACCATCAATCTTTTTTTAAAGACCAGACTTAATGCTTACTTCCTGGTAGTGAATTTTAATAACTACCACAGCGTACCCAATGGGAATCCTGGTGACCTAAAATAATTAATGCACCTCAGAAAGGGCCAGAACTGTTCATCAGGAGCATGCTGGGAAAATCTTACAGAGCGAGCTTTGCAATGCAAGACTGTACCCGCGACAGACCAAGTTAAGATTGTTTGGTCTGGGGTTTAAGTTTAGCTTTCAATATCTTCATCTTTGCTACGTGGAGATAATCACATTCAGTGGACCAAGGGTCCCTGAGAATTTTTGTTGCTATTTCGGTTTGCTCCACATCCTTGTGCTTTCTTAATGCAAACCATTAACCAACTACTCACCTTGAATGGGGATCCTCTGGTTCACCCCCCACAAGGTGAGAGGACGCAGGGCTGATGGGGAGGGTGGCTGTCTGGTTGGACCATCGCATGCCCCCCTGAAGCCGCTGCCTGGGACTATTGCGAGGGAGCACGCACGAACTCTCAAGTGTATGTTAGGGTGTCAGTGTTTCTTCTGAAGCGTAAAAAGTGCATTCGACGTGTCATTATTTCAATAGGTGTTAATAAAGAAAAGGTTAATCATTAGCCTTACGTATCTACTGAAATTAGCTGCTGGAATAGTCTATTGTCTTCAAGAATCTGAGGTAGCGATCTGAAGGAAGATTTTATATTTTACATCGGGCAGCTCCTAAACTGTTATATGAATTATCTCCATGTCTGACATTACTGGATACAGTTCAGAAATCCAAGCTTTTACTGAATGAGGGGCTCATACATCTAAACAATGGCACTATTAGTGATTTGGCCAGATTGTTTCTCCTTGGTTGATGCTGTTTTCTGTTTTCTGTTTTTTTTTTTTTCCTTCTGTCTTTTCATTGTAAAGACAGTCACTGTATTTCTCAGCCCCGTTCCAAAATATTAACTGGGGAGCTGCTCACTTCCACTCGTGCCAAACTTCTGGCAGGAATTTATGAAAGATGCCCAGGAAAAGAGAAAAACGTAGTAGTGGTGGTAATTTGGAATACTGACCATAGGTGTAAACTTTAGAAAAGGCCCTTTTCTGAAACAGCCATCTGGAGTGGACCAACAGCTCCCTCTGCCCCCTCCACGGGGGAAGTGCTCATGACCGCGGCACCGTGCGGATGCGGGGGCTGGGCTGTGCAGACATCTGCACGCTTCCTTGATCTGACAGGGAGTTCCAGAAAGGCGGTGCCAGTACAGACCGGGCAGAACCCGGGGGAAGCCCCCATCAGCGCTGCCCAGGTGAGACCTGTCGCCAGCTTCTCTTCATTAGCCCACTGATGACTGGCCGGAGGTCACAATGAAAGGGAGGGTATTTTTTATGACATTATTAGCGAGAGAAGTATTAAAGGTGACTCCATTTGTCATGCCTTATTAGCAAAAGCAGGGGAAAATATTCAAATAGCAATACATCCAACCTCCCCGCCAAATTCTGCCAAGTCGCTTTGACTTTCCCACGTCCCCCGCCACACCAGTTCCTTCCAGTTTGTGGGAAGCTGTGGGCAGATTTGCCCATGGAGGCCAGGAAGAAACGGGGTCACTTCATGGTGGTGTGGCCTGAGACCTTAATGTTTTTTTTTTTTTTTTTTTAATTTTTTTTCAACGTTTATTTATTTTTGGGACAGAGAGAGACAGAGCATGAACAGGGGAGGGGCAGAGAGAGAGGGAGACACAGAATCGGAAACAGTCTCCAGGCTCTGAGCCATCAGCCCAGAGCCTGACGCGGGGCTCGAACTCACGGACCGCGAGATCGTGACCTGGCTGAAGTCGGATGCTTAACCGACTGCGCCACCCAGGCACCCCTGAGACCTTAATGTTTTGCATGCTTTCTTGAATTCCCAATATTTATCTCTCATGAATACACCTACACCCGGGTGATCAAATGTGTCCCTCCACCCCCGGTGGCCTGGGGTGCTGGCATGGAAAATGCTAGTTTTGAGGAGCAAACAGAAGGGCTGAGAAACAGCACAAGAGCTTCGCGTGCGTGTCGACACGCAGGTTTACAAAAGACCTTTCATTTTGTTTGTTAACAAATATGCGCCCCCCCACACGTACATCTCAAGCATGCCAATAAATTTATTGACCTTTCCTTGTCATGAGTACCCCAAAATAAAAATATATACGTATGCTAATTAATTACGTGCGACCTAATTTAGATATTCCCATCCTGCGGCCTTAGAAAAACCATTAAATGTGATCATGACTAGTTAAAACCACACTTCTCACCTGAAATCCTCTGCCTGAGATACAGCAAACTACTAATTTGCCTCAGTAGGGCTTAGCTTTCACTCAGAGCCATCTTCCTGGTCCAGAGGTGGCATTCACTCATCCACTCATCCATCCGTCCATGTATTTAAGATCATTGAAGACTTCCTAAGGTCACGGGCAGGGAGCAGAGCACATGGAGACAGGCCCATCTGCCCAGGGTGCCCGCAACGGAGAAGAGGGCTGGCGAGATCTACCACTGACACCAGAAGAGACAGAGGTGTAGACGCTAGCAGGAAATGCACCCCAGAGGTGTGGCTGTATTTCCCTGTACAAGCAGCCATGGCCTTGAATATATATATATATATATATATATATATATATATATATATATATGTCTAAAACTATTAACAGTCTAACATCCTCATGTGCCTTAGCGGGCATTGGCTTCTGCACACAGGACACACAGCTATTGCCTTAAATTAAAACAAAATGCTCCCTCGAATAATACGTCTCTCTCGTTTGCTCCTCACTGTATACACGCACAGATGCATACTCAATGTGATACAGTCATTTATCAAATTAAAACAAAAAAACGAATTATTTAGGTACTAACAAAGACACAGCCTTGTAAAAAATAGGAATTTATTAGCACCCCATCCTCGGCACGTACATTGATAGGAAATATAATTAAATCAGCATTATTTTTTTACCACTCACTCAGCATAAATTGTCGCTGGCTTTGCAAGACGGAGACAATGCATTGTTTGTGCTCGTGATGACAATAGTCTTTGTGGCTGAAATCCTTCTTCTTCTTCTTCTTTTTTTTTCTCTCGCATATAAGGGATCTCCGTACCCAAAGTCTGGCAAATGCAGGGAGAATGTTGAATAATAGCTTCCCCCCCCCCAACATGCCATCCAGAAATTCTCATCCGGCCAATTGCCAGAGCAGTATGTATGGGAAACATCCATGAACCAAGAGCTGACGAGGAATGGCTCTTAGAAGTCACTAATTATTTGATTTCTAGGATTCACACCAGATAAATCCCACTCACTGAGAGGCGAAAGACACGATATGCCGGTGCTTCCAGGCTTTGAACATACGCTGTCAGCCTGGGCAGCTAGAGCAAAATGCTATGAACTAGGGAGCCTGAACAACAGAAATGTATCTCTCAGAGTTCTGGAGACTAGGAACATCGAGGTGCCGACAGTTTGGGCACTTTTGGCTTGTAGATGCTGCCTCCTCTCTGTGTGCTGACATGGCCTTTCCTTGGTGAGTGCTCCTGGAAAGACACCTCCCTCTCTCTTTCCTCTTTTCAAGGAACTAGTCATAGGGGCCCCGCCTTGGTCACCTAATCTAAACCTAATCACCTCCAAAGACCTCCCTTCAAAACCATCACAGTGGAGCCTAGAGCGTCAACGTATGAATTTTAGGAGAACGGAAATACGCAGCCCATAGTAGGTACCGTACTCTTTTTCGACTACTATGACCTCTGAAGCTCTTCTCTTCTGGAACCACAGATTATACCAAAGTGGTTCCGCTTAGTTTTGAAAGACCGGAATAAAACAACGTAACACAACACCTCCCAAAATGAAGTAAATAAAACAGAACAAACCAGACCGAGCTTAAATGGCCCCCATGATCTCCACCCGCACCCACTCAAGGAGCCCGTCTACCAAGCCCGTCTACAAGGGCACACCCAGCCGTTTGCCCAAGTAATGCTACCGGCCCAAACCATCCGCTTAACTTCTGCGGTGACTTTTTCCAGGATCACTTCTCACAAATTCTCCTCTGCGTTCCCACAGCCGCTGCCCTGCGTGGTGTTCTTGGATCCTCATCTCTACACCAGGTGATCTGGAGGTGTCACTTCCGGTTACAGACGTCAACAAGCTCCTGTCCCCTCTTCTCTTATTTTTTTCCTCTTATATTACACGGGAGTTAACGTCGGTGAGAAACAGAATTCTGAGTGACAGTATGAGGAACAAGGGCAGACGCTGTGAAAAAGGCCGTGCTGGTGTGACAGAGACGTCCCTTGCATGCGGAGGTGTCCCCGGGGCCCAGGTCCGGTGGGGGGACTAGCAGTGACACGTGGGCGTTGACTTGAATATATGGGTGCTCCCTGGCTTCTTGCTGCAGGGCTCTGAAGGAGAAAGTGGGTGACTGAGAGACGTCTCTGCCTGCAACCCCCTTCCCTACCTTCTACCCAAGGAGAGAAGGAGAGAAGGAAGAAGGAAGACCTCTGTGAAACTCTGTGGCTCAGATGCCCGCGGACAAATGGGAACTGACGGGGGGTTGTCTCGCTGTGTTATGGGCACACAACCTTCTAGTTTAGTGGAGAGGACTTTTGCCTGTGCACCTTTGTCATTGAAAAAACCTCAAAACCGAGCACATTTGAAGAAAGCAGCAGTCCGCTAAACCAGAGTCTTCGCACACGTGGGGAGATTACCCCCACCCTTGAAGGGCACCCGTTGCTAGCGTAAGTTTGGTCCACGAGCTTCTGCACCAGGAGCCTCTCCACGCGACGCCCATCGTGAGCGGACCCCTGCAGGTGCACCCCACAGCTGTTGCTAACAGTGGGCACTTCCTTACACGTGCAAAGGTTCCAGAAACATTTCCCGGCTGGCTCAGTGTCAATGGATGAGTTGGTATAAAAGTCTATGGGCACCATGCAATACAAAGTTCTTATTGCAAAAACCTCCGTGCTCACAACTTTCCTGTGGTTTCTCAAAGACCGTCCCCGTCTCCTGGCGGGCCGGTAGCAGTTGGGGTTAGTCCGTGGACACGCTGAGGACAGCTCATCTGGCCACGTGGCTGGCGGTGGCTGGAAATGGCACTCACAGCAGGCACAGTATCCTCTAGAACTCGGGTCTCGCTTCTCTCCTCAATCACCTTCGTGAAGCAAGGCCCATGAGACCATATCTGGGATAAAGTCACCAGATTTTCTTATGCATAATCCAGACACATTATCAAAGGACTCGTTCCCTACATATTAAGGCAGCAAATCTGGGGTACCTGGGTGGCTCAGGTGGTTAAGCATCTGACTTCAGCTCAGGTCGTGATCTCATGGTTCCTGGGTTCCAGCCCCGACAGCTCGGATCCTGGAGCCCGCTTCAGCTTCTGTGTCTCCCTCTCTCTCTGCCCCTCACCCCACTTGTGCTCTGTTTCTCTTTGTCCCTCTCTCTGTCTCTCAAAAGCAAACAAACATCAAAAAAATTTTTTTTTTGCAGAAGGGACGAAATGACCCCGTTAGTCTGAGACTAGACATACCTATGTGGCCGAGATGAAACTCCTGTCGCTTCACACGCGGAGGGAAATGTGGAGCTGATCTGGGGGACGGAGGGTGAGGGAGGTGGCAGCGAAGCATGACGCCCGATCAAGTTACCGTGGATAGTTTCCTCTGGTAAAGTGCCCGGGATCCAAACACACACCTGGCCAGAACCACTGTTCCTAAAGGCAGGCGGGCCTTCCCGGCGCTGGGAGCAAAAGCAGAGCCCTGGAGGAGGAAGCGAGGCCAGGCTCCAGTCCCAGGCCACACTGTATCCAGCGAAGAACAAGGAGAACAGGAGGAGAAGGGAGAAAAGGAAGGGAGGGAGGAGAAGAGGAGACACGTGTAGAAATTAGAGTAGAAGGTGCCTAAATAAAGAAAAAACTTTAATCGCACACGGTGTGATTCAATCTTTGTGAAATCAAAGAATGGGCGAGATTAAGGTACGCTAGTAAAATTCAGAATAGTGATACCGGAAGGGAGCGTTGACTGGAAAGGGCACCAGGGAACGTTCTGGGTGATGCAGCCGTCGTATGTCCTATGCTGATGACGATTGCTCCACCGTGTGCAATGGTCAAAGCTCATCGACCCGAACCCCGAAGATCTGTGTATTTGGCTATAGGTAACGTGTGCCTCGCTGATAATAATGAAACCAGTACCAAGTATCTGATACTTGGTGATGTCGACATTTTTGAACAGGATAGCCTCAGTGCTTCAGAAATCTGATCTCAGCAGGCGGCGGCCAGGCTTCCGTTTTCGGGTTTCCTGAGCCCCCTCTTGCGCCCGTGACACCACGGAGTTATGCGTAAATAAATAATAGTGCAAGCAGTGCACTGGAACACTCGCTTCACCTGGGAAGCGCAAGGTTATTTTTGTAGCTGTGTCCTGTCTTCCCGTGTGGAGGGTGATTTATGGTTTTCCGCCGCGCTCTATCATCATCGGGCCCACCTTTGTTTCCATCATAGTTAATTAAAGGGAAGGTCATTGTCACCTTATGTTTTAAACCTTCTTAACATAATATATCACCCTTGGTACACTTTAATAAGGGGATTTGTGAAGGAATGGTGTAATAGGAAAAAAGTTTACGGCATAATCCATCCCGTTCACAATTACACTTTAGCTATTGCACATAATGAAAGTTAATAAGTAGACAAAACGAAGGGTCTGTCTTGGGATTCATTCAAGTGTTGATTAATTGGCTGAGTGATATAGTGGAAAAGAAGATACCTCGCTTTTCTAAACTGCAGGCAAACGTGGCCAAAACGCGCTCCATTTAAAGGACAATCTCTCCTTTCCTTTTTCCTTGCAAATTGTCACCCCCAAACAATGTGAAATTAATTAAACATCTGTTTATTGAATGCCTTCCACGTGCCAGGCGTAGTAGGAAACCTGGAACATGAAGGGGTGAAGTCAGATACCGGCCCCTTCCCCGAGGGGGCCAGAGACTAGTGTTGGTTCAGATACAAAGGAAGGACAAATTATTTATTCTAAATGGTTACTCCTGGGGATACCAGAATTAGTTAAGATTCATAAGAATGACTGAAATAATATTAAGTACGCCAAGCACATCTGCCAAGAAAATGCTAAATCCTTCTCCGAAGCCATTTATTTTATTTAACAGACACTTATAAAGTACTTACTAAAAGACAGCCATTGTTCTAAGTGTTCTCCAAATATTAAGTCATTTCATACCAACAACATCCTTAACGAGGAAGCTACCATTATCATTCTTCTTTTAGAAACGAGAATATGGAGGCACAGAGTGATCAAGGAATTTACACAAGGCGGTACAGTTCTCCGGAAACTGCGCTCGTATCCACCGGGCCACGCTACCTTAAAATAAGATCCCTTTGACAGTTTCAAAAAATAATGGCTTTTTACTAGATTTTCAACGGGAAGGGGTACTTTCGCGCAAAGATCTTACAGGGTCTGTATATTTAACAGTAATGCCTGGTCTTATTAAACAACACAACTCACCTAAAGTAAAGAACCTAGTGGCCCAGTCGAAGGAAATTGCTGACCCAGTTAAAATTTAGCAGAATGTGAGGCAAGATGAGGAAAATGTGTTTGGAAGCATATCCTCCTAGGCACTTGCAAAAAGAAAGGGGATGTGTTAAATATCAGATGAGGGCTACGTGAAGCGAAGCTTCACACATCAAGAAAAGTGTCACCGTGATTAAGGTAGAAGGGGCTCATCAACGACACGATGCACTGTTTGAGTTATCAACAGGCCCATCTTTGATCTGCGTTCCCCTAGGATAAAAACGGATGCAGGCTTGCATAATGCAAAAGACGAATGCAAAATAAAACAAATCACAAATGGCCAAGTGAGAATTGAGCACGCACAAGAGTGGCCGGCAGTTTCTAAAATGACTACAGTGATCCTGCCTCCTGGCATTCACACCCTTGCCCAAGGCCCTGCCCCTGAGTGCAGGCTGGACCTGGTGACTCACTTCTGGCAGCCAGAACCCAGTGTGGACTCGGGGGTTATGTTCCAGAGAGGGTGGTTTCCGTCTAGGCTATTGCCTCTCTCGCTTGTTCGCTCTGATGAAGCTACCTAGTTAGATGCTCTAGAAAGGCTCATCAGACAGGGAGGTGAGGGCGGCTCTGGACAAAAGCCAGCAAGGAAAGGAGGTGTCAGTCCAACAGGCTGCCAGGAACCAAATCCTGTCATACGCACAGAAGTGGGAGTGGAGGTGGATCCTTCCCCAGGCGAGATTTCAGATGAGACCGCAGTCCTTTTAGACACCCTTACTGCAACCACAAGAGAAACCTGACCCAGATAAGCTGCATCCACATTCTTGACTCACAGAAACTCAGAGATAATATATATATATCCAGCTGTGGGGCACCTGAATGGCTCAGTCAGTTAAGCGTCTTGCTCTTGGTTTCAGCTCCGGTCAAGATCTCACAGTTTGTGAGTTCAAGCCCCACATCAGGCTCCGTGCTAACAGTGCCGAGCCTGCTTGGGATTCTCTCTCTCCCTCTTTCACCGCCCCTCCCCACTTACCTTCTATGTCTCTCTCAAAATAAATAAAAACAAACTTTAATATATACAATATATGTCAGATATATTATATATTCCATGCTTTACTATTACTTGCTTTTTTATGTGATTTATTATGCACCAATATATAATAAAAGCACTTTTCTTTCAACACATACTTATTTTCGGGGGGCCTGGGTGGCTCAGTTGGTTAAGTGTCCGACTTCGGCTCAGGTCACAGTCTCGTGGTTCGTGACTTTGAGCCCCACGTCGGGCTCTGTGCCGACAGCTCAGAGCCTGAAGCCTGCTTCAGACTCTGTGACTCCCTCTCTCTCTGTCCCCTCCCCAGCTCATACTCTGTCTCTCAAAAAATATATAAACATCGAGGGGCGCCTGGGTGGCGCAGTCGGTTGAGCGTCCGACTTCAGCCAGGTCACGATCTCATGGTTCGGGAGTTTGAGCCCTGCGTCGGGCTCTGGGCTGATGGCTCAGAGCCTGGAGCCTGTTTCCGATTCTGTGTCTCCCTCTCTCTCTGCCCCTCCCCCGTTCGTGCTCTGTCTCTCTCTGTCCCAAAAATAAATAAACGTTGAAAAAAAATTAAAAAAAAATATATAAACATCGAAAAAAATTTTAAAAAACCCCACATACTTATTTTCTGCTAAAAGCCAAGAAAGCGGACGCGATACTGAATACAGGCGAGGTGCAGTGTCTTCCCTAAGGGAGTCTGCAGTCTAACAGTGGCAAGTTGTGTCTATGTTCCCAGACACTTTGGGATAAATTGTCATGCTGCTTGGACAATGTGGAGCAAGAGGGCCTCTGGAAACATGTGTGTAAAACACCAGACCCAACATTCTAAATGATGAAATGTGATGACTTAGTGTTTATCGGCGTATTCATGCTTCGTTTTGTGTCAATAGAACACAGCAGTTTAGGGGCAATGTTAGCAGGTGATTCGCTGGTAGAGATGGTGGAGATAGGCCTGGGAGATTTGGGTGCGTTGCCTGGAAATCGGGAAGCTCTGGAACATGACTGCTCCTTTGTTTACCTCCACCCCGTGACTCTCACCAGGGCTGTAGCAAAACAGCGGAAGAATGGGAATGAGAAAGGACAGTATGACGGGTGACGTGTCTGCTTTTCTTCAAACGAACGTGTGTTCCGCAGCTCTCTGGGCCAGACACGGTGGTTGTGCTGAGAGATACACATGTATCTTACATGTCTCCTTATGGCTACACAGAGATAAAGGAGACACTTATTTTTGTAAATGTGTATTTATTTATTTATTTCAAGAGGGCAGGGAGGGACAGAGGCAGAAAGAGAGAGAGAGAGAGAGAGAGAGAGAGAGAGAGAGAGAGAGAGATCCCAAGCAGGATCTGCGCTGCCAGCTCAGGGCTCAACTCCAGGCTTGATCCCCTGAACCATGAGATCATGACCTGAGATGAAATCAAGAGACGATTGCTCAACCAACTGAACCACCCAGGCGCCCCCCAAAAGGAGGCACTTTTAACTTGAAAATATATCTTACCCAAGTTGCCTGACTTTGTCTGCCAGGTGCTCGTAGAGACGTTCTCAAGAGTACGAGGTGGGCGTCACACGTGTAACTCAAGCTCTAAAGTTTCTTCAGGTAGTTTTATTGATGCTTTGTCTCCCAAAATGAGCACCTGTGTTTGCAGCTCCTCTGTATAACAACCCTAACATGACATAAGATACTGGGTATATATCAGTTTGTTTCTTGGGGACACGTGCTTACTTTCTAATAATATCAAACAAACATTTTAAGATACATTTTGAAGTATCCGTTCAGTGGGCGTCTCTTTCTCTTACTGGGGGAAAGTGCAGGCCAAATATTCATGAACATGGTGCATCGGTTTCACCCACCAGAGACGACAAGTTAGTTTCATTTGATCTTGCGCAAACTGCTTTGTTGCTGGAAGACGACTTTATGGCCTGTGAGGAGGGAAATGGAGAGATGGCCCAGAGGGCCCTTGAGTCAGTACGACCTGTCTGGAGTTTGTATGGAGAGACACCCTTCACTACTTACCAGCTGCATGGCCATGGGCCAGCGACAATCATTTTGAGCCTGTTTCATCATCTCTAAATGCACCTCCCCCTCAGCTTGTAAGATGAAGAAATCAAAAAGAGATGACCTTTGCCAAGTACAAAACCGAGCAGCTGTCTCAGGGTAGATACTCGATTTATAATGATTATTATTATTTCTGTTTCTTAAATTCTATGATTGTTATTTATATCGCTGTTATACAAAGGTGGCAATTTCTGAGTCTCTACCCCAAAGGGACACGCAAAGTCTCTATACCTGAGAAATTGGGAAATAAGAAAATAAGACTCCGTTTTGAAACCCTTTTAGCGATAACCTTATGAAATCAATATGGCGCCTGTTAGCTTTGTTCATCTGTGGGAGGACTGAGAAACACTTCCCAGGTTGAGGCTGTGTTCATTCATCTATCCACTCTGTCCCTTGGCACCATGGCTGACCCAAGCTGGCACTTAATACCTATCAAACGACTGGATATTTTAATGGCTTTTAAAATATTAGAAACTTTATCCTTTTTCATTACTCTTGGGAATGTTTCAAGGTGATGGAATTTCCCTGAATTCCTGGCTGAACGAATCATCTTCTTAGATGGTTTCATCCCTTCTTCTCTCTTGGCTTACACGGAGGAACACAGGAATTATCTCAGATGGGTTGGTTTTCAACTTGGTTCCAATTTTGTTTTTCTTTGTGGCAGACTGTCTTGTGCACCAAGTATGACACAGAGATTAGCATGACTCACTGTGGTCCTACTCCTTGAAAAGTCTGGGCTGTAAGAGCGTGAATGTGCGTGCTGATATCATGGCTGGATTCATACTTTGCTGGCAAGTCCAGGAAAATCTCGGAGTCGGAGCCCCAGGAAGTGGAAATCAGGCTTGCAGGTGACGGCCGTGTGTCTGTGCCAATGGGAAACCATGAGGCTCCTTGGGCTAACTTAGTCCTTTGTCCAGGGTCTCATTTTAGCTCTGTGAGCACGTTAAGGTCAGGTGATTTCAAGTCTGGTACGGCTTCCTCACGGACAGTTTCTGTTAATTTGGTTTTATTCCTGTCATACTGTCTTGTGTCTTTGTGTGTCTCTCTCTCTAGTTTTCGTTTTTGGCTTCTTTTTTTCTTTTTCTGAACACTGGACATTTGAATATTGTAACGCAGCCACTCTGGGAATCAGAGTGCCCCCTCCCCTCCCTGTGGCCGCCACCTGCCGTGGGCTCCTGTTTGCCTGTGTGGAGGCTTCTCTAGACTGAAATCGTAGCCTGCATGTCTGAAATGAAGGCTAGTTCAGTGAGATTTTGCTCTTTTCTGAATGTCGATCAGCCGTCAAGCCTCGGTGACACAGGACAAGTCGGCCGGTATGGCAGTTACTGTGTTATTGGACAGAGCAGTAAACGGAATAGTCATGTTCTGTAGAACACATTTCCGACCCTGTGCGGACCCCCCTCTTTCTGTCAGGGCTTCCTTCCCTGGTTGACTCTTCACTTCCTGGGCCCCTGACATAGAACCGCCTGGCCTGACCTTCTGCTCACGGACGCCCCCCAAACTCAGCTCTGGGGGCGCTACAGGGAGCCCCAGGTATGGAGAACTTAGCAGGCTTTTCGAAGTGCTTGCCAGTTTCTCCCCCCAAAGGAGGCAAGTCCGGTGAACTGCTTTGGGGATCGAAGCAAAGAGGTTAGGAGCATCTCGCCCGGCTTCCGAGAGAAGCAACTACGCATGAGGCAGGGCCTAGCACTCTCCTTCAGGAGGAAAGTGTTGCTTTGAAATACACTTCAGCAAGGCCCTGTCCCCTTTATGTCTTGTAGAAGTTAAACAGTTCTGCAAAAGGAAGATTCTCCAAGTGTCCCAGACCGCTTACGGGCCACGTCCACATCTGCTGGGCTCTGTCCCCCAGCTACTCACGCATGACATCTCTGAGCCGTGGTCTTACAGCCCACAAGGTCTGTTGGGGTCTCTGAAGTCCTTGGTGTCTCTGTTCCCCCACCGTGTGGCAGAGGAAACTCAGGCATGATCTGACAATGATCCAAACCTTTCATGTAACCTTTGGAATGCAATTTTCAGATAACTTGGTGACTTTTTCCACATGTTGTAGTACAAAGTATTTAATAAAAATGCTTGTTCCCGGATTAGCAAACTGTTTTAAGCAATGCCTTACAGAATGTTCTATGATTTTTCAATCTTTAGCTCATTCTTTTTTTAAAATTATTTTAATGTTTATTTATTCTTTAAGAGGGAGAGAGCGAGAACAGAGGAGGGGCAGAGAGAGACACACACACAATCTGAATCAGGCTCTGGGCTCTGAGCTGTCAGCACCGAGCCTGACGTTGGGCTCGAACTCAGGACCACGAGATCATGACCTGAGCCCAAGTCAGACTTTGGACTGGAACTATCCCATCGGCACTCCTAAGTCTAGACTTCTCAGCCTCTATAACTGTGTGAACCAATTCCTTATAATCAACAAATCAGTAAGTCAGTCAATGAAAAATTTTATTTGTATACATACATTCTATTGGTTCTGTTTCTGTGAGCAACCTTGACCAAAATATCCCGTTTCAAGTTGGACAACAGCTACACGTATGTGAAGCCTGACTTCCTTGAGATAAACTCGGCTTTCTCGTCGTGGCTCAAGCTGAGAGCGGTCGCGGCGCATGGCAACGGTCCTGGTGTGGAGGATGCTTCTGTATGCATTTCGTCCTCCCTGCGTCCAAGGTCCCTACTGCCCAGGGCTCTCACTGCCATGGGCAGGACAGGTAGAAAAGTATTCCTTACCAGGTCTACTCACGTTCACGCTGAACTCATAATTCTTAACAAAGCGACACTTTAATAACAAATCTACAGGAAAACAAAGGCTAAAACAGGTGTCGGAGTCTTCCCTCCACTTGCTAGCCTTATAATCTCGCTACAGAGCCAAGCTCCTTGTCTGCTGGATCCTCACCACTTCCTGCTGTGTCTCCCCACTTCCTGTGGCTCCCAGCTGGCGACCGGAAGGACCACACGTTCCAGCCTCGCGTCCACCCTGGCACGCCCTTCAGCAGTCACCTGTCACGTCCGTGCACCTAGGCAGAATGCAATCCCTCTAGCCACCTGCCTCCTTTGTCCTTTTTCTCGTGTCATCCAAGAATTTCGAGGCGAAACCCTAATGCTTGACCCCTTAGCGTAGAACCCTCCTCGCCTATAGAGTGTGTTCGAGTGTTAAAAGTCATTGAGAAAGACTGACTTCAGCTCTCTGCGAGCTGCAATAAACCTTCCTCAGAGAAACAAATTCTACCGCTGAAATGAGAGAAAATAATAAGGTGCTTACCCAATCCATTTTTAAATGTGGAATCAATAAAACGTGCTAAGTTATTGTTTCGAGGGTACCTCTAACATGGTAGTGAGGGAAGGGTCTGTGTACATTAACGCATGCAAATAATTCCGGATTTAACAAGAGCATGAAGATTTTCTCAAAGGAAGAAACATATACACATGCTTTCTCGCATGCTCTCCAATTTATCATTGTATTCTCTTAAACTCTGGGGTGTTGCATTTTAGGGTCCTATTAAATAAATCAAAAGAGCACATTATCTGAAATTAGGAAGCCGACAGGACAGCAGCTAAAATTAATTCACCATAGTAATCTCCTCCTAAGAAATTCCCCTGAGGGAAAACGTCATATGCCCATTTCCATGGGTAGAGATTTCAATATATCTCTCCTGTTAGCTTTACATGCCGAAATCCCCCTGCATTAAAATAAAACGTATCTGTCCTCTCAGAAGAGAAACCTGGAAATCTGCACTGCCTTCTAAATGAGTCCAATTAAATCTAATCAAGTTACACATCTACATTTTAAACTCATACTGCATGTTGGAGACAGCACAGGTCTGAAGATAGATGTGCCCATGTACATTTCCAAACAGTTCCACCCTTGCCTCGCCAATGAAAAGAAAACCCACACCGAGAGCTATCAACGCAGACACATGCACGCGAAAATCCAATCATCCTAACCCCTTCATCTTGAAGCTACACATGCAAAAATAATAACTGTGTTCAACAGAAGTGTTGTTCGACACCGGTACCCGAATTCCATTTCATTTCACCTCCAGTGTGTTTGGGGTGGGGGGCACTAAGCGTGCTTGGGTTAGTTGAAGATAATATGATACGGGGCTCGAAGCCCTCCTTGGATTTCAAACAGGTCAACTTGTCAAAGCTTTATGTGGGAGCCAATTACATTAATTTTCCACAGCAGCCAAATACATATTTCATTTCCATCTCCCACAAGAGATGGGGTCCGGGGATCCTGTTTCGAAAGGCCCTTATCACTAAGTAACATTCATACCCCCAAAGGAACCCTTGGCAGCCGGTGGCCCATTGATGTGATTGAGCAAGGCCGGGCTGCCTGACTCTGCTACGAAGCAGCTCCCAGCCGCACTCGCTCGGGGACAATGGGCTTCCACATCGGCCACATTGTCAATAAATTTCAATTACACTAATTGCCAAGAGTTCAATGAGTGCACTTTGAAAGGGGGAGAAAGGAATATAAAAAAAAAAAAAAGAAGGGAGCTTATGCCTCGTAGGGCGAAAGAAAAGGAAGTAATAAATAGTCTGTGTTTTCTAATGGGGGCATTCAAGTATTTTTCAACACGGCTTAACCAGATTTTACAAGCTGTTCCAGCTTCAGGGATCCTGTTTTACATTTCTTTGTTACTGTCTCCAAACAACATATACAGAAACTCAATTATGTGGCCTTATATTTCAAGGGAGATTTAATTTCTAAGTTGTGTGTGTGTGTGTGTGTGTGTGTGTGTGTTTACACATCAATCTGCTCTGCTTGGATGGATAATGTGCCGAGTGCATTTGGGGAGGCCATTTCCTGAATGAATGGAACCACTTTAAAAACTGACCCACAGGGTGGCACAGGACCCAGGGTGGCTGTCCCTGTTATGTGCCCCTCAGGAATGTAAGCAACTGAAAAAGAAAGCCCCGTGGCCCTCCAGCGGCCACACACCAGCGTGGTTGGGGACTCCGACCCATCTCTGTAAGGCGGGCGGGATCTCGACCAGTTTTTCGCGCTGGGATACATCGTCATGATGATCCACTCTCTTGGGTCTTCACAAGCAGAGAGGCCACAACAGCAAGAATGGTTTCACACCATGTAGGACGGCCGGGCGGCTCCCCAAAGCCTGTCCGGTGCCATGGCACCTCCTGGTGGTGCGGGTCCAGCCATCAGGTGTGATTAGCCTCCAGGAGGCTGTCGGCTGGGGGATCCGAACACCGGATGCCTCACGTGGCCAGTGCCCCTCGCTGTCCGGGGCATAAGGAGGCCAAGAAAAGTGACTGAGACAACGCACCTGCCAGCTCCTCGTGTAGCTGAGCACAAAGAACTAAATTAGGCTGCCGCCACTGGAGGTGTCGTTTGTCACAGCTCGTCACGGCATGGAGGCAGCTTCGGTTTGAACCACCGCCATTAGCCCGCACAGGCCACTTCTTCCTTTTTAAAACGGAGACAATAGCAACCCCTCTCCTTAGCCGATGCTGTGCGCCAGGCACTGTACTAAGCCCTTTATACGTATTAACTCATTTCATCCTCAAATTGAATCCTCAGGGGCATCTTTTCTCATCTTCCAACACAAAACCTGAACGCCAGAGAGATGTGGTGTTAGTAAATTATGCCTCGGTAATACTTTTAAGTCATTGTGTTGCCTCTTCCAAGGATATTTTCGTTTTAAGCAGTATCTCTGCGTATTGAATGAAAAGCTTTGTGCTCTGCAAAGGGGTTTTAAGCATCAAGGAGCAGATGGGGGAAATTGTAATAGCTTGATCTTTGGAAACATGGTGCTAATTACACCCTGGGAGGATTAACAAAAACGAGTAAGGATCATGACAGCACTTCTGAACACATCCAAGGGAAGCGGTCTTCGGGCCGCCCGCAATGGAGGATTGTGTCCTGGTGAACAAAATATTCAGTAGTGCCGTACGTGACTTCGTGAATGCCTCCTGCGAATGAGCTGGCGCTACCAAAGATGAATCCGGGGCTGTGTTTAATATCGTTCCCCGACTTGACAGGCTCTGATGTGCCTTTCGTCAGTCGTGTGTTCGGTTGCATGACTTGACCTCCCAATCATCCTGGATCCTTTCTGGCAGAAGGATGACCATCGAGGTTGAACAACCAAAAGAAGCAGAGGCAGCAGCAGCAGCAGCAGCAGAAGGATGGAAAGGGAAAATGAGAAAGGGAGGTTTAGGGCCCCTGGACTCATTGTTTCTCAGAGTGTGTGAAACAAACTTCCGAGGACACGTGTGTGTGCTCGGACACGTGTTCGAGCACACGTGTTCCGAAATTCTTTTACCCTTGCACAAGGTTTTTTCAGGGTTCCGAAATGCTCTTACCCTTGCACAAGCCTATAAGACATTTACAACGATTGTAAGTTGAAAAAAAATGAGCCAATGTGATAAATGGTTCAAATGAGACACGTGTGATCCCTCAAAAACTCGTTTACCTGAAGCCGGGAGCTTCAGCCGCCCAGCAGCATAGGGCACAAAGAGGGTACCTTTGCCCTCAGACTGCAAGTGCTCCTTGGAGGGGGGCGTCTGGTCCCCAAATGCCATGGCTGCTGCCGTTATGGAAGATCTCAGGGGGCCTTACTTCTAGAGATCTCTTGTTACCTGTCCAGAGAAAGAATCTCAGGCACTGTGTGAATGAAACACCTTGTTTTTATTTATAGGTTTGAGATTACTTCAAACACATCTCTCCATAGAATCTACCCTAAGAAAGAATACAGACAAGTATTGCCTCCTTTCGAGGCAAGAGAGAAAATAATTCATGCTTGCATTTTAGCAACAAATAAAAAGAAACAGAAATGGATTAACAGAAATCCGGATTTGACGGCACACTTCCAGGTGATGTGAAGTCATCTTTCGGGAGATAGTCGCTAAGACACGAGAGACAATAACGTTTGCAAGGAGACACAGAAACCCAAAGTCTGATACGGAGGGAAAGGTTGTGTGAGTTGTACTACAGCTCGGGAACCAGGTGGGCCCAATCCTGCTGAGGCCAGAGCAAAGTGATCCATTTCACTGATGAAAACATAAACCCACATGACAAACAGAAAGTATGGGGACTTTGGGCAAAGCAGGAAAGAGCCATTTCAGTATGAAATGTAGCACATTTATGTTTAAAGAGGCTAAAAGTTGCCTTATCGAGGCACCTGGGTCGCTCAGGTGGTGTGCCCGACTCTTGATCTCGGCTCAGATGTCACGAATCGTGAGATCGAGCCCCACGTCCGGCTCCGTGCTGACGGCGTGGAGCCTTCTTGAGATCGTCTCCCTCTCTCCGTCCCTCCCCACCTCCTCCTCTCTCTCAAAATAAATGAACAACATTCGAAAACATTAAAATGTAAAAAATAAACATTGCCTTATCATTGATATTTAGGAAAGTCATTTACTTCCGCAAGGTGAGTTTTCTTAGATGTTTTCCCTTCAATAGGCCATGCTTGGCCGCTTAATGATTTATTTAAGGCCGTATATGTTGGTATCTTCAGCTACCAAGTATTATGGAATTCTGACCAATATCCTTAGAGAAAGCCATGAGGTAGAATGAGAGAGTATTGCAGTCCCCTTGAAGAGCGTGCAGTATAAATTCCACCCCCCACGCTTTACTCAGGATGCAAAGTCAACCCTCTGGGACCATTTACCCACAGGCATTAAGCAATGGCAGTTAAGAATATTGCCGCCTTGGCCTTCGGGAAGGTTAAACGCACCGTGAGAACTGTTGTCTTGTGTTATTTTAGGTCAAAGAGCAGGTGTGAATTATTATTTCCCAAGCTTGACCTTGTCTTGTGTTAGAGAGAGCCATCTCTCTGCTTCTCCCTGAGTTGCCAATGGAAACATTATGATGCTGGTGTTATAGTATAACAGTGATAATGACAGCAGTAGGCTTCCCCCGGTGATGCTTCCTGAGATCCTCCTGTGGACCAGGTCCAGGCTAAGTAGTTTTCATAGGTGATCACACTCAACGCTCTGAAATATGCTACAGAATAGATATGGCTATAGGTTTCATCTTCTAGAGAGTGGGGAGAAACTCCCAGAGCATAAGCTCTTCCTTGTATTCACACGACCAGTAAATCGTAACGCCAGGTCACCCGTCTGTCTGAGCCCAGGTCGTGAACCACGCAACACTGAACTTCTTCCATTCCTTATGAAGGCGTCTCCCCCAGGGCAGAGAGAGCGCAATCCTGTTGCTGGTGGGCGTTGGAGAATCCAAGCCTCGAGGGCACGTTTCTCACCGTGTGGAGGCTTGTGATTAACTCCCACAAGGTTGGTGGACAGGCACCACCGTAGATTTTTAACGCGATGGACCAGAATGCACGAGGGAACCAGACTTTGCAAACTGAGTCCAGGCTCCCCCTTCCTGGGCACACCCGTGATACCAAGGACCTGCCTCACCTGCTCTTTGGGCTCCCAGGCTCCTCTGAGAACTTCAGGAAAGTCTCTGTGGCTGAACTGGACACCATGCGCTCTATGGGACACCTTGAGAGTGACCCAAGTCGCTCAGTTAGCCTCGTCTGCTACTTAACGTTGTTGCGTTTTTCTCCTGAAGAATCACAAGCATGTGGACCAGAAGCAGGCACTGAGACATCATCGTCGATGGTGAAAAAGGAAAGCCGGGGTGAAGGCAGTGTGTGACTCACCCGGGATCTCGTGCGATACGGTTCACCTTCCAAATCCCAATACGCACATTTGATGTCCTTTTACCCTGCCCCCAGCCCCAGAGACAGCTGTGCCTCCGATTCCTGGGATGAATGACTTTATACAGTGCAAATTCTATTACTTCCATTTTAGAGGGAATAAAAAAGAGCCTTACGTGTCAGCCTTATCCTGTGATCTGATTTCTTGCCCTATTCTAGCCATTTTCTCATTAGAGCTTTCAAGATGCCTGTTAATCAGGCTGAAGGGAACAGAACATTCTCTGCTGGTTTCAGTCTCTCAGCACACACAGGAGCTTTCAGCGGAGGCCCCTATGGGAGGCTTCCCAACAATGCTATGCTGCTTTTCTCTTAAGGGGGAAGTGACCATTCTTATACCTGCAACCTTTAAAATGAGGGCTGATTTGAGGCTCCCGGGTGGCTCGGTTGAGTGTCCATCTTCGGCTCGGGTCATGATCTCGGGGTTCGTGGGTTCAATCCCCACATCTGGCTTCGTGCTGACAGCTCAGAGCCTGTTTGGGATTCTCTCTCTGTCCCTCCCCCTCTGCCCCTCCCCGTCTTGCGTTCTCACTCTCTCTCTCTCTCTCAAAAATAAGTTAACATTTAAAAAATTTTAAAAACTTAAACCATGTTAATTGTGTTCAATTTCTCTTTCAGCTTTAGCTGTTGTTGTTGTTGTTGTTGTTGTTGTCTTCCCCCTGAAACTTCCAGTAAATGCTCCAGGTGTTTTTAAACTCTGGGAAGCAATGACCATAGCACGCAGGCTAAGCAAACTCCGGAATGTGATATATTGAACCTGGCAGGAGCCGCTCATTCGTCTTTGAGGCGTAGCTGGAGCGTCAGTAATTCCAAAAAGCATTACATTAAAATGAAAAGCCCTTGTGGCAATGGAAGGTGGTTTTTTGGTTCTTGTCATCAACCATTTGTATCTGCCAATAGCCTCTAGTTAAATCAATGTGCCTGATAAATATTGCTTGACTGAGGAAATAGAGCAAATCATCATCTCTTAGTAATGGGTATTTATCTCTTCTGTGATAGCATTTATTTTTCAGAGGGACACGTGCACAACTTGTCCCAATTTCATAAGCAATTAACACAGTTTAGTGGGCTACTTAAAATTAAAGCTCCTGACTGTGGAATCGTTAGCTTTCTTGTCTGTTCTTTTTTTTTTTTTCTTTCCGGAAGTGGAATGAATTGTGACTGACCGCGGAAGCCTAGCAAAGAGCGGGGACAGAAGCCTCCGATGCGCCTTAACTCTGGGTGCCCTGACCCCCCCATCTCTATATGCATTCACTGGACCTGCATCCTCGCTCTGTGCCATCTTCGGGCCAGCTGGGGGGACGGCCTCAGCGCCTGCGGTCATGGGCAGAAGGAACAAAAGTCACACCAATAAATGGAAATTTGCAGTGTAATGAGTGTGGCCCCGGGAGGCCAGTGCTGGAAACCATGCAGCGGGAGACGGGAGCTGTCCAAGGCACTGGACAAGGTGTTCCCGGGCAAGTGGCTCTGAAGCTACTGTTTAAATAATCTATACGGGTGGGGGCACCTGGGGCGCTCAGTCGGTTAAGCGTCTGACTCTTGCTTTTGGCTCAGGTCATGATCTCACGGTTGGTGAGTTCGAGCCCCGAATCGGGCTCTGAGCTGTCAGTTCAGAGCCTGGAGCCTGCTTCAGATTCTGTGTCTCCCTCTCTCTCTGCCCCTCCCCCGCTCATGCTCTGCCCCTCTCTCTCTCCCCCCCCCCCGCCCCGCCTGGCAAAAATAAACATTAAAACAAATTTAAAAAATAATCTCTATGGGCCACTAAGCAGGCGTTCGGAGGAACAGCCTGTGCCCAGGTCGCTGCAAAGTAGCATTCTTGCAGAATGCAGGGATGTGCAGTGGCGGGGGGGGGGGGACGAGGGGGGCGGGGAACACAGTGGAAAGAGGACCCTGCGGCAGATGAGGAAACCCACCAGAGCCTGGCTGTAGAGGCACCTGCCTCTCGTCTCGGAGCAGTGGGACACCCTTGAAGGGCTAAAAAGTAGGCATAGGCATGGGAAAGGGGTGTTTGTGTCTGTATCTGCATTTTGCAAGGATGGCTCCAGCTGGATCATGGAGACTGGCTGGAGGAGGGATGGGAGGGTGGTCAGAGACCCTGCAGTGGCCCATTTACAGGTGGCCCCAGCACGGCGTGGCGGTGGCGGGGGTGGTTATGCGGTGGGTCACAGTGGATGGATTGGAGGGGCTCATGGAAGACAAAACCAACAGGACCTGACGTCTGGTGGGAGGTTGGATATACCCAATGACAGCGGGGTCTGAGTGACTGTCCCAGGCTCCTGCCAGCTGACCGAGGTGGCCGCAGCACCATTCCCAAATGCAAGGGTATGAGAAAGAGCCCCGATGGTGAGAAGACCATGTCTAATTTAAACCCATACGAGGGATCTCATCTGTAAAGAGATTCTTTCTGTATATAATACATTTGTCTGGGCGACTCGGGAGTGCGCACTCTGTGCTGAGGCCTGGTCTAAATTCCTCGCATATATTAGCATAATCAGGTCTCATCACAAACCTAGGAGGGGGATCTTATTATTGTCACCGCAGAGGGCAAGAGAGCTCACCGCACTTGCGTCTGAGGGGCCGGAGCCCCAGGCTCTCATCACCAGGCAGAGCCGGCCGCCTCCCTACAAAGACAACCCAGCTTGCTTGCAGGCAGGGTTCCCGCATCCTTGGGATTTTACAGAAGCAACACCCCTCCATTTCCCTCAAAACAGTAGCTCCCTTGGCCAGGTTCCATAACTTCTTTTTAAAATTTTTCTTTTTATGTTTATTTATTTTTGACACACAGAGAGAGACAGAGACTGAGCGGGGGGAGGGGCAGAAAGAGAGAGGGAGACACAGAATCCGAAACAGGCTCCAGGCTCCGGGCTGTCAGCACAGAGCCCGACGCGGGGCTCGAACCCACGGACCGCGAGATCATGACCTGAGCCGAAGTCGGACGCTCAACCGCCTGAGCCACCCAGGCACCTCAAGGTTCCATACCTGCTTGACAAGGTGAGTTAACAGCACTGTCTCATCCAGACGTTCAGGATCGCAGCGCCTCTGAGCCTGGGGCCAGTCCTCAGCTGTGGGCACAGCGCGGTGGTTTCCTCGACCACCTCCTTTCCTGGCCAACGCTACTCAGGCCTCAGGGACGCCTTCCTCCTGCACCTCGCCCGCGCTGTGCCCTTGAAACAAAGGTCACTGTCTGCGAAGGTCGTGAAGGTGATGGGTTAGGCACAGCCCGTGTCAGAGACAGAGGGTCCGTTGGGACACAAGCCGGTTTGAGTGGTGGAACCAAGCAGGTTAAAAGAAAAGACAAATTAATTAACTCGTCCACTCCTTTCACGGAGACCATGGAAACATCACATTATTTCAGAAGGAAGTGCTTCCTCCCTGAGTGACTAACGTCCACTCTTCCTTCCCCTTGAGCTTCAAGTCCGGAGTCTAGAAGTATTCCCCCAACTAGCACAGTTATGCACAGTGCCTGCACACAAGCTTGCAAAATCAAAAAAAAAAAATCATATCACTCTTAAATTTATGTAGAAACAAGTCTGGACCACACATTTGGAGCTATGAAACCAATTATTTACATCAGCAACTATATTCTCTTCGTGTTTATACACAAATGTCCCTAGGGGACATTTGGCAAAGCCTACTTGAGAATCTGACATGGAGTTGTTACCATTTAATCTCAGAAGTGAATCCATTTTGGATTTTGAGTTGATTGAGCCAAATTCCCTGAAGTTCATTCATTTATCAATCACTTTTATCACGTTCTTTCTACTTTGGCCAGAAAGATCACGTGGGCACCAAATGACAGCTGTGGTCCCTGACCTCATGGGTCTTCTCATCTCCTTGGGCCTCACTTCCCCATTCACGCTTCTGATCCCACACTCCCCAGCCTTGCCTCGGCTCCCAGACTCAAGACCATGCCACCACACGCACAGCCTCTGCGGGGAGGATGTCATTTGTCATCACGTACATCCAAGGAAGCTCTTGCTGTCCCTCTGTCAACAGATGACTCGAAATCACTGCTTCATAATCACTAAGTGTTCTCAAAAACTTCTCTAAGGATTGCAAGAGATCCCATCTCTATGCAAATGACAATGGGAAATTAAATGAAAGGTAATTTTTGCCCTAAGTCTTAAGATTTATTGGGGTTCCTGGGGGGCTCAGTAGGTTAAGCATCTGACTTTGGCTCAGGTCATGATCTCCCAGTTCATGGGTTTGAGTCTCGCATCAGCACAGAGCCTGGAGCCTGCTTCAGATATGTGTCTCCCTCTCTCTCTGTCCCCTCCCCCACTTGTGCTCTCTGTCTCTCAAAAAATGAATAAATGTTTAAAAAAAAAATTAAAAAATAAATAAATAAATAAATAAATTTTTTTAAAGATTTATTTCATAAGTTAAAGGGACATTTTATCTTGTTTTAGATTTGCCTTTCAAGTAATTAGTGGAGACACTAGTAAACATTTAGTCATCAATGGTCTGGATTTGAGACCAATGTGAAGCCATATGGGTAACATTGTGAAAGTCCATACTACTTGGATGACACTGGGGACCAAGATAGTTAACCTCACCATGCCCCATGCCTCAGATATGTATAAAGTTGTTCTTTATTTTTTATTTTTTTATACGTGTTTATTTTATTTTGAGAGAGATAGAGAGAGGGGAAGGGGCAGAGAAAGAGGAAGAGAGAATCCCAAGTAGGCTTTGTGCTGTCAGCCCAGAGCCCAATGCAGAGCTCAATGCCACGGAACCTTGAGATCATGACCGGAGCCAAAATCAAGGGTTGGAGGCTGAACTGACTGAGCCACCCGGGCACCTCTGATCTGTATAAAGTTTTTAGACATTTAGCATCAGCGGTTGTCTGTTGGGACGATTCTGCCCCTTAGGGGACATTTGGCAAAGTCTGGAGATATATCTGATTGTCACACTCGGGGAAGGGGATGCTACTAGGATTTGATGTGTAGAAACCAAAAATGCTCCTCAACCTAGACCAAAATATCACTAGTGCTGAGGTTGGAAAACTCTGTCTTGCCTAACACAGAAACAGTGGGACCATTAGATAGAGAGCTGAGAGTTACCTTGGAGTTTGGGGAGGGATAATAATTAGATAAAATAAGGTACCCAGTTCGAAGTTACATGCAAAGTTTGTGCTCAGTGTCAGAGGTATAAGATGAATGTATGCCAGTTGTATAAGACAAAATCTCTTTCTTTGAGGTTTCTAGCAGGTGTCATGATGAGTAGGGAAGGGAAGAGGTGGTCAGATGGGGCGCTCACAAGTGCATGCTTACATAACAAGGCAGGGGCGGGGAGGGGAGGGAAAGAGACGGCCTGGCCACCACTGCCTCCCCGAATGGTCTAAGGAATCTGGTGAAGAAACAGCAATGAGTCATGACAACTGCCTCGTAAGGATAACAGCTCAGAAAATGCAATCCCGTGATCCGTTCCTTACACCGATAATTACTACGACTACCCTGTATCGGCACTTACGGATTTGTGAAAAAAAGAGCCATAGGTTATTTAAAAGTGATTGAAAGAATTGGACAAGAATCTGCGAACGATGTCATTCTCTTTCTGGGGTGTGAAAGAAGCGTTTGACGTTCGGAGAACAAGAAAACCAGGTTGTGGTTCTTGTCAACAACAGCAGCACAAAAATACAGGCACTGAAGCTGCCTACATGCTAAGGCACAGTTACTAAATAAACGCCACCCTTGCTGCCCCCAAGAGTGACCTCTCCCTCAGAAGCCAAAACCAGCAACTATTCACGGTTCCTGCGTAGAGGCCTCTGTGCCACATTGCTCACTCCCCCATGCTCCCTGTTGGTTTTTCACGCTGACCACCAGAGACACTGCCCGTCGGTCTGGCCCCCAGTATTCGCACAGGCAGTGGGCGCACGACTCAGCCTGGCCGCCATCTTTGGGCTCCAGGGCAGAGCTGGGCAGGGGGCATTAGGTAACCTTCAAAGCCGCGGCTGCAGCCTTACCACTCCTCTTTTCTGCCCCTCCCTGGGATCGAGACGGTGCCTTTTCGATCAACTTCACCACAGTGCAACCCTCTTGGAGGCGACGTGTCCCAGGACACAATCTTGACCATTGGCATGATCCGGGTCGCAAAGCAAACCACTGGGGCCGTGATGGAACGTGCCCGCCGACGACCTGAAAGCCTGCCACATTCTAGAACCTGAATCATATGTTAACACAGTTCGGTCCGACTGGGTGATTAGTTTGGCTAAATAGAGTGCACCTAAAAGAAAGAAAGAAAGAGAAAAATGAAGATGTGAGGAATTGACAACAAACTCAAGAACGGGAGCAAAGTAAAAGATAAGGATGAATTAGGAAAAGAAAACAAAAACACAGAGTCCGTTTCTTTTTATTTTTCAATATTTTCTGATGTTATCCGTTTGTGCCAGTTTATACTAAAAAGCACTAGCTAGGAAGAAAATAAAAGTGTGGTTGATTTTGGCGATTGCAGAATTAATTAAGAATATCAAAAGGAGGTCGTGAGCGAAGTGTGAGGAAAAGGCTGCAATAAATGAGAATGGAACCAAGATGCCCTGAAGTTCCAGTTTCTCGGGCTCAGAAGATACAGTTTCTGGCTCTTGGCCTCTGCCCATCGGAGAAGGCCCTGCTCTTAACGCGTTCGTTTCGACCTGGGCTCGGAAAACGAGGAGGGATAACAGGGAAATTGGGTAAACATGCTAATATACTTGATGATGTAGTAGCATGTGCTAATACTTAGTTTCAGTAACCAGAGCCATAAAAACACGAGGCCATGCGTTCTCTGGAGGGGACTAGGCTAGTAGAGGCAAAGCTGAGTCTTCCTCCTCGGGACGTTTTGGAGTCAGAGAATCAGAGCTCAAACCTGATGATTTGTTCATTTGCGCGTTTATTCAACTAGCACACAGCTAGGGGCTATTAACGACCGGAAGGAGGGCTGGGGAGGAAATGAGGCCTCTGGCGCAGAAAACAGCCCACGAGGAAGGGATTAATGACAAAAGAATCACAGCCGTGGTGCTTTCTGGCGTGCGTGGGAGGGGCTCCATGCCGACCACAGAGTTTGGGGCCTCCTCCCTCTGAGGGAAGGGGACATGTCTGAACGGTGCCCATCCCAAAGGCTGCTTCTCTCCTGGCGTGCCGGCAGGGCCCTGTTTAAGCAGCAGGTGCTATAGACCAGACAGGAGGAGGGTGGGGGCTCCCAGCTCCCCCAGGGAGTGGATCAGAGAGACCCGCAGCGAGGCCGGGGGTTTGCCTGTATCGCCAGGTAAGTTGCAAGTGGGGTCAGGAGCGAGACAGGCTTTCTGGCCAGTAGAACAACAGATGTAGGTGCATAGAGGCAGAGAGAGCTCCTGGCATCTGGGCACCTCTGGAAGTCGGGCATGGTGGGGGCAGGGTGGTACAGACAGCGAACTTGGGAGATGTACCTGGAGCCCATCCACTCTCAGCCCTGGGCTTCATACTGACTCTGCTCTGGCTGTGCTACTACAGCCCTTGACCTTGACCTCTATTGGCCCACAGTTCTTCATCTACATTGGGGGGGGGGGGGCGTTGGATCCCAGGATTCCATAGGGCTTCCCAGGAGGTGCAGATTATATTCTATGACCTTCTTAGCGTGCCACGGCAGGTGGCTCCATGACCAGGAAGAGAAAAGTTTCAGCACAAACCCATCTTTGTCTGTCTCGGTATTAAGACCGTGCATATTGGCTCCAATGCTCAGTTAAACTCGGAATTAAACCTGAAGGCACATGCCATATCCCAGCCAATATAGACAGCATCGTTTTGGCTTTGACATTGATTAGCATGACTGGGCAAGCATACCTTTACCAAAATCCCTTTAACATATGTTCACTAATGAAATGATATTAAGCTTTTGAATGTAAAGAGATTCACTTCTTAATTTGTTAAAAAAAAAAAAAAGCTATACGAAGTCTGCATGGGAGGACACAAAGACAAAATCTATCATTAATTTCCACTTTATCACATTGAAAGAGAGGATTCACCTGCTAAATAAATGTTTAAGTTATTTTGTCCCCTCATGAAAAGCCTTTAGAAAATTGTAGCTGAAAATGATGTATTTCTCATAAACCATTGGTTGCTATATGAACCATATATATATATATGTGTGTGTGTGTGTGTGTGTGTGTATGTATAACATAGCCACATTTTTTATATATTGTTATGAATTATATTATCTCTGTTATTCCATATCAAGTAGGCAGTAAGAATATTTTCTTCAGAGTTAAGAAATAGAACAAATGTTTCTTCATTTAATAACATATTGCTTTAAACAATGAGAACCAAAATGCTGAACCTTGTAACTATTTTTGTTCTGTAATAGAAAGGCTATAATTTGGCCTTACATAAATACTATTGAGCCATGCTTGCCAATGCTGGTTTAACCAGAACTGGATCAAAGTCAAGGCACCTGGGTGGCTCAGTCAGTTAAGCATCCGACTTCAGCTCGGGTCACGATCTCCAGGTCCGTGGGATCGAGCCTCGCATCGGGCTCCGTGCCGACAGCTCAGAGCCTGGAGCCTGCTTTGGATTCTGTGTCTCCCTTTCTGCCCCTCTCGTGCTTGTGCTCTGTCTGTATCTCTCTCTCAAAAATAAATACACATTAAAATTTAAAAAAAAAAGAGCTCAAAGTCTAGACCCAAACTCTAGTTTGCATGATATAGAAGGTTAGAAAAACAAGAACAACAGACAGAAAGAAATAACCACACAAACCCAAAATGTGGTATAGTAAATCAAGACATCTGACCCAGGTGAAATTACGGGGAAGGTCCAAGGGGTGTTTTTCCACAAGTACACTCAAGCTGAGGGTAAAAAGCTGGGATTGGTTGGCTGGGTCCAGAACACTGACCAGTGCACAGTGCAAGGACAATTGCAAGGTCCCATCTCTAAAGTCACTAAGGAAAAATCAAATATCGAGCGCTCTTTGGATTACAAAGAGAGATAACAACCATGCAATCCTAGTTTAAAACAAAGCAAACAAAAACAAACACACAAAACCTCATCACTACTGGAACAAGTGGAAAGTGGGGAAATTTTAACGACATTGGGATAGCAGGTAGATACTGGACGTTAGAAGTGACTTATTGCTAATTGTCTTACTTGGGACTATTCACCATGTTTGCTATGCAGCATATCTGTGCTTGGGTGAAGCAGGCTGAAGTTCTCAGTAGTGAAGTGTCATTGCATTCCAATTTTTTTTTTCAGAGAGAGAGAGCGAGTGTGAGCTGGGGGTGGGACAGAGAGAGAGAGAGAATCTTAAGCAGGCTCCTTGCTGAGCGTGGAACCTGACTCAGGGCCCAATCCCACAACCCTGGGATCGTGACCTGAGCTGAAGGCAAGAGTCAGATAGTCAACCAACTAAGCCACCCAGACTCCCCACGTTCTGAACTTTTTTGAACTTGTTCCAACGGGCTCAGCAAACACATTCATGTGTGCATACATGTACAGCCATGTGCGTGTGTAAGTTTCTGGAGACAGATAAAACAAAAGCACAAACGTTAAAACTGTGAGCTCTAGAAAGAGACTGAATGACTGGAATCATATCTAAAGAGATGGCAATTTGCTTTTTTCCGACAAGATCCTATCTCGTTATGCCATGAGAATCACAGCCAGTCTAGCAATGTTAAATATGATTAAGGGACCAGGGCACAGTGGGGACTGACTCTAAATGTCTGAAGGGTACAAAGCAAAACCAACAAGTGCTAACCAGGCGAGCTGCTGATAAGTCGTGGGCCCCACAGTCTCTGCCTCCTTAGCTATTCCATTTGGCGACTGGAACCACGTGTGCCATGGAACCCACGCTTAGAATGTGTGGAATCCTATTTAACGAAAGTAATGTCTCTGTCTCTCAGATGCCCTCCCTACTGCTGACCCCTGCCAGGGCCTGGCCTATGGGTGTATGATACGGGAAAGGCACACCGCCGATCACGAGTCAAGAAGGCCCACGGAGTTCGCTAGAGGCAGAAGACCAAGATCCAGGAAACACTGTGGAGACGAGCGCTCAGTGTCTACTAAGCCTGAGCACTAACACTGGAAGCAGCATGATCATGGCGCATGAGGACAAGAAGAGTTGGGGTCCCGTGGGCTAGGGCGCAGGGAAATAAAAGTCCCTTCCTCTTGACATTGTTCAACATAGCAATTCGGGGTTGACACAACCCTTGGGCGACCTGGGCAAATCGAGCCCAGGAAATCCAACTCAGTGCTTGGGATCTCAGCCTGAAACACCAAAGACTGAGAATGATGGTCCTCAGGAGAATGATGGAGACTCATGGTTTGAAACCGTCTCTGGCGAGCTCTGTCACTGCATCAGTGACGCCGATGCTGGAGACGCTCTGGAGAGCCGCTGGGAGCATGCGTCAGTCCACTCTTCCGGCCGCCTCCGCCAGCAGAGACCAGGCGTATCCTTCTCCACCCCCTTGCAAACCTCATGGCCATGTTTCCCACTGCCCCTTCCCACTGGAAGGGGCAGGGACCTTGCTCAGTTGAAAACGGATGATCACGTATAATTTGCCATTTTGTCAAGTAAGCATCCATACACCCAGTTTACCCCTATCTAATGTCTAAAACAAAACATTAAGAACACTGGCTATTATATGTACAATTGAAGGCATGCTCACACCCTTTCCAAAAGGGAGACACATGTCCTACGTTCTCAGTTTCCATCTCCAAATGTTTTCCATCCTTGTCTTGCGCCGTTTCCCGTCGAAATATGTGGTCAGCATTTAAGGAGCGTGAGATAAAGTGGGAGGCAAGGCGGGGAAAGCAGTTAATAAAAGCACTGATATGCATAGAAATACAAAGACATGTGGAGGGACTTCCCCAGGATTATTTACCTATTTATTTACTCATTGATGTATTCATTGGTGTGTATTTTTCTAAGGGGCATCCTCCACACCCCTGCCTGGGAAGGGATATACCTACATTTTAAGAGTATGGTGGACAGGTAGATTTTGGCCTAATTCCCCTTTTCTCCCCCATACGTTATCCTCACCATCCACTGGGTTTATCACTGATGAGCCTGGAGCCCAACTGTTCAGTCGATCTCTGGAATAAGCCCATGGGGCCTGGAAGAGAAGCAGGAGGTCAATTAATGGGTGGACCGGGGGGGGGCATTCAGATAGTCTGAAGACTTCAGAATGTCCTCTCTTCTGAGCCCCCATGCACTTCTTACTGCCAACATGCCCTTCTGAGCAACGTTCACAGACAAGTCACTGGTTCATGTCCAGCAATGCCCAATTTCTTGTGTTCTTATGGGACTTACACGTTTGTATTCCCTTCCTGTAGTGTAATTGACTTTTATGAAGGAGGGGGTCTTAACCCTACAATGAGTCCATAGACAGCAAAACATCACCAGGTACCTAAGGGAAGCCTTGCCCGTGAGAGAGACCAAAACGAGGCAAAAACTGAACCAGGAGGAAACCAGAGCAATGTTAAAAAAAAAAAAAAAAAGAAAACCAAGGTCACTTGAGAACAAAATAGAATTAATAGCTAATAATGATAAGAAAGAAATTGCATTCATGAAACGGAAAGTGCCGGTCTGAGGAAAGGAAATCATCCATTAAAGTTAAAGATATAAAATTAAAGATTTAAAATACAGAGCATTAAAGAAAACATCAAGGAAATCTGCCAAAAAGCAGAAGTGAAAGACAATGACGTAGAACATGGAAAACAGGTAAGAACATTATAAAAGTGGGACCAACGGTCTAAAATCAAATGAAGAGGGCATTTGGAAAGAAACTACAAAGCAGTAGCGGAAAGCAAGTATCAAAAACCAAAAGAAGCTTTATCAAGAGTGGTCAGAACGGAGGACGTACAGAGCCAAACAAACCAAGGTGGACTGTCACAGCATCCTAGAACCTCGGGGCGAGAGAGGAAATACCAGAAGGTCCAGAAAAAAAATAGGTCACCTGCAAAACAACAAATGAGATGAGTCGAAAGTCTTCGAGGCAGCAATGGATATCAGATTTTGCATTCAGACTGCAGATCTCAAATGTTTTAGTTCCAGAATCCTATGCTTTTAAAAATCATGGACAGGGGCGCCTGGGTGGCGCAGTCGGTTAAGCGTCCGACTTCAGCCAGGTCACGATCTCGCGGTCCGTGAGTTCGAGCCCCGCGTCGGGCTCTGGGCTGATGGCTCAGAGCCTGGAGCCTGTTTCCGATTCTGTGTGTCTCTCTCTCTCTGCCCCTCCCCCGTTCATGCTCTGTCTCTCTCTGTCCCAAAAATAAATAAACGTTGAAAAAAAAATTTAAAAATCATGGACAACAAAAGACTAGTTTGGGTGAGTTGTATATATTTATATTTACTACATTGGAAATAAAAACGGATACATCTAATGCTATTTATCTCTTAATTCATTGAATCATCCCAATGCATGGTTATGTACATACTCTATTTTTTTTTATTACAATCCAATTATTTTTTCAGAAAGGTGGTGGGACACTTGCTTTGCTTCTAACTCTCAATCTATTGAGGAGGCAAGCTTCCTATGAGACGGCTGGATCCTGATATCTGCTTCTTCATGTAATCCCTTGTGATGAGTTGTTTTGTTGTGACTGTCGGAAGGAAACTGTGGCCTCCCAGAAAAAAAAGTGGGAGGAAAAAATAAATATTTTAATAACCTTTCTGCGTAATAGCGGATATTTTTCTGTGATACTACTCATACGAAGCAAGTGGTAGTTTCTTGCAATGTGGGATCGAGACGAACACGTCGATTTTTTATGTTCTTTTACACTGAAGTCCACTGGTCCACGGCGCACCTTGAAAGACTGAATTCTTTGCCCATTTGGGACGCTGTCACATCCCCGATTGGTCACTTGGAAAGCAGCGGTTCACTGAAGTCGGCAGATCTTCTGAATCTTGATACGGTTCATTTTAAAATATCAAAAAATTTGTCTTTATTACTAACATGGCCAATCTCATCAGAAAAGTCTTTAAGTATTGAAAAGCTGTCAAGCTCATGCCTAAAAACTCCAATTTTATCCTTCGCCACAAATACTGTCAGTTGCTTTCCTTGAAGTGCCAGGCTCGCTTGATTTGTTTTTCAAGGAAAGGTCCACGAAGCGTCTACCAAAGTCTGAAAAATTATGGTTCGTCTGTCAGCTGTTGTTTCAATTAAACAGGGTGGACGAGGAGGAACACAGGGAGCTCCCTCCCCAGCCGGTCGCGGACAGACTTTTCCTGGGACGTTCGTCTTGCTTCAGCGTGTCGCAGACATGCATTCTGGGACTTGCCATGTCATCGCACGGGGTCCTGACCGAGCAGGGCCCCACCCCCCCCCCCCCCCCCCCCCCCCGCCCAGGAGGACCAGCTCAGAGCAGTGGAGGCTGGGGATGCCGAGAAAACCCGGGTCCCTGCCGCCCAAGTCAGGGTGGTAGAGCCCAAATGACCTGTGGTCTTGCCTCATTCTGGGTTTCTTTTGGAGAGTCCTGGTGAAGAGCTTGCAGCACACAATTTTTATGAAGGATAGTAATATATTTGTAGTCTGCTTTTAGAGAGCATTGAAATATTTTTTGAGAACTTGACGTACCGGTTCCTGAGTTTAATTTTTAAGATTTACAAGATCTTGGGGCACCTGGGTGGCTCAGTCGATGAAGTGTCTGACTTTGGCTCAGGTCATGATCTCCCCTGAGTTCGAGCCCCGCATCGAGCTGTCTGCTGTCGGCACAGAGCCCACTCTGGATCCTCCAGCTCCCTCTCTCTCTGCCCCTCTCCCACTAGCTCTCTCTCTCTCCCCCAAAATAAAAAAAAAAAAAAAAAAACATTAAAAAAAAAAAAGATTTACAAGATCTTACTGGTTAGGACTATTTCATTCTTAGGATTGTATGTGTTTGCCCTGGGAGGAATGTGACCACTCGAAGATATAATCTAATATAATAAATTCAAAAGAAAGATTGAGAAAATTTAAAATAACTTACCCAAATAAGTAATTCAACAGCCTTGATGGTTTTAAACTGGGTTTTTATCAGTTTAATAACATATTCTTCAATTAAATATTAATTTTAAAATGACAAAAACTTGCTCGGTTGATAAACAGAATAGTAAGATTTATAAATTTAATTTAAATACTTATATGGAGCTATGGTTATAGAGTTTTCCTATTCATTTCATATTCCTACCTGGTACCTTATTATAATTCATTATTCCTTTCTGGCCTGTCCTTGGACCTACACACACACACACACACACACACACACACACACATATTTCCCAACTTAGAATCACAAGCATTTGGAAGAACAGAATATTCAGGGGGAGGCTTTAAATAATTAAAAATTTAACGAATCAAATAAAAGAAACAAAATATCATAAGAATAAAAATATGTTAAAACAGTGAAAATAATGTAATGTTGGATAATGGAAAACACAGTAAGTGAGTCAATAACCAATATTTTGATTAAGGAAGAGAAAATTAGTAAAGGGGAAGACAGGATTCAGGAAATCACCAACACAGGGTGAAGAGATTACAGTGAACAATAGGAATGAGGCAGAGGAAAATAAGGGAGAATCACATGAAAAGGTGCCACTCAGATCTAAAATGAAGGAAACAGAACAGAAAAAGGCAACATTCAAAAGGTAATGGAGATCTATCCCCCTCACTCTCTGCCCGTCCCCAGCTCATGCTCACTCTCTCTCTCTCTCTCTCAAATAAATAAATCTTAAAAAAAAAAAAAAAAGTAATGGAGGGGCACCTGCGTGGTTCAGTTGGTTAAGCGTCTGACTTGGGCTCAGGTCATGAACTCACAGTTTGTGAGTTCGAGCCCCACATCGGGCTCTGTGCTGACAGCCAGAGCCTGGAGCCTGCTTCAGATTCTGTGTCTCCCTCTCTCTTTGTCCCTCCCCTGCTCCTGCGCGCGTGCTCTCTCTCTCTCTCTCTCTCAAAGATAAATAAACATTAAAAAAATATTAAAAAAAAAAAAAAGAAACCCAGTTGTTAAAAAAAAAAAAAAAGTAATGGAGAAGGATTTTTGCAGAACTGATAATGGAAAATAAACACAAAATCTGTCACAGAGTAGATCAAATGAAATCCATGCCAGACATAACTTCGTGGAACAGTAGGTTTCCACAAACAAGGGAAGGCCTAACGTCAGCCAAACAAAAAAGAGAGCTTGTCTGTCAAGGATCTATAGTTAGAATTATAGTCGGAAAGCAACTATGTCATCCGGAAAAAAAAATAATAAACCCAACTCATATATTAAGACATAGATAAATAAATAATAAATATTGAAGCAGAAAAATCAAAGAATCAATAAAACTCAAACCTGATTTTTAAAAGAAGTTAAATAAATAATCTCTGCCTAAATATCAAGAAAATAGGAAGGGCAAAAATAAAGGAATATTAGATCTGAAACTGGTGACATAGCAAATAATACCAACAACATGTAAAAATTATGGCATCACAAAATATTTTATGCTGACAATTTGAAAACTGAGGTAAATATACAATTCCTGTAAAACTACCTAACATGAAAATTACGTCAAGAAAATCCAGAATACCTGAATAGACCCAAAACCATTAATAAATCAAATCGTTAGTAGATTTCTATTCTCTTCCTTCCCCCAACAGAAAGGAGATGCAGACTCTTTTACAAATGGGATTACCAAATACCAAATATATTACCTCCTTGTTATATATTTTATCAGAGAACAAAATACAAAGCAAGGCTCTACACCTCATTCATAAGCGTAATAGAGCCTAGAGTATATTGGGGAAATGTTGAGAAGAAAAATTCTAGAGCAACTCAATTGTCAGAATAGATGAAAGGGCACGAAATGAAATAGTAGCAAAGAAAATCCCTCAATGTGCAAAAATCATTGTTACTAAATTATACTATATCCACTGACAGGAATTAGTAGAGTTTACTGAATGAAGATTAAGAAAATATAATGTCTCCATTGATTCAGAAAAAGTATTTCATAAATGTCAACCAACTCTCATCCTCATAAAGAATTGTATGGTGAGGGGCGCCTGGGTGGCGCAGTCGGTTAAGCGTCCGTCTTCAGCCAGGTCACGATCTCGCGGTCCGTGAGTTCGAGCCCCGCGTCAGGCTCTGGGCTGATGGCTCAGAGCCTGGAGCCTGTTTCCGATTCTGTGTCTCCCTCTCTCTCTGCCCCTCCCCCGTTCATGCTATGTCTCTCTCTGTCCCCAAAAAAATAAACGTTGAAAAAAAAATTAAAAAAAAAAAAGAATTGTATGGTGACTCAAATTTGGAATAGAGAGGATTTTCCTTCAATTATAAAATATTTCTCTTTAAAACTATAGCACAACCCCATACTTCATGACAAAACGTCAAAAGCATTCCCTTTGATGTCAGGACAAATGCAGGGACCGGTCCTGGTCTGCTTTGAGCTGGAGGTCGTAGCCAAGCAGAAAGTCGGGAAATCATTTATGGGAAATATAAAGAAAGAAACACAGCTGTCTATACATAAGTCTATGCACATATAACACACACATATACGAGTGCACATACGTACACATTACGGTATATAGGATACTTATAATATGTTAATATATGTTATATTATAAATATTAGTAGGATTTCTGTCCATTAATTATGATGGTGAAATGTGATCTTAAAAAAGCAAGGTCTCATTTACAGTAGAAATAAAAACTATTGAGTCACCTAGGAAAACGGCCACCAAAGCACGTTAATAAAAGAAGGCCCAAATAAAATGAGAACCCCGCCATGCTCGTGTATAAAAAGAAAAGCTGTTAATTCTTCCCTCATTAGTCTACAAATGCAATAAATTTTTAATTTCTACACTTTATGCAACTCAATAAAATTACATGGAAATTAATGACAAGTGGGTCATTACAGTCCTGTGGAAAAACAAAGCAACAAAGTCAGCCAAGAGAAGTGAGGAAGCATTCTCGTCCAGTCAGAATTAAAGGGTAGGACCGTCGTTCTTCCAGAGATACACATCCTGTGCGTGGGTGGATACGGAAATAGAGCGCGTGACAAAATGGCTATGCTCAACAGTCCACGCATATGTGAACGTCTTGCGCGAACGATGAAATAAAAATGAGTGAGAAGAGCCGAACATTTTTCTTTAATAACAATTTTAGGGGGCACCTGGGTGGCTCCGTCAGTTAGGTGGCTGATTCTTGATTGTGGCTCGGGTCATGATCTCATGGTCACGAGATCGAGCCCCATGCCGGGCTCTGTGCTGCTGGGCCTGGAGACTGCTTCAGATTCTCCCTCTAGCTCTCTTTCTCTCTGCCCTTCCCCCATGCACACTCTCAATAAAAAAGGTTAAAATTTAAAAAATAAAAATAAAAATACCAACTTTCTATATGTAAAAACATATATATTCATCCTGAGAGCCCATCAAATAGTAAATAAGCCCCAGAGGGATTAAAGATATAATTAAAATGCAAAAGTACAAAACTTTCAGAAGACAATACAAAAAATATCTCTCCAACATCAGTGTAGGTGGTGCTTCGTAAGTAGATCTTAAAGACCAACACCATCCCCCCAAGTCATTGTTCATTTTTACTACATTAACATCAAAACGTCTTTGTTACAAAAGACTCCATTAATAATAATGATAACAAACATTTATATAGTGCTTATTATGTGTCTGCCCTTGTTCTCATCATTGTGTATATATTAACCCACCTAATCCTCAAAATATCTATTAGGTAGATAATATTGTCGTCATAAATTTTGCAATGACGGTATTGAGCCGTAGCATACGGCTAGCCCATGCTAGATCTGATAGCTAGTAACATTAGAAGTGAACCAGAGACTTGGAGCAATTACTTAAACGAACAAAGAAGAAATGGCACAACAAGCAAACCAAGAGAATAGCTTCCAGAATATATTAAAATCCCAACAAATTATTGGGGCGCCTGGGTGGCGCAGTCGGTTGAGCGTCTGACCTTGGCCAGGTCACGATCTCGCGGTCCGCGAGTTCGAGCCCCACGTCAGGCTCTGGGCTGATGGCTCAGAGCCTGGAGCCTGTTTCCGATTCTGTGTCTCCCTCTCTCTCTGCCCCTCCCCCGTTCATGCTCTGTCTCTCTCTGTCCCAAAAATCAATAAATGTTGAAAAAAAATTTTTTTATAAAAAAAATAAATAAATAAAATCCCAACAAATTATTAAGAAAATCTAAAAATTGAAACACTAGAGACATAGGAAGAGGTATGGTTTGGTTGACCAATGACTGATGTAAATATACCTACATCAGAAACAGAGGGTGTGATGTCTCATTAGGAAAGGACCAGAAACATCCCTTTGGAGCCAGACAGAAGCAAAGACAGGGCACCTGTAGCCAAGGAAGCCTAGTCCTCAAGGGACACAAAACCACTGACAATGTAACTGGAACCTTAGGATGATTTGGCTGGTTTCAGAAGCTCGACTCACTGTTCTCACGGAGAATTTTACAGCGTCCTGCTCATCAGCTTCTCCCCAAATGCTATGGGAACCTTGGTCACACGTCTACTGGTCCATGGGTTTAAGCAACTGGAAAAAGAAAAACAAAAAAAGAAAAAAACAGGGGCGCCCGGGTGGCTCCGTCGGTTGAGCGTCCAACTTCGGCTCAGGTCGTGATCTCACGGTCTGTGAGTTTGAGCCCCGCATCCGGCTCTGTGCTGACAGCTCAGAGCCTGGAGCCTGCTTCGAATCCTGTGTCTCCCTCTCTCTCTGCCCCTCCCGCGCTCATGCTCTGTCTCTCTCTGTCAAAAATAAATAAACATTAAAAAAAATTAAAAATAAATAAATAAACAAACAAACAAACAATTGCATTGTGTTCATACATGTTTCCCAAAAAGAGGTGAATGATCGCCTCCGCCATAACAGCCCGGGCCACACCAGACTCCAGGATTGCTACAGTCTCTTCCTGCAGACAAGAGCAGGACGTTCACAAAAGAATAGACTTGAGTCTTCAGTAAACGTAGACCCAAGCTCAACTCCGTCTTAAAACGGAACTGAAAATTGGAACTACAATGAGACGGCATTGGCAACAATTTAGGAGCCCGATGAGGGCATATGGGGGATGGGGTTATGGGGAATCCACATGGCCAGTGGGAGTCCGTGTAGGCCCAGCCACTTTTGAAGACACCTGGGCAACACCTCGT
Organism: Felis catus; assembly: GCF_018350175.1. NCBI lineage: Eukaryota > Metazoa > Chordata > Mammalia > Carnivora > Felidae > Felis > Felis catus. The sequence goes on along the minus strand of NC_058368.1, from coordinate 235,943,156 downwards.
AAGTGTGAAGAAGCTCACGCTTAGGTGTGCGGCTCTATTCTAAATTCAGAGTCTATGTCACACAGAGAAAGACGAACACTGCATGGTGTCCCATGTGGACTCCAAACAGGCCAACCTCACAGAAACGGGGTGGAGAGGTGGGTGCCAGGGGCTGCGAGGGGGAGGGAATGGGGAGATGTTGGTCAAAGAATACAAGCTTCTTGCGATAGGACAAATGCATTCCGGGGACGTCACGGACAGCCTCAGGACTATAGACAATAATACGGTACTAGATAGCTGCAAGCTGCTAGTGGACTAGATCTTAGATGTTCTCACCACAGAAAGGAAATGGTAATTATGGGACGTGACGGAGGTGTTAGCTAACTGAAGTATATAGATGCATCAAATCAACAGGTCATACGTCGTCAACTTATGCAATATTAGACGTCGCTTCCATCTCAGTAAGTCTGGAGAAAGTGATCGAATACGTGGGTTATGGATAGAGAAATAGGTTCACAAGGCCCACGTAGAAGAATCCTCATTGCGGCATTGTTTGTAACAATAAACGTAAAATCTTATGACTTCCATGCAGATAAGGATGTTTTAGACATGACACCAAAAGCCTAGTCCCTAAAATAAAATTTTTAAAAAACCCAGCAAATTGTACTTCATAAAGACTAAACACTTCTGGTTTTGCAGAGATGCTGTTAAAGATAATGACAACTCAATGACAGGCTGAGTGAAATAAAATGCTGCAAATACTATGTCAGTAAGAATTTTTACCAAGAAGAGAAGCCCGGCAACGCAATAAAAGGAAAACAAAAAGCCCAGTTTATGAAATGAGCAAACACCTCCCCAAAGAAAACATACAGTTGGCAAATAAGCTCATTAAAACATAGGCAACATCATTTGTCATTAGGGAAATGCAAAAGGAAGCCACAGCGAGACACCACCTCAGCCCTGGTAGAAGGATTAATGTAGAAAGAAAGAAAGAAAGAAAGAAAGAAAAAGAAAGAAAGAAAGAAAGAAGGAGGGAGGGAAAAAAAGAAAAGAAAAGGAAAAGAAAAGAAAAAAGAAAAGAAAAGAGAAGAAAAGAAAAAACGGAAGATTAACCTTATAAACTTAGAATGTCAGTGAGGATTTGGAAGAGGCCAAACATTCACAGACTGCCGGTAGAAACGTGCAATGTTACAATGACTTTGGACAGTAGTTTAGGTTTCTTCAGAAGTAACACCTGCTCTCCTGTCGGATCCTCCCATTCCTAGATGTTTACCCTGTGGGAATGAAGGCGAACGTCCATAACCACCCCCACCCCCCACCATGTATGTTTGTAATGGCCTTATTGGTTCGAGCCAACAGCTACAACTCAAAGGTTCACAAGAGGCGAGTTTGTAAACAAGCTCGGGCACATCCACACAACAGAATTCTCCTCAGCAATAACAATAACAAACTATTTACAGATGTGACCACACCGGTGGTTGTCAAGAGAACTGATCTGAGCGGAAGGAGTCAGAAAAATAAAGTACGTTTGGTGGGATTCAGATTTTGTAAATTTCGGTAAAAGACAAACTCATTTCCAGTGTTAGAAAGTAGACCAGTGGTTGGCCAAGGAAGAGACAGGGAGTAGGGGTGGGTTATGAGGCGATGTGGGAGTGACAGGGGTGATGGTTTCCTGGGTGAGGATTTACACACCAAGGCTTACAAACTTGAACTCCTTAAATACGCACCACTTTATGTTAAATATACCTCAACAAAGCTGATTTCTAGAAACATCCTATTAAGACCATCATAGCAATGAGCTTACCGTCCATTTCAGCTTCCGGATCATATATATAGAACAAAGATTTTTCTTTTAATTCTCTCCAGCGTGCAAGTCTGCAGGAGGCTACTGTATCCGTAGCTGTGACTTGACTGTGATCTTTCTTTTCCGCTGACGCGGTGATGCCCACCACCGAAGAGCGTTTCCAGGGCCCTGGGAACAGTGTTGACGGTTTACCCCTGATGGGAGGGTGGTCCGGACGTAGGGCACCTGCACATTTTGTGTGGGCAGCTCTGGGAGTAATGTGCGCGCTATTTACAGTGTGTGTGTGTGTGTGTGTGTGTGTGTGTGTGTGTGGTTAACAAAGGGAAAGAGGCTGGTAACACTTCGGTGCTTTCATTCTCCAAAAGGAACCTTGGACAGCGTTTCTCAGCTTGGACGTGTGATTACAAAACACGTTTACTTCAGAAATACCCACAAAGGACAGAAAAAACTTCCGTAGGGGGTATTATTATTATTATTATTTTCAGTCATTTGAGTGTCTTTCAAACATCAGATCACCTGTATGTTTTCTGCATGTTTCTAATCGGGAAAGCACCTTGGCATCCCTTCGCTGAGTGAGGGTGGGCCAGCCCTGCAGGATCCTATCCCCCCACCCCCCCCAACCCCCTCCCCCGGCCCCCTTGCAGCCCAGCTGATTGTGCCCAGGGCAGCACCGCAGCCCCTGGCACTTTCTCCCCCCTGAACTCGGGCTCCCTCCTCCCTGCCTCAGGGCTTCGGTGAGGCCCCAGGAGGCGCATTCCCTGGGGCAGTGAGGGCAGCCACCCAGATGAATTGGGTATCCCTAGGTTTTCACCCCCCTGCCCCCAGGTCAAGACCCAGTGGAGGGTTACAGCGGACTGTTCCTGAGGCGGCTGCTGAAGCACCCTGAGCTGCAGTGTCCACGCCTCGCAAATCCTGGGTATTTGTGCCCCAGTATTGCCCCCTAAGAGGGATCTCATGTGCGCCTGAAAAGATTCTGTGCCGCGCTCGGGGAATCTGGGGCTCTCCAGGAGCGTTAGTCGCTTGCTCAATAATCAGCCTTACCATCTGACTGCTAGATCAGAAGGTATTCACTTAGCAGTAATTAAGAGGAAAAACTGATTTTTATCGGTTGCAGTTGTTAGGGAAGATTTGAGTCGCACAGGCAGCCGCCCCCCCTGCCCCTCAACGGTGCAAATGTTGTCCTAGAGCGCCACCCACCGGCGGGTCCTGGGAAGCCGAGGGCTGCGCGGCTGTCTGAAGACTCCGCCCCCGCCCCCCATCGCCACCAGATTCACCCCCCAACAAACCGCTTTCATCCCCTAATGGGGACTGTGAAGTCCACGCAGCTCACAGAGGAGGGGAAAATGATTCGTCTAAAAGACGTGATGGGTCTGAAAGTCTTTGGCCCAAAGCCAAGCAGATTTACAGTGGGGACAGCAGGTGAGGGAAGAGAATGGAATGTTCTCTGTGTTTCTGTATGTATCGTTATCAGATTCCCCTCCGCTTTCAGAAGGTGTGTTTTAATTAAGCCCCTGAGCGGTGATGAGCTGACCAGTGCTTTTGAATTCTATGCATCAATAAAAGTTAAATGCTAAGCAGTATGTTTCAGGGAAATAGTAAATCACAAGAATATTGGAGGGTTAGCTTCTCTTCAATTACAGCCAGTAAACTGAGCAGTAGGGGGAACCGCGTTGGAAATTTTCATTTTATCGTGTTAGTTCCACTTTCTCCATTGAAATAGAGGGATATCATGCCACTCAAAGGAAAATTAAAAAAGAAAAGATACACCAGGAAAAAAACCCTTCAAAATATTCTGAAACACCTAATAAAACCAAAGAAATTGCTCTTTAATAGGCCGTGGAAAATGTTGCAATTATTACCCAGTGAACCACATAAATTCTTTCAAGTTACATTTTAACTGTACAGTTTCATTTCCCTGCCTTAGCAGTAGGGAAGGGAAACAATCTGGAGCAGGGCTCAAATTGAAGAAAAGAAAATGTGTGCTTTGATTCAGCCGCCTCCCATAGCTGCACTGGCAAAAGAGTCTAACTTCGGCATAACCTGTGTGTGCCCCATCTTGAAACAGTTCGGGAAACCCTCAACCTTGTTTTTTTCCCTGTTCCCGGGCTAAGAACGCAGCGGCTCAAAGCAGCTGATGTTACACCCAGACGGTTTATGCAGCTGTCATGAGGCCGCGAGGCTCCCGTCCAGGGGTCTCTCCCCTTCACTGAACTCTCTGGAACAAATACCAATATTTTTGTACTCGCTTTGCATGAGTATTTTACAATTTATACAAAGTAAACATAATCTTTATAAATTTTGGAGACGACCCTCTGATGAAATCAAAGACAAAATATTTTGGGTTATAAAATTTAGTTCCAGATTTATAGTGGTCCTTCTGTTTACATCACCGTACAAATGATATTTTCCTAAAATCTTTCAGAACGCCATGGACTTCTGGTCTCTGGCTGACCGTTCTCAAAGCCCTGGCGCTTAGAGGTTTGGCACTGTGGTTCGCAAAAGGGATTACAGGTAACCACAGGGTCCTAGAATAAAGAGCATTAAGACAAACCATTAATTCATTCCTATCCTCATGATGATAGCAGTATTTGTTCACTGTAATTTTTTTAGGAGACAAAAATACTGAAAAGTGTAAAAATATGATAAATACAATCTGTAATTGTTACTGAGCTTATCCAAACAAACCATAATTCCAATTTTGGAGTATTTCCTTCGGTCTGTAGATAGATGATATATGGAAAGATTGATTGGATACATACATACATACATACATGGGCAGATATGATACATGATAGATACATACGTAAATAGACAGATGATAGATACATATGTGCATACATACATACATAGACAGGTAGATAGACACATACATACTTAGATAGATGATACATACATATGTACATAGATAGATGATAGATACCTCAATCTCCATATTGCCCATATTGTATTTCCTCATAGTAAATAGGATAAGCTTATGGTGATGGCTCCAGAAAACATTCTTATTTCAATCTTTCCTACCTTAACATACGACCATCAAAAGCAAATAGACACAATTTCCAAACAAAAAGGCTGGGAGGGGGGACAATTCACGCATTTCCTGGGCAGGCACAGACGGGATCTGAAGGGAGTGGGGATTCTCAGGGTCTTTCCACTGGGAATCAATATTCTCAAGAGCAAGAGAAATCTTCATGGGAGCAGTGGGTGTGCACGTGTGTGTGTGTGTGTGTGTGTGTGTGTGCATGCATGCAAGTGTGTGTCAGGGGGTCTCAGACCCCAGGAGTCAGGACTTATTAAAGTCTTCAACAATAGGCTCTTTGTATCTTACTTTTTAGATTGCATCATGTTTTGTTAAATACTGATTTTCTTAATCGCTGATTTATTGTTTTGTGCAAATAGCGATACTTTCTTTTTAGATGATGGTGGGGATTTTTTGAGGTCCAGAAATTAAAATTTTCATAAACAGATCTATCAAAATGTTTTCACATCTTCCTGTTGGGGTTTTTGGATTAGCAAATTCCTCCTGACCCTGGTAACTGTGTATCCTCATTCATCTGGTCTTTGTGGTCCATTAATAGTTGTATGAAATATATAGTTTAGCTGGAATTTATTTTTGAATACTATAAAAAATAAATTATCTAAAATCATTTTTTCCAAGTAGTTAACCTGGTTTTTTTTTCAATGCTCATTGTTAGAAAATCATAAACAAACACAAAAACCAATTTAAAAGTATTCAGTTGTTAAGAAAATATATTTTTTTGTTCCACTGTTTTCTTCGGTCCAATCCACTCTCATTTCTTGTGTCATTTATACACTGTCTGATAGCTACCATACTGCCAAGAGCTCTTAATTGTTGTATTTATTTTATAATTTTTTTTATTTGAGTATAGTTGACACACAGTGTCACATTAGTTTCAGGCATACAGCATAGTTGATTGTTATTTTTAAAATGTTGTTTCCTGACAGTTTATTTACAGATAACTTGTACAGTCACATTTTAATGGACCTCAATAAAAAAGGTTTTGATGGGAAATAAACATTAAAAATTTAAAAATCATACTTGTTTACAAATCTGTATAACATTTGAGGCATAATTTTAATATTTTAAAGCATGTCATGTCTTTCTGTTTAAGCCATAATTAGCCTTCAGATAAGATTTAAAATTTTCCTCATGTGGATCTTACGTATTTTTTGTTAAATATCTTCATGGGCATTTTCTACTTTTGTGGCTATTGTAAATATGATTACGGACACCATTATATTTGCATAAATTATAATCTGCAGTATTAAACAATGCTCAATTTTGTCAGATCATTTTGCATAATAGATCACCTGATTGAATTTCACATCATTTTATATTATGCTTTTTTTTTTTTTTGGCAGTTTTTCAGAATCTCATAGCACCTGCGTGGACCGACATGCTATTTTCACCTTTATGGAAAGGTGTGCTTTAGTTGCTTTTCTTATTGTATATGGTTCTCTAAATTTTCTAAAAAATTAGAAAAGTGATCAACGATAAACAGGATGTTCCACATTCTTTCTGTTTTTTTGCTTTAATGGAAATTAACTGAATTCTTAAGTAAGATGTCGGTTCTTTGCATAAAGAGAGGTGATTTATAATTTGAAGTAATTTCCGCCTCCAGTTTCCTAAGTGATTTTCATTTGTTTGTTGGCTTGTTTTAATCACGAAGGAATATGGGATGTGATCAAATCTCGAGCTCTGTTGAGATTGTCACATGTGAACGCGTGGGTCACAGTAAGGCATCTCCTGGCTGATTCTGTGTCTGCGTGGTCAGAACGCCTTCCTTCCTTCTATTTTTTTTTTCTTTTTTTTTTTTAATTTTTTTTCAACGTTTTTATTTATTTTTGGGACAGAGAGAGACAGAGCATGAACGGGGAAGGGGCAGAGAGAGAGGGAGACACAGAATCGGAAACAGGCTCCAGGCTCCGAGCCATCAGCCCAGAGCCTGACGCGGGGCTCGAACTCACGGACCGCGCGAGATCGTGACCTGGCTGTAGTCGGACGCTTAACCGACTGCGCCACCCAGGCGCCCCTCCTTCCTTCTATTTTTATACACATGTTTTAATCTGTTGACTTTATTAGCATTTTAGATCAATGTTGTAAACCTATTATTATTTATATTTTACTTCCCTTTTTCCTGAAGCTGGCATCATCAAATTTATCTCCCTCCTTTGGGTTTGTCTTCTTCAATAGAAATTTTTAGTACATTTCACTGAATCGCTTCTTGTTCCACTATGAAACTAACAAAAACTTTAAGTTTGCCTCAGATACAACAACAAATACAAGTTTTGATAAGACATCTATGTATGGATACAATTTTGCCTCTTAGTACTTTATTAATCACAACTCATAAAGATTTTTTGTAGATAGAATTTTTCCTGTTTTTCATGTAATTAATAGATGTTATGTACGTTTCAGAAAATGTATAGTTGAGGTGATTCCATCGTTCGCTTTACAAAAGAGTCCTAGCAATAAAATTATTTGCATTTGGGTTGTCTGATGCTGCATAATAAAGTTAGTGACTTAATTATGCACTACAATCACTAGGATTGTTCTCTGAGGTGACTGAGCTCAACTGGATGGTTTTCTGTTCCATGTGATGTTGCTGAAGTCAGAGTCATCAAGAAAATCATTTGGGACGGCCTTGTATATTTACACTCCCTATCACAGCATGATATCACTTGTTGTTTCTAGAGGAACTTTTTACATGAGGACCAGGAAATATGGACAAAGACGTTTAGGGGAGTGATATATGGCAGCAACAACGAAGAACAACTTAAATGCCCAGTTAAGAAGAATGGATAAGAGCATGTTCTTATAATGGAAAATGAAATAACAGTGTAGGTGAATGAACTACAATTACATGAAGAAATATTCAGGGATCTTAGGAATGTAATTTGCGAAAAACAAGTCCCATGGCATAATCTCTGATATATATATGTATTACATCCAAAAACATTGAGGCATAGAGTGATAGGTGATCAATCTTGTTTTAAAGTAAGGGAATGACGAACACACTGATCGGGACAGAGGTTGACCTGACTAGTTGAGGGTTGGAGGAGGGTAGATGGGGAGCAACTTCATAGCTGCTATATTATTGGTGATGTTCTAGTGACTTAGTTGAGCGGTGGGCTCATGATGTTATTAAATCAATTGATTGCTTAATTAAATTCAAGCAGAGGCATGAGCCATGGGCCAAGGAAGACTCTGTGTGACCTCATTGTGTGCTCTCTGTCCAAATTTTCACTGCACCTGTTCCTACAACAGCCAGCTACTCACACTCATTCGTCCTTTCCATCGGTGCATCTCAGCCGTCCCTCCTGGGGACTCCACCAACTCACTCAGCCATTCTAACCCATGCACAACCTGGAAGAACAAGGGAGTTGGTACCTTATGGAGCCTCCCTGGACCAAAAGAGGATGGGAGCCAGAGGACAAAGGTGGAGCTCCCAGCGTCTCCATTTCACTGGTTCTTGGTTCACATTGGAGCCGAGCTCCTCCTGTGCCCACAGTGCTGGTTGGCTCCCTAACACACCCTTGATTTAGCTTCCCTTGGCCCTCTACTTCTTGGGTTCCTGGTGCCCCACATGCCCCGGCACACAACCTCTTCTCCTAGGCTCTGCTTTGGGAAGAAAAATAGATACGCCAGTTGAAAACCAAAATTATTACTAGTCCAATCACATACACCTAAGTGTCACAATTTTTTCTGCACCTCCTCAGTCTACAGTATTTTTCAGCATATTTGATACATAACAAATTGCACATAAAGGGCATGGTTTAATGACCTGTGGCATGGGAATACAACAATGAAACTGTAATCACAACCAAGAATATTAACCCCCAAATTTTTACCTTCCTTCAACACCACCTAAGAACACGGATCTTCTTTATGTCATTGTAGATTGGTTTGCGCTTCTTAAAATTTTTATGTTAGTGAGTCCATATGATATATAGTCTGGGGGGACTGGATTCTTTCACTCAGCATAATTATTTATAGATTCATCAGCTGATCTGTAATCTATCTTTTTGCCAATATCACACTGCGTAAGTTATTGCCACTTTATAGTAGAGCTTGAAAACCAAGTTGTACGGTCATCCAATTTCATATTTCTTTTTCAAAAGTGTTTGGCTTTTCTAAACTTCCACATTCCTATATAGATTTTAGAATCAGCTTGTTAATTTCAGCAAAAATAAGTTTCCCGGAATTTTTATTGAACCTATATATCAATCTGATGAGAAGGGAAATCCTACCAAGTTACTCAATATATGACTATAACGTGTCTGTCCATTTATAGCTTCTTTGATTTATTTCAACCCTCTATTTTCACTTTCAACCTAAAGATTTTGCACATCATTTGTTAGACTTCTATCTACATATTCAAGATTTTTTGTGAATGATGTAAATGTCACCTTTAAATCTAAATTTCAAATGGACGTTTTTGGTATATTGATCTTCTGTTCTTTGACCTTACTAAACCCAATTATTAATTTCATTAGTGTTTTTATATTCTTTGGCATCGTCCACATAGATGATAATATCACCTGTGGATAGATGCAGGTTAATTACATATTTTACAAAATTTGTGACTTTTTCTCTTTTACCTCACTATGCTGGCTTGGACCTTTAATTAGGACACTGAACAAGAGAGTGAGATTAGACACCATTGTTTTGTCCAATCTTAAGGGAAAACACTTGGCTTTTTACTTTAAATAAAATTTTAATTGTAGCTTTTATATAAATGCTTTTTATCAGCTTGAGGAAATTTCTTTATATTCCCGGTTTTCTAAGAGACATTAGCATGTAAAGACTTTAATTTGGTCAGTTTGGTTTTTTGCATGTATCAAGATGTTTATATTGTTTGAATAACTATCATAAACTACAGTGACTGATTTTTGAAATGTTGGATAGACTTTGCATTCTTATGGAAAAGCAAGCCGTGTGTATTATTGTATTATCCTTTTTACATCTTGCTGGCTTTGATTTGTCAGTATTTTGTTGAAGATTTTTGCACCTCTGTTCATGAGAGATATTGGTTTGTAGTTTTCTTTCTTTCTTTCTTTCTTTCTTTCTTTCTTTCTTTCTTTCTTCTGCAGTGTCTTTGTCTGTTTACATATTAGGATATTCTCCCCATAAATCATTTAAGAAATTTCTGTTCCTCTTCTATTTTGTGTGTGTGTGTGTGAGAGAGAGAGAGAGAGAGAGAGAGTTTGTGTTAGCTTTGATATTGTATTTTCATTAAATTGTAGAATTTTCCAATGAAGCTGTCAGGCCCTAGAATTCTCTTGTTGAAGGTTTTTAAACTGCAAATTCAATTTCTTTAACATATTTGTGACTATTTATTTCTTTTTAATGAGAATGATAATTTATTTCTTTAAGATAATTTGTCCATTTAATCTAAGCTGGCCTAATTCTTAGGCATAAAGTTGCTGTACTATTTCCTTGCAATCTTCTCGGGCCTGTACTATGATGACTTTTCTTTATTCCGGATGCTGGTAGTTGATGGCTTTTTTCTTGTTCCCCTAATCAATCTGCCTAGAGAGTTATCAAAGGCCCAGGCTTTTGCTTCATTGATTGTCTCTATTGTTTTTCTTTTGCAATTTAATTGAGTTCCGTTCTCATCTTTATTATTTCTTTCCTGTAGCTGGTTTGGGCTTTAATTTGCACTCCTTTTCCTAGTTTCCTAGGGTGGAATGGGCCAGTGTTAGGACTAGAAAAAAGTGAATAGTGTCCCACATTCCTGAGTGGCCTACAAAAGACTCTCCTGCCATCCATTTAACTACAGCTGAGCATTTAACGAGCTCCATTTTTTAGAAGAGTGCTTTATTCAGAGAGGACCGTATTGCCATTTCTCCCACACTTATTTTTACTTTGCCTGTAGAATTTGGGGATTCCCTTCTTTTTAGGGTTGAAATAACACAAATCCTTTCACAATCTGGCTTTCCCCACCCGCCCCATCTCTCTGATTCCACAATATGCATCTCATGAATTGAACAACCTATTTGATATCTTTCCTGCCCATCATAGAATAGATTTTCTGTCCGGTCTATAGTAACGCAACATATACTTCTGAGACAACTTCTTGTTATCTTTGAAATCACGACATAAACTACCACTGCAACATATTCATATATATTTGGCTTTTTAGAATCGCCCTCTGTTCGGGTATTTGACAAGGACTTTTCATCTTCAGGGTAACTCTGTCTTCAGATGGAGAAACCAGTGTGTGTGACTTTATGTTTTTAACTGTATTTGAATGCCATCCACATAGAAACGAGTCTCTCATTCATGGATCTGCATCCCTCCAGACCAACCTGAAACCTCTCCTTCGCCATCGTCTTCCGCAATCTACTCCCTAAAGTGTATGTCTCCATGTTCCCTAATGAAGACTCCACTCTGCCCCACACCATCAGGGAATGTCAATTCCATCAGGGAATGTCAACCTCTTTCAGACTCTTCCGTTTCTTCCGTTTCCTCGGTGACCCATGCATCCTTTTCGGCTAGCTTGGTTTCCTCTTGGTTTTGTGCTTTGTCATTTGTTGGGCCAATGTTCTACACATATTGTAGTTCTTGATATTTCCAGTTGTGGTTTTTTTTTCTTAACAAAATTCTTCTTTTGAATTTTTTAATTTAATAAATAATATATGCTTGTACACATGAGACAATATAAATAAGTATAAAGTAAAAACTAATGTTCTTTATCCCCATCTAAGGAAAATCAGGTTAACAACCCGGTATGTTTGTGTGTCATAGGATGTATTTTTCCCTCAAGTGACCACAGCAACATAGCTGATCTATATGCCCTTCCAGATTCTTGCTGATCTCAATAAGAGTGGCTTCTATTTCACTCTTTTATTCTTTTTTTTTATTTGGCAGGTGTTTGTGGTTGCTTCAATTAATAGAATGTGGGGGTGCCTGGGTGGCTCAGTCGGTTGAGCATCAGCTCTTGATTTCAGCTCAAATCATGATCTCACACGTTGTGAGATCGAGTCCCGTGTCAGGCTCTGTGCTGACAGCATGGAGCCTGCTTGGGATTGTCTCTGTTTCCCTCTCTCTCTGCTTCTCCCCAACTCATGCTCACTCATTCTCTCTCTCTCTCTCTCTCTCTCTCTCTCTCTGTCTCTCTCTCTCTCTCCCCCCCAAGATAAATAAGTGAACTTTAAATATATTTATATTTATATAATGTGTTAGAAGGAAAACAACTTGACTTCCAGGTTTAAGTCATAGGGCAATATGAGTTCCAGATAGTTCTCTCTCTTTCTCTCTCTCCCTCCCTCTCTCTCCCTCCCTCTCTCTCTCTCCCCCCCCCCCACCTCCATCTCCTCTGCCTTTGGAACACATCCACATACAGAAAAAGTAAAAAAGTGAGTCTCCAGTCAATAGCCAGAAGCCAACATGAACTTCCAGGCGTGTGAACAGATGAAAGTTAGATGCTCCAAGCTTCCAGCCCTCACATGTCCAGCTAAAACTCCAGTCACCATGGAGCAGAAATGACACAGCAGGCCTGCCGCGTCTCAATTCCCAATCTGCGAATCCGCGAGCGCAATAAACAGCTGTGATGTCGCTGCTTTGGCGACCATTTGAGGCAGATTCGTTATTCCGCTTTAGTCTTTTATTTTCTTTTAACTGAAGTCTTACTGCTCAGCTTTCTCCCCAGTTTACCTTCTTTCCTGAACAAAGTCTCAAAGGCCATTAATACGGATGTAATTCTGATTTAAAAATCCCAGGAAGCACCATTTTCATGGTCCCTCTACAAAACTATGGTGTGGCGGGAGAAGCCAGAGGCATATAACCTGCCAGCTAATCACTTTCTTCCTTTTTGTCTTCCATGTTCAAGTGACGCATGCAAACACACACTTGAGCAACACTTATACACCTGTGCAACACTCACACACCCGTGTGACACTTACACACCTGTGCAACACATATCTTTTTGTGTCTTTGTCCATTTTGTAAAAACAGGGTCATATTCTATTTATTTTTCATATTTTATGTTTTACTTTCATTATACTTACATTGCCGAGTGTCATGCCGGTCTTTACTATATAATTGTATACTTACAGGGCCACAAATCCTGAGGGTTCTATTGCTGAAAACATTGAGCAGTTTAGCTGGTAAAAGAAACACAACTCTGATATTTGCAATTGTAGAGATTTCTGAAATGGCAGACATAAACCCACCATAAGAATGATAGAAATGTGGTTGGTAGGATGCATTTGTTCCCAGTGGGGTCAAAGATGCTCTATAACCCCCAAAATGGACTCTGTATGACACGGATTGACCAAACAGAGGGCTAAGTGCCAGCCACGTGGATAAGTCCCTCTGGAACAAGCTCACGGTTCCCCGTAGAGGAAAGACACCATCAACTCCTTCCCTGAACAAAGAGCAGAAAGGCATATGAACCAGAAGAATGAGCCAGAATGAGAACCACCAATTAGTCCAGCCTCATCGGCCACGGAACACACATCGATCATCTTGTCCTTTCATTTGTTGTCATGACTTGAGGTAAGACCATGTCCAAGGCGCCAAAGAACATGCAATAACGTCGGTGTATCATTTCACATTATCATCGTTTTCCTTTGCAATGGGTATTGGAAAATCAGAGTCTCGGTGTGGCGATGTTTTGCCAACACCCCACACGGCTGCTGAATGGCTTACAGAGTTTTGTGAGGAGCACAGTCAGGTTCAAATGACTGATTTGCTATCAAAACCCAAATTGTCTCCAATCCCAAAGTATTTTATGAGGCATGTTTAAGGTTCTTCCTTCCACAGCCAAACAAAACAGGCCACACACAGTTAGAGAATTGTTTGCGTAGGCATATGTTGTGGGAGAATTGCCCCGTTTTCTGTCTGAGAGAGGAGAAGGGAGATGGAGGGACCCAAACCGGCCAGCCCTAGCCCCTTTCGCTTCTATCTTTTTACTCCACTAAATTCTTCTTCGTTGGGTTTTTCACCACCTGAAATCATGTTAAGTTTTGGTTTTCCATTCTTTCTTCCCTTATAAGAATATACGCTCCATGAAGTTATTCAAAACATGCATTTCCTTTTTCAGCATTATACCTTCAGTATATGAAACCTCTTCCGGGGCGCCTGGGTCGTTCAGTTGGTTAAGCATCCGACTTCGGCTCAGGTCATAATCTCGCAGTTGGTGGGTTCAAGCCCCATGTGGGGCTCTGTGCTGATAGCTCAGAGCCTGCTTCAGAGTCTGTGTCTCCTTCTCTCTCTGCCTCTCCCCTGCTCATGATATCTCTCTCTCACACAAAATTAAACATTTTTTTTAACGTTTATTGATTTTTGAGATGGAGAGAGACAGAGCATGAACGGGGGAGGGTCAGAGAGAGGGAGACACAGAATCTGAAACAGGCTCCAGGCTCTGAGCTGTCAGCACAGAGCCCGACGCGGGGCTCGAACTCACGGACCGCGAGATCATGACCTGAGCCGAAGTCGGCCGCTTAACCGATTGAGCCACCCAGGCGCCCCCAAAATTAAACATTTAAAACAAATTTTTAGTTAGCTTCATCAAAGCTGGGACTTCAAACTACCACTTTTTGAAGACACTGAGAGAGTGAGCATCCCAGAGAGTGTTTTTGGGTATTGGACTGGCTGAAATTCTAAGCAATAAGAACAGGGTAAAACCGATTTCATAAACAACGGAACAGGCAAGAGCCCGTTCACACATTGAGATTCTTGAAGTATTTCTGGACGTAGGAACAAGGTAAACACTTGGACCCAAAGGCTCTACAGTCAAATCACGCGTAAGCGGTGGCCTCGCTGACGATTTAGGAGAAGTGTGGCAGCAGAAAACGGGGTGAACTCTTCAGGGCTCAGCGCAATGCTGCTTGAGACAGGAAAGATATGATCATTTTGCCGGGGGTGGAGATCCTTAGCCTCTTTGAAACTGTGGAGAATTATTTTCTAAATTTGTCTTCCTGGGGAAGATCCGTGTTTGATTAAAATGTGAATCTGCATGCAAGGCCAACATTACCAAAGGTGGACGGTAAATGGAGCCACGGACAAAGCAAGTGAGATGACGTAACTTCACTCCAGGGGCTTAGAAGATTCACGTGTTTCTTGAATGAGTCTGGCCCTTTCTGGCCAAGAAACTTAGAATGTTTATAATTTCATAAAATATGACTTTAGGAATGTACCTATTTTTGATCCTCAAAAAGAAAATGTGAACCTGATTGGGTAACAAAGAGAATGCCATGAGATTTTTTCTAAGGCATCTCCAAAATGGTAATTTCTTATTTAATCCAAACATCAGAATTAGGCTTATTTATTTGGATATAACTTTATGCAGAAGTAAATTTCCTTTTGGGGTTGTTGGTTTTTTTTTTTTTTTTTTTTTTTTTGCACACACACACACACACACATATACACACACACACACACACACACACATATATATATATATATATATATATATATATATATAATTCTTTTATTCAGGAAGACTGCATCACATTTTATCGTGAAAAAGGGAGACCTGATTTTTATAGTTACATTCTTTCACTTAAGGACTCAAAATAATACCGTTCAAGTGAGTTGAAAAGAGAAGTATCCTGTATTTTCCCACAGTTTCTAAACACGTGTGTATACAATAAGTTTATCATGGCTTATTGCAAAATCTGGTCTCAGTTCTGTTCAGGAATAGGTTTTGTTATGTCTACAGAGAGCAAAGGGCAAAGGTCCTCTTTACATATTGTTGAAAAAAGGTATCTGGCTCAGAGGAATTTAGAGCGAATGTTCAATTAGTGAAAACCTTCACGCGAAGCATTGCGAATGCCAGATACCGTGAGGCAGGATCCAGTGAAAAATGATCTTCCAATTCACATGCGCCGTCCCGTCTACAGCGAAGCTTGGGACGGCTGTTTAATAAATCCGAGGCACTAAGTAACTACGGTTTCAAGCACTGCGGTAGACCAACTGTTTGAGAACCTAGCCCAACCTTCTCATTGTGGGCGGGGCTTTCCCGGACAGCCCATCCCCCCCAGCCACGTGCAAAAAAAACAGGCAGACAGTAACAGAGGAAGGTCATTGTGGTCCTTCCTTCCCGCTGACGCAGTTTCTCCTCCCTTGATTGTTTTTAGTTTAAAATCCACTCTCAGGACGGAAGACACAAGCAGTCTTTTCCCTCTGCACCGTCAGACATCAGTCCTACTCCTGAGCCCTGCAAAGAAGCAGTAAATACTGAAGAAGAAGAAAAAAAAAAACCATAAAGAACCTATTTAAAAATATAAAGAAAACGGGTACAAATACTGGTGATAAAAATGTGTTAAAGAACAGAAAGGAGAGAATGTGTGTTTTTAGGTACCTGACTCACAGTACAGAGGCTAGAAGGAAGCAGGATGATATTCATCACAGAAAAAAATGAGTTTCTTTTAAGGCTGCGCTCAGCAGGGGAAACAAAAATTACACATTTAGGTCAGTCTTGAGGGATTTCTGAGATTGTTTCAGGCTTAATATTTCTCCCTCTAACTCAACATTATACTCAATTAATCTGCCCTTGTCCAGAAGTAAAGAGAGATCTTAAAGAGTCTCATTCTTTCTTGCTGTGAGAAACTTTTTCCTTAGAGAATAAGACACACAAATTGCAAGATTAAACCTTCTTTTTTGGCTTTGAAACCTAAGCTAATATAGCGAGACCTTGCAACGTGTTACAGAGGAAAATGGGTAGAATGAAGTCAGGGAACATAAATTACAGTGACTGAAAGCATTCACAGCCGATCCACAGGGCTGGGTGAGGCGTTTATTACTTAGGAGAACTTACCAAAGAGAGTGATGTCCAGCAAATTCAACGCTAGCCTGGTCTAGGAAGAGAATACCAAGCTTGACAATTCCAAACACCGCTGGCCTTCGAAGACATCATCGGAACTCCCCAACGTCCCAGACATCTTATTTTTCTCTGGACTTTGACCACTAGGGGCAAGTTCAGGGGGGTTAAAAGACACATCACCATGGTGAGCATTTAGAAATGCATACAACTGTGGAAACAGGAGACTGTATGCCTGAAACTAATGTGATATCGCATGTCAATTACACTACAATAAAAAAAATTAACTGATTTTAAAAATCCAAGTACTGAAAGGAAAGAAACAGCACAAATAGTACTGAAAAAAAAATAACCAATTAGAAGAGGAAAGATAAAAATTCCCCTGGGCAAGTGCCCAGAAGTGAGGGACCTAAGTGTATGCAGAAGGAAATGCCCGGAATAAATAGCAACATTTAAAAAAAAAATGCAAACCCTCATCAGCAATCAAAAATGAAAACGCAAACAAGTTTGAAATACTATCACACGCTTATGAAACCGGCAGAAACAAATTTAAAATAAAGATACATGTGAGTCTTGGCACTGACCTTTCACAGTAACAACTGTAAGGGAAATTTTTGCTGGGGTTTGTAGCCATTCTCTGCGGTGCTTTCCACAAACGATGACCTTCAATGTATCAAGTGTGCAGTTGCCACATAATGTCAGATGTTCAGGATTCTCAGGGTTTGTAGTGGCAGGAAACGCCAGAATTCTGCAGAGGCTCTTGACTATTTCATTCAATGCTAATAAAAGGGAGATAAGTGAATTCTATTGTTCCGTGCTTCTACTCAGAAAGACAATCTTTCATTTTGCAAATGCACCAACCCGTTCACTGATCACTCCCTGTTGATTTGCCTTGTGTTTCCTCCGATGGTCAGTGTTCGAGTTTAGATTACTGAAAGGACCCACCTTCCTTCAGTTTTCTAGGTCTCCAAACCCACCGTACCTGACATGACTCAATAAATGTGGGCTCCCTTTCTCGTGACCGGCTCGTAGCGAGGTTTCCAAGTAAAGGGAGCTGATCGTGACCAGGTGAGCGTGGGAGACACGCACGTGCTCACGGAGTGATGTGAGGTGCTCCCAGGTAGTTTGAGCACCCACAGTCACGGCTACAGCACAAGACTGCGAGCTTTTATGCAAAAATCCAAACGCTGAATGAAGCTTAAATGGTTGCCAAATTGCTATCGTATTTCTCCAAATGTAACAAAAAATGTGCATGTACTGAATAATAGAATATCTGTATTTGAAATCTACATATTTCTCATGCAAAATAATCACATAGGAAACTTGTATTTGTAGTTGCCATGGAGAAAAATTCCAGAAAGCTTAAATACATTATTATTTAACAAGTCGGTAGGCTTGACGACAGGAAAGGTCAGGGCTTTGTCTTTTTTTTTTTTTTCTCTCAATGAAATTGAATAAAAACCAACACCATACCCCTGTGATCATACTTTCAGTGCTAATAGGAGCAAATAAGCATGTAAGTTAATAATCCTAATAAATCACTTTTGGAGCAGACTGAAATAATTCGGATCGCTGATATGTCTTGTCTGAGAATTTTGCTCCGAGTAAGCCTTGAAACAAAGATCTCGTAAGAGTAAATATTTATAGGATCCTATCGGAAAGACACCTAGCAGTTTCAGGAGTTTAGATAGTTGAGCTCTGTTTGTAAAAAGGCAAGAAAATAATTTATACTAGATCCTAATACATAAGAGAGACCCACACCCATCTTTGCAAGATTGCTACGATTTATACGTATGGCTGTATCTAGGAGTGGCCACCCATAATCACTCTCAAGATGTTTGAAATATGTATTTTAATTATATTTAACCTGGGGGGTGGGAGGAGGACTACTGCTTTTTACAAGCCACTTCACCAACATGCCCAAGCTTACTATGTGTGTTTGTTTCTCTGTGTCTTATTTTGTGTATTTCTTTATGCCGTTTTATTGTTTTATTTTCCTGTTCAACTATCCCAGATTTCATCTCAAACCAGTAACTCGACGAGTGTGTATCTTTTCCCATAGGCTGTGCCCTGAAAGTTTGTTCTTACTGATTTTCAGCAGCCAGTGAGAGTGGTTTTTAAAAATTCTCTAATCAGCATCACGGAACCCGCTCTCGGAGCTCACAATCATTTACCGCTGTGGGTGAGCTCAGGCACAGCTCCCGTGGGAGTGAGGAAGAGGGGGAAATGTTCTCTTCGGACAGAACAGGAAACATCCACCCTGTGGCTATCCCAAGGCTTGTGAACCCGGTGGGCCCCGGGGCCGAGGTGACTCTTCGCTTCACGGCGGTCCCCACCTTGCGGCAGGGGACCTCAAACACAATGACTGCATTTCAGGGAGTTTTAAGGAGTTATTAAAATAAGCCAACAGATTGGAGGTATTGGAATTAGCGTACCGAGAGAAAAGCTAAATATATTAAGTTTAATGTAGAATACGTAAACTGTGGCACATTGAGTACATACTGGACATAGCAGTAATTACTGGGGACAGCAGGCCCCCCGACGGTGGTGCGAAAGAGATGATGTAAAACATCTCTCAGTATAAAATCATGCACCCCGTGAATCTGAGCAAAATAGAGATGTGTTTCAACAAAGAAGGCATCCAGGTCATAATTTTTTTTTTCTGTAGGAATTTCTAAAGATGGATTTTGAGGAAACCAAATAAAGATAGAAGAATAAAAATATGAGAAAGGAAGATAATCAAATGTGAACAAAGACTCTTTTCCCCTAATAAATCCAGGGAAACATCATCTTGGGGGGAAAAAAGCCACAATAATAACATGAAGGTATTTCTCAATATTTTTTTAAAAGCTGCAAATAAAATACTAAACAATTATGACATGGAAAACGAGAGGGTGTTCAGAATGACATCTTCCCATGTGCCTTTTACCTATTATCAGTTAGGGGAAGATTTACTGTATTTATTTATTATATTGATTAACTTTAGACACAGTCACATGAGTATGTTAATCAATGAAGATTACTTAAGTTATAGGTAATTTATGGTTTCAAACTTGTGTTTGGAAAAAATAAGTGGATGGGTAGACAGATGATAGATAGGTAGATAGATTGATTGATTGATAGATAGATGATAGATAGATAGATAGATAGGTGATAGATGATAGCTAGATCCAACAGATGTGAAAAAGCAGGGGAAAAATAAAACGATAGGAAAAAGAGGACACATAAGACAGTAGAACAGATCAGTGTGAGTGAAAACGTGGGGTCTCTGCCCACAGCCTCACGGATCCTTTTGTGATGTCCAGCCCTATAACTCACAGTCCTGGGTGTCCCTCTCTGAGCCGCCCCTCTGTAAGACCAGGGGGTTACCTGGTCTGTGGGTTACCTCGCCCCACCCTCCTGTCCCTGAAGGACAGCCCTTCACCAACGAAGACTAGGTGTGTGAATATAAAGTGATCCAGCTCTGGGCTCCTGGTCACACAGCTCTGAGCCCTGGTGCTTTGCTCTCAGATGCCCCTGAAAGGACTGAGCTAAGCTGACGTTCCGTCAGGCTAATTCCCACCCTTGCTCGGCCTCCTTCCCCTCCAAGGTCTGCTACTGAGGAGCCAACCTAAGACAATTCATGACAGCAATACGTTCAGCGGGTGGCATTTGCTGTTAAAACACGGGGACTTCCCAATAAAAACCAGAAAAAATTAAAACGCAATCCCTCCCAGAGCCCTGATCTCGATCCAGCGAGTAGGGACCAAACGGAAGTGCTAGACCAAAGTGGCTCTGTGCTAGACCAAAGAGACGTGTAAGCACAGACCCATCCTGGCAGATGGACGTCATTACCTTGTGATAAAAGATTTGTCCGCTTCCAAGTACAGCTTTCCTGGGTCTGTATGCATCTAACGGAAATAACAGAAAGCAGAAGACTAAAAAAGTTACAAGAAATGGACAAGTTCAAACTCATAGTGTACATTTCAACATAACTTTCCCAGAAATTGATACACTAAATAAACTGAGAACACAGTAGATACAGAAATTCTGAGTATCATACTTAACATTTATGTCATAATGGAATATAGAATGTTCTGTACTCAATATTTAGAGAAGAAGCTTATTTTTAAACAGTTCTTAATGTTTATTCATTTTTGAGAGAGAGAGAGAGAGAGAGAGAGAGAGAGAGAGAGAGAATGGGGGAAGGGCAGAGAGAGAGAGGGGGACACAGAATCCAAAGCAGGCTCCAGGCCCTGAGCTGTCAGCACACAGCCCGACACGGGGCTCGAACTCACGGACGGCGAGATCATGACCTGAGCTGAAGTCAGATATTCAACCAACGGAGCCACCCAGGTGCCCCTGAGAACAAGGTTGTTTTGAAAGCAGACACAGAGAATTTACAAAAATGAACACAGAGTAATCTGCAAAAACAATCTCAATTATCAAGTTCTCTATAATCTACCTTGAGCCTTTGTAATAATACATACCGATACTGAAAAAAGTAACCAAGACATCCTATATTTTGTTAATATGAAAAAAAAAGCCTATAAATTTCTAAGCCTCTATCAAAGATAAACCGATAATGGAACAGTGAAAGAAAAATGTGGTTTCTACTACAATTTCATCGATGTAAATATTATGATCCCATTTCATAGCCAAAGAAGTTGGAAAGCAAAGGCACACTTGAGTGTTTTGCTCACAGACATACTGCTGAGGAAACAGCCACACTAGAAAATAAAGTCTCATCTGCTGTGAGAAACTGTTCCTTTAAAAAAAAAAATTTAATATTTATTCAGTTTTGAGAGAGAGAAAGAGAGAGAGAGAGACAGAGACAGAGCATGAGCAGGGGAGGGGCAGAGAAAGAGGGAGACAAGACACAGAATCCGAAGGAGACTCCAGGCTCGGACCTGTCAGCACAGAGTGTGACGTGGAACTTGAACCCACGAATCTGTGAGATCACAGATCTCTGAGCTGAAGTTGGACATTTAACCAACTGAGCCACCCGGGTGCCCCGAGAAACTGCTCCTTTCTATTACAACGCTATTATAAGTCATAAAATGACTTTATTTTATCTAATGAAGTTTATTCTTGCGATCTGTGTCTATTTGCACGGAATGCCCTGGGATGTGATTGGCTCATCACAGCAAATACATGCTGGCCAAAGACAACGCAACTTCTCTCATGTTTGAGTTCCCAGGAGTTGTGTTAACGTTTGCCAGGTGGAACCGGGAGCACTACAAACTGGGTATCTGTCCTTTTCTGTTTACACTCGTGAAAAACGGCAATCACCATCCCGAATAAAACCGTATTGCTTGGTAGATTCCTGCTTACATACAAATATCGCTGATTCTGCGTGAATGTGGTGAAATTTAAGGTTTCAAAGAGCGTTTGCGATATCTTCACACGGCTGCACTTCTTTCCACGGTGACCTCGTCCTCTCCGTTGGCTTCCAAGGTGCCAAACGCGAAGGACACCCACCTGCTGTGCCCTGAAATCTCCCCCTGAGCCCCAGACGGCCCGGGGCCTGCTCGTCACCCTGGCCTGGATGTCCGCCAGACTTTTCAAAACAGGCAGGACCCAAACTGAGCTCTTGAGCCCCCACCGCCCTCCCCATGCCCAGACCTGTTTCATGGCCCTTCTTTCGGCAGAGGGCAGTTCTCAGGCCAGAAGGCTTGAAGCCATCCCAACGCCTCTGTTCCTCGCACCCCACAACCAGTCGCTGAGGGAGCCTCTTTGACTCAACCACCCATTATCGTCAGCATCGGACCCCCTGTCACCTCCCGGAGCTCTTACCCACGTGTGACCCAGGTGTGGGCTGTGACCGCCTGCCCCTGGGCGTCTGCGGCAGCTCCCAAGTAGCCTTCCTGCTTCTGTGCTTGACCCTCAGCGGCCAGATCACGGGCTGCATTTCACTTGGCGGGTGTTGAAGTCCTTGAACTGGCCCTCCTCGGGGCGCCTCCAAAATGCCCCCAGGGCAGCCCAGCACTCTCCCCTGTCTCTTGATCCTTTCCTGCGTGGAGTCAGCACCCACACTGGCCCCTGATGACTTTGATCGGACCTCACATGCTCCTGCCCCAGGGCTCTCCCTGAAGCCCTCCACCCACACTCTCCACACTGCCTAAAGGCTTTGCTTGAAGGTCTCCCCCCCAGACGCCTCTACCCTGAGTACACGAAATGGTGTTATGACCTGTCCGCCCCTGCTCAGGCTCTCCCTGGTACCCGGACCTGGCTGGAGGTACTCCTTTCCACCCCATCACTTACCACGCTGTAACACACATTAAGGTCTACTCGTCATCTGTCTCTTGTTTACTCTTCCTGCCTCCCCTTTCCAGAAGACACAAGACAGGATTTAGTATTAAAAAAAAAAAAACCCGCATATCTATGATTTTGAAACACCTCTACACTTTACCCAATTACCCCGGTTTTTAGCTAAGACCAAGTGTTGTTCTGCATATGAATTGCAATCCTCATAATCTATAATCAATGTTGTCTTAGCGTCCCGAGCCTCTGGCGGAGTCGGCCTGAGCCTGCCGGACTCTGACGGAAAACACATCTGATGAAAAGGCGTATAGGCACACTCCTTTCACTCAGCACCACGATTAATGTGTCAGTCGCCATTTTAATTTTGTTAACAAAATATTACACGGTGATATCCTTTTTGCACTAAGTTAATAGAAACAATTCTTTTTTACCCGTTTTCACTGAGAGGCTTTACTGGAGCATGCCTTACAAATATATTAACTTACACATCTTTCGTTTAGGCCGAGAAATATCTAGACAGGCTTTTCCAGAAAGCAATTATTAGAGGCAGTAACTTAATTACTGAAGCCTCTTGGAAGGCACAGCATTCATGTCCTAAATGCCGTATCAGTAGATACAGTGTGGGATGCGGTACACACAGATTGAATCACAATAGGAGGTCAGAAGGAAGCAGAAAGAGACAGCTATATATCTTTCCTGCTTCTCTTTAAATATCTATTTTTCATTTCAGAGTTTCTCGTTCCCTTAGGTGCAGTATGAACTTAAAAGCCACCTAGATTCTTCATAGGACTTTTAGAGTATATGATAGATCAATAATTTGTTGGTTTGTTTATGAAATATGCCAACTTACTAGGACAGAGTCATTTTTAAGAGGAAGCCAAGATCAATATATATGTGCATAGATTTATGGGTGTTTTTGTTACAATCAGAATAAGTCTGTTTAAAGAACTCAAAACGGCAAGGCTGGCTGTTTTCAGTATGATCTATTGGCTCATCGGTGCCACTTTAATTCCAGAGACTAAAAATATCACGTCTGAGACTTTTATTCTGATAAACTCCCCTTGAATGTAATTAATTTTAACAGCCAGGATTTAAAATTGCAGACAAATAACAACCCAGCTGTAGCTTAACAGCATAATCTCTAGGATCCGCTCTCTTTCTTGGGAATGTCAAATATTTGTTCGTGACGATGAATTTTAGAGCTACAGCCTTCTGAATTTTCATCCTGCATCTTTCCCTTCAGAGAATTAACGGAAAGAAACGGAGAGTTATGACCTTAACTGTGGGCGATGACTCAAACAGCAAAGTGGAAATTTGTTGCCATGCAGCCCAGCGTGTATACTTGTCTTTGTACAGCTGGTTGGACAAAGCCATGCTACTCGGGGCAGAGAGGGAGAAGACCCAAGTGAACGTCTTCGTTCTGTCCAGTAATTTCGGTGATACTTTCCTCGTGTGGATCTACTGAACCCAAGGAGCTGGTCCCCCCAGTATGGCAGAGTTCACCCAACCACACTGATCGACATCAGATAAGTCAACTAGGTGGAAGCAATAGGATGAGAGACATTTCGATGCGACGTCTGTATTTCCAATCACCCTTCCTGATGCAGAGGAATCTTAGGGATACCAAGGGAGTAGATTAGCACTCCCAACCTACAAGGTGGGGAGTGTGGTGGTGAGCCCGTATTGGCTGTTCCTAAGCATTTGCACAACGCTCTTTGAGTCTCGCCTGGCATGTCAATAAAACACAGTTTCTCTCACATGTCCCCATCCTCAACTCACCATAGATCACCCAATAATAAGGTAAATAGAGCTTTGTTTTACTTTCCAAGTGTTAATCACAAATCATAGGGGCAAGACTGTTGTCTTTAATGCTTAAAACCTATTGCGACTAATTAAAATTGTGAACACATCCAGGGAATATGGACTCAAGGCCATTTTAGCCATAATGATGCTGAATAAGCCACTAAATGATTTCTTTCCGTTCTTTTTATTCCTGCTGATTTAATAAAAGGGTGATTTGACAATTAGACCAACCCCTTTGGGCGCCAGTGAACAGATCTGTGCCCTCTTCTGTTTATGCGAGGAAAGATGTTCCTGGCTGTTGACCTGAGCTCCCGCCATGTCCTCTGGGTCAGAGATGCTCAGGTGCCTGCACTTCTTCCTCCAAAAACAAGCTAAAACAGGAAGCTACTCATCTGGTATCTATTAGACTAAGGTGTAAATATACAACTTAGCACCCTCAGCTGTGTAGATACGTAAACGTATGGCACATACCTGGCTTCCTGCTAACCTGGCCCCTCCTCACCTACCCCTCGGTGTCCCTTCATACTTCCAATGGGACGTTACCTGTCATATCTCACCCGCTCTTGATTGCTCACCTAAGTCCTTCCTACCTTGCTGAACGCCTGCCCTCCCCGGCATCTGCAGTTAGTGTCAATCCTAGCTTTGCTGGGCACCTCTAACAGATTGTCGTGTCCAATGTCATGAGATATATTCTGCCTTGCTTCATCCATTAAATGCTTCAAAATTTAAATCCTCCCCTGGATCGTAAGTTCTTTAAAGTAACAATTCAAGAATTCAATAAGTTCAACAGGAAAAAAAAAACATACAGAACACTCCAGTATTTACTTATTCAGTCATTTAATTATATCGGTGTAAACTCATGAATATTTCACTTATACTTTGCATTGTAACCCAATACCACATTCTTTATGTTGTTGGTGAATTGTTCCAGGCAAGGCACGGGGAGCTGGAGGTTGGCTCCTGTGTCCCTTTGACATAGTCTTATCATAGCTGCTTTCTGCTGTTGCTTTTTGAACACCTTCCTAATTTCTGGCACTTTGTGATGCTCCAGGCTCGTCTGGTAGATATGCTGCTCCAGCTCCGGAACCAGGCATTTCTCCAAGAAGCCCTGGATCCTTTCAGTGGAGGATGGAAATTGGAAACACAGATCTGAATGCTGGGTGGGCTCGTGGCTGCCGGGGCAGGTTTTTGCTTTTTACCCCCTGTTTACCTTTGAGTGTATTCTACTTAACCTCTCTGGATTGTTTTATTTAATTTCAAAATGAGGGGCATACTGCAGTAAAATAGCTCTCTTAACCAATTTTTAAAGTAGGCCCCACGCCCAGTTTGGGGCTTGAACCCATGACGCTGAGATCGAGAGTCACATGCTTTACTGACTGAGCCAGCCGGGTTCCCCTCTCTTAATCCCTTTTGACTTAACAAACTGTCCAAATTAACCCCCAATCTTCATTCCCATTTTAAACCATCTGACTGATGACCACACAAATGGAAAATTTGATTAAAGCATGTAACCTTCAAAAATCCTACAGCAGGAAGGATTCAAGGAACTCACACTTAGAAGGAAAATGAGGGGCATCTGGCTGGCTCAGCTGGTTAAGCGTCTGACTCTTGATTGGCTCTTGTCATGATCTCATGGTTCCTGAGTTCGAGCCCTGCATCAGGCTCTGTGCTGATCTTGCAAAGCCTGCTTGGGGTCCTCTACCCCTCCCCTGCTCTGTCTGTCTCTCTCCAAAAATAAACTAAAAAAACAAAAATTAAATAAAATATTCTCTCTCTTTCTCCCTCACTCCGCCCCCCCCCCCCCGCACCCGCTCATGCTCTTTCTCTCTCAAAAAGGGAAAGAAAGAAAGAAAGCAGAAGGCAAATTAAACAAACTGGAAAGATTCCATATTCAAATTACAAAGTGTCTGCGAGGTCTCACTTCTTTATTAAAAAACACATACAGGGGCGCCTGGGTGGCGCAGTCGGTTAAGCGTCCGACTTCAGCCAGGTCACGATCTCGCGGTCTATGAGTTCGAGCCCCGCGTCGGGCTCTGGGCTGATGGCTCAGAGCCTGGAGCCTGTTTCCGATTCTGTGTCTCCTCTCTCTCTGCCCCTCCCCCGTTCATGCTCTGTCTCTCTCTGTCCCAAAAATAAATAAATGTTGAAAAAAAAAAAACACACAGATCATACATTAAACCTTAAGCGTACATTTCAAGAGGGTCTTGGAAATTCAACACAACAGATCATATTCAAAGAAATGATTTCTTCCCTTTTCAAAAGATTGGAAAGTAAGTGGACATTTATAGTTTTAATTTTAAAAAATATGGTTTCCCAGGTTCGATGGTGAAGACAGTGAATGACCTGTAAGCAGGGAATGGCCATGACCATTCAGATGGGTTCTGCACAGGCTTGGACAGTGTGAAAGTGCCATGTGGAGGGAGGAGGGCCTTGGGGCATTATCACAGGTACTACAGCTCAGTGCTGGGTCAGGTATTACCCCTCGAGCTGCTGGAACGGGGGCAGCTCTAGAGTTTAGGGGAGGGCAGTATAGAAGGGATTGAGGAGTAGCTAGGGACCTCCCGCAGTGGCTAATTAGCAAAGGGCATGAGAGTATTTTAGCATTTAATCCTCCGAATGCTGTGCTGGTGCAATGACTGACCGACTGACTCTCCATCCAGCCCGTGAGAATCACTGACATTTCCGTGCCCTAACTGACCCTTTGCGTAACCCATGGGTTAACTGGCAGAACAGGGTCTACTTGTCCTGTTATAGGGGGTTGTTGTGACCCCCTGACACGTAACAGGGGATTTTCCAGGGTGAGCACGTGAGGCCCTCGCCGTCACTGGCGCCTCATCGTCCTGGTCGCCTGCCTTGACCGCACAACCAGAGCCCTTCCTTGGCCGAGTTATTTCCTTAATGTGTCTGCAAATTAAAAGTGTGCAGATGTTGGTGAATCGTTACAAACTTCGTGATACTTGGGTCATTCTTAACCTCTTGCGGTCTGGTTTTCTCTTCTCCATAAAGGGAAGTAAAATACTGAATTTAATTGGCAAGGATTAGTACATAAAGATCACGCGTTCTGAAATGTTTGTGAGGAACACTCAGTAGTTAGGTAGAGCCAATGCACTCTGTGTACGCACAAAGATGCGCCCAGTGGACACGGTAGGCGAGTAAAGGGAAGACGGAACTGTCGTGCGGTGGGTTCTCAAGCAGAGGTATGCACGTGGTGGCACGGTTGCCGAATAGAAACATCATACAAGTAAGCACTGTCCCTTTGTCAGGAATTGGTCAAGATGCCTCCCCGGTGGTTCTCAGCACAGCGTGGTAAAGCTGCCTCTTTCGCAGGTAGACCTGGGGCAGAAGAAGGGCCGTTCCTTGCCTGGGCCATCACTCCTTCCGGGGGGCACCCGAAATGGGAACCCAGACACTGGCTCCAGGCCCGTGTTTGTCCTGCAGGACGGAATGTGGAAACAGGGCTCTTGGAGGCACAGGTAGCAACGGTCCTTGTGGAGAGAGGAGGAGTCGGTCAAGGGAAGGGGAAGGGTCTCAGGGCAGATGTGGTGCTGTGACAGCCGGCACTCCACGTGGTCGGAGCTCTCTCCTGAGGGGCTGGCTGCCTTTGAGGGTTCGTCTTGGGACGGATGGGCCTGGAGTAAGTAAGCAGAGAACAGCTATTGACATCAACGAATCTGTGTCGCTTTTATCAAACATCTTCCTTTGCGGTAAAAATAAACTCACCAGGTGCTGCAAGCCACGGTTCTCCCGAAGACTTGGGGGTGGAGGGAGGGAAAGGTCTCACTGGCGTATAATTCAGCACCTACTTGTTTTTTGGTTTTTGTTTTCCTGAAAAACACGGAAAGATCCCAAAAGATGAGCAGTATGGACGTTCTGTGACGCGAGAATGGACGTTTGTCAGAAGATGCCGACAGCGAACTTGTTAATTTGCTTGGCTTCGGCAGCAAAATGCCACAGACTGGGTGGCTTGAGTGACAGAAGGTTATGGTTTCTCCAGTTTTGGAGGCCAGAAGTCTCCACAAGACTGGTTCCTTCTGAGGCTGCGAGGGAGAATCCGATGCCTGCCTCTCCCCTGGTTTCCAGGGGCTGCTGGCAACCCCTGGCATTTCTTGGCCTACTGATGCATTGCCCCATCTCTGCCTTCATGTTCATAAGGCCGTTCTCCTCATGTGCAAGTCTGTCTGCAAATCTCCCCTTTCTATAAGGACACCAGTCATATTGGATTAGGACCCACCCTAATGACCTCATTGCAACTTGATCACCTTTGTAAAGACCCCCCTCTCCATTAAGGTCACATTCTTGGGTGCTTGTTAGGACATCAACATATGAATTTGGGGATATGGCTAAATTCATAACAGCAAGAGCAGTTAAGATCACATAGTAACCATGAATTAGAAGAGTAAGGTAGTTCTTTTTTTATTGTTTAATGTTTTATTTATTCTTGAGAGAGAGAGAGAGAGAGAAAGAGAGAGAGCAGGGGAGGGGCAAAGAGAGAGGGAGACACAGAATCCGAAGCAGGCTCCAGGCTCCGAGCTGTCAGCACAGAGCCTGACCCAGGACTCAAACCCATGAACCGTGAGATCGTGACCTGTGCTGAAGGTGGACGCTTAACCAGCTGAGCCAGCCACGTGCCCCTTAAAATAGTTCTTTTTCTATTTAAAACGTATGTGAAAACTATGTACAAAAAAAATATCTTAAGTGAGTAGCTCAACTTCAAGTAGTTATATTCTTTTAAATATTACTTTTCCCTTATAGGCTGTTATAAAAATCATCTAAATGACTTGTTTTAATTAACCAAGGAATAACAGCACTTAAATCTGTCTTTGTCATTCAAAGTATGCCTACGATATTTTAGAGTCGTGTTATATGGTCTTTCCATTCATGGGGTCGTGACTATATTTTGGGTGTGGCATTCTCAAGGTATACGAGAAATAAAGTCCTATCTGAAATGCATTTTACTTTCATTGGGAGTTGAAGGAATAAGGTTTATTCTTATGTCAAAGTAATTTTGCACAGCTCCTCACGATAAGGTTCTGAGTAAAATCATGTTTATTTTGGATAACTTAAAATCACCATTTTTATTTGACATATTCATGATAGGAAAAAGTCTATTTCATAGGCCCAAAGAACAAAGAAATAGTGTAAAAAATAAACTTTTAAAAATGGATATTTTCCCCGAAAGAGAGACTATCCCAAATCCACCAATGGGTGTCATTTAGAGCAACTGTTCACAAATTGTTCTGGGAAGTGTGTTGGTCCCTGAGGTCCCTCTGGGTGACCCCCAGGCTAATCTCATGTAGTATTGATGCTTATAATATGAAAATGTCTATATTTTAGTTTCCAGAATGGATGGTTTATGAATAATGTATAATATTTAATAAAACCAGACATTGCCTCATTAATGTCTCATCAAAAGTCGGATGGATCATTCCCTTAAATCTGGCATTTTTGGGTCATGTACTGCATAAGATTGGGTAGATGGATATCCACCCTTTTACCCCACTAAACATTTTTATAATCCAGCGAATCTCAGGATTAATTTCTGGAAGGTTTTAATCACTAATCAGATTAAACTCAACATAAGAAACCTATTGAGTTTATTAATTCATTCGCTTTGCAGTGAGTGCTTTTGTTTGTTACATAAAATGCTTATGAACAAAGCAAAGCTTGCAGGGAGAAAAGGACTTTTGCAAAAGGCACACCACAGAGTAGGATGTCCGAGCTGTTGCTTAGCACATACTTGTTAGCTCGCACTGTTTGAGGCTCCCCACAATATTCGGGGGGGACAGCGATCATTTGGTATGAGAAAAGGATGCCGGAAGAATACCCCGTCAGCCTGTGATACCCGGGCGTCACTCTACAGTCAGATCTCAATTCATCCAGAAGGTAAATGATTCCCATTAGTCACCCTATATATGACCTGATAAATTATTTCTATTCACGACAATTATAAAAGCTAAGGTGAACTTGTAACCTCTCTAGGTGACCGCAATAAATCACTAGTTTCGTCTGACCCTGGCATTGTATGCCTGCAGAATTCGCATTGATCTTAAAGCTTCGTCACCGACTTCTAAAAACTGTAATCCCTTGGCCTTTTCCCAAGATGGCATACACACATATCTTTTTAGACTTGAATGTGACTTGTGTTTCCCATACATGCATTATATGTGCTCTCCTCCTCTTTCTGCATTGGCTGTGGGACATGGTGGGGGTAGACTGGGAAGGAAGTGGACCGGGGGGGAGGTGGGCTTGGAGGTGGAGGGGGCTTGAGTTGGACGGAGCTGGCATGAAGGGGAGTGGATGGAGGGGCTTACCTTTGATGTGTGGGCTTCGTTCAGGGAGAGGCTGATGTAACATCCCTGAAGCAACATTTCTCCTGGAAATGGGGCCAACAGGTTGTCTGAGTCAAGCAGCTGCCTCTGGGAATCATAGTCACTGGGCTTTCTGAAAAGTCAGCGTCTGGAAGCTGCGAGAACCTACGATGATCCTCGCAACCTTCAACCATTTGCAATCTCACCTGAGACAATTTGCTGCGTTTAGTGGAATCATCCAGGAGAACATTATGCCTTCTCCCTGCCCCCCGAAGCACCCTCAATACGCTCTTCCGTGACCTGACCTTGCCTTTCCCTATCTTCATCCCTAGCTCCCAAGTCCATCTTCGATGCCCACGTGTCCTGGCCCTGGGGTCCACTCCTATCTCGCACACACCACCTTCTCCGTTCTCTGCACTGAGGCCAGTGCCTCGTCTCCGGCGATTCTCCAGGACAGTCTAGGTGAGCCCCTCCACTGGCACCTCCTGGAGGTCAGACAATTTATCAATTTCAGCTGGACTTCTGTTACCTAGCAAGGTGCTCCAGGAGGGACGGATGACTGACTGAATGCAGCTGTAAGGGAGACAGAAGGCAGGGCACTTGGAATAGATTCGACCCAGGTGGTGAAGGGACTCGGGCGGTGTGAGTCACTCCGTAAATACGTATTTTCTGGGCATGGGGCTGCAAGGGAAGAAAAGCCACATCACTTGCCTCCAGGGAAATTACCAGGCTATAAAGGAGATTATGGACTTCATCCTCAATCACAGAATTCTTACTGATGTTAATATTTAAATTCACGTAGTTTTTAAAACCCAGGGCAATGGCGTAATTCAATCTTTTATGAAGGAAATTACTCCGATAATGAGGTGGGGAGAGAAGTGGGTGGAGAGTTGGCAGAAGACAACTCTGGAAGAGAGTGAGGGAAGTTACAGATTGATTTTGGCAGCTTGGGCAAGTGGTAGTGAACAAAATGGCGGTAAGGTGGAGAGGAAAATATATTGGCCAAAGAAAGGGTTTAACATTTCCACGAAAAATTCCTAACGAAGCCCCTCGTTACATATTACAGAGACCCCATTTGACCAAATGCATCTTTGTTTCTATAATGCAAATCACAAAGTACTGTAGAATACCTACCAAGGAGACATCGATTCCCTTAATTAAGGTGTATCTATACCAGAGTTATTTTTGACTCTCTTATAATTTGCTGATTCTCTTATCTCCTACTCTGATTTCCCTCTGGCTCATTCTCTCCCATTGCATTTTTCCACCAAATTCTATTTGTGAATCAATTTGTCCCTAAGAATAGAGCAGCCTTTGCAAAAATGTGTTCAGTACACAAAGAATGGAGAGTACAAGCAAGTAAATCAAAGGTGATCCAATTAGTGATTTTTTTTTTCTGGGACAGAGATATTGAGTCTTCATTTATTGTGGGGAAAAAATACAGGGCACCAAAAAAAATCCCACGGTTCAGTATCCTTTTTAAATAAAGAAAAGTGCAGATGCACTTAGAAAGTTACTTCTTAATCAGCTAACAATGAGGGCTCAGAAGCAGGTGTCTACTGATGAAGGTATTTATAGCAGGCCTAATATGTGATTCTGAAATGCTTTCTCTGTAACCAAATCAACTGAGCAAAGCATAAGTGAACATCACCAAAGCAGTACAAACATCGTTAATATCCTGGAGGGTGTGAAAATAAGAGGGGCTCATTTGATCCCGCTCTCTGGTCCACCATCTTCTAAATCCCCACGAGTGCAGGGGGCCTCTAGTTAAGAAGAGTTGGGAGACTTCTGCCTCCTCTTCCACCACAAGGATGTTTCCATCACTGGCCATTGACGCTTTAAGCACAATCCAGAGCCTCACAGAGCTGAAGTGATGAAGTCTTTCCCTTTTCATTTCCATTGATCATAACCTCTCCCCAAGGTGATTCCAGCCACCTCCTCTCCTGGTAACCTGCCTAGGAATCCACCACACTCCAGCATATCCCAGGTCAGCCTGGATGAAGGGTATCCAGCTTTGGGTCGAAGAGTTTCCGGTTCCTTCCTAAACTGGCCCTGGACATCGCTGGACTGAACAATTAGAGAAAAAAACACGCCAGTAAATCCCAAAGGCACAAGAAGACATGTGCTCAGTGATTGAATCAAATCACATGAATCGAAGCAGAAAACACTGGGAAATGGGGTTCTTCTAATAACGCCCCACATGGAATGAATGGGTCGAGGTTTGGAAATGACTCACGGCCACTGTGGGGACCAGCACATGGGGTAGAATGTGTCCCCTCCCAGCTTGCCACCCAGACTTTTGCAGGTAAATGGGCACTTCTTTGGTGTAGTGTAGCTGTTTGCATGACTTGGGTGAAACATGCTGGGATACCAGGTAGCACGGAGGGCAGAAAGAATTATCGATCTTTCGTCCTTGCTTGTGTCTTGAGGAGCATTGAGCCCTTGAAACCTGTGATGATGAGGAAGACAGGGGTTCAATATTTCACGCAGAGAATCCAAAGAAAAGTTCAACAGCAATGACATCTTCCTGGAGAATATTTTTTACAAAGCTATAAAAGAGGGCACATATCTAGGATCATTGATGCCTTTATTACAGTCTCCAGATAAACTAAGGGAAGATTATAGTCACTATTCCATCACGGCTGGCCTGGCTTCACTTACATTTTGGTTACAGTTTCAAAAAAAAAAAAAAAAACCAACCTTCTGAGCAGTAAATTTTGTCATTTGTCACAAATATAATGCAAAGCAAAGGCAAAATAGCTATTAAACTCCACAGCCCCATCGCAGCACGCAGAGATTAAGGTTATAAAATAGTTGAAGTCAAAATTGCAACTTGCGTCATAGGTTTGGCATTGGTTATATATTTTCCTCTCCGCACATCCAACAAGAAAACTGCCCAGGAGTTAAAGAAGACGTGTGATAAATATTCACCTCCTTGATGGTGTGCGTCCTGCTTTTTCGATTTTTATTTTATTTTTCATCACTGGTGCTACAAGCAGCTATGGAAACACTGCACTGCTATAGACCAGGATATTTGTCTGCAGGCAAGAGAAGCCAGTACCAAAGTATGTGTGAGAACAAGAGCCCACAAAATAATGTTTGGAGAAGAGAGAAATGAGGCTACATTTGGGATAGAAGATTGGTGTCCAGAAAGTAATCAAAGCGAATAACAAAAAGGAAGCCATTAGAGGATTAACAGCAGAAGAGTGTCTGTGGAAGCCAGAAAAGCGATGGGCATTCTATGGGGCTGGAGAAGGGCGTAGAATCCACCTGTCGCAGCAGAGAAAGCCCAGAAGATCAGTGACACACATCAATCCCCCCATCAAAGCACCGGCTTGCCACACTGGTAGAAACAATAACACCATTTTTACCACGTGGCATATTGCGACCGGAAGCTACACCCAACACTACGGTGAATTTCAAGGCGCGACATCGTAATGATATTTTTATTTATTTTTTTTTTCAACGTTTATTTATTTTTGGGACAGAGAGAGACAGAGCATGAACGGGCGAGGGGCAGAGAGAGAGGGAGACACAGAATCAGAAACAGGCTCCAGGCTCCGAGCCATCAGCCTAGAGCCAGACGCGGGGCTCGAACTCACGGACCGCGAGATCATGACCTGGCTGAAGTCGGACGCTTAACCGACTGTGCCACCCAGGCGCCCCCGTAATGATATTTTTAGAAGGACCTGTAGTTACATATGACTTTAAAAACATAACGAAAATTGCAATTTTAGTGGTAAACATGGAGATCAAGACAAAGTGAGTTTGGCCACTTTCAGGCCAGGTTATGGTCCAAGGAAGCCGTTCAGCCTTTCTCTGCATGCAGTTTCCATCACTTGAAAACCAGAGTCTGGAAGAACCACGTGGCTCAGGCCTGAAATCCTCACTAGAGGACATCTAAATCACTGAGGACAATGATCACGGTGGAGCTGGAAATCCGTAGAGAAAGCAGAGGGACCCGTGAGAAGCATGAAAACACAAATCTGACCTTTCTCTAACTCTATGGTTCTCTCTACCTGAGACTCCTGTCCCCGCAGCCAGGTGATCTGGGGAAAGTTAAAGTAATGTATCGGGTAGGAGCTGTAATCAAGGGTTCCGCAAGCCTGAAATGACACGGAATAATGGGGTGATGACAGAAGGACTGGGTGTTTTAGTTACTTATTGTTGTGTAAGAGGTTACTCCAACACACAAGAACTGAAAACAGTCCTGCCCATCAAGACGTCGGTGGCTCTGGCTCAGGTCCATCATGAGGCTGCGGTCCTGATGCTGGCGTGTGCTCTGTCATCTGTAGTCGCAATGGGGTTGAGGATCCACTCGCGACGCTGCTCCCCCACCAGGCTGGCAACCTGCTACTGACTGTGGGCGGGAGCCCCCTTGCGTGCCCTCACGGCACTGCGGCTGACTTTCCTCAAGGTAATGGATTCGAGACAGCAAGTCCAAAGCCGCATGTCCGGTATGACACGTAAGCTTCCCTCCGCCGTGTGTTCAGTTTACCATGAATACAGAGATCGGTCTTATTGGCTGTGGGTGGGCTGCAGGGGGCTGGGAGCACCGGGAGGAGAAGATTCCTGGGGCCACCTTGTGGGTTGACCACCACACCGGGCGACATTCCTCAGAAGACACGCTCTACGGGGGACCCTGGCATCTGCACACCAAGGTCCCCTATCGAGCAACACACACATGAAGCTATTCAAAGAACCGTTGAAACACAGGACTCTGAAGTCACTCTCAGGGTAGCTGCCCACACCCCTCACGCCTTTGAAAGCCCCCTCTCGGCCAGTTCCTACCACCACGATTTTGTTAAGGTAATATTCTTTCAAAGGAGTTTGTGACTTGGATGCAACACCAGAGTCCCCTGATGGCCAATGACCGTCCAGACGCCGAGTCCACAGACTCCTGCCCTCGACCTTGGGCCGACATCACATTACCTCTGCGCCGGGGCCTCTAATCTTTCCTGAGTGTCCTCCCGTCTCTCCCTCACCATACTGTGGGATTTCTATTATTCCATTTTTCCTGGAGATGCCCTTGGAATTCCTTCAAGTGCCTGTCTTGAAACTTGTACCTTCAGTGATTCCTTCTGGCAACAGGCTCTGTTTGAGTGATCACGTCTATTCTTGTGAAGTCACCAGTGACGTCTACTCAAATGAAATCAGTGTCTTCCCCTCTAACGCAGACCTCTGGGACCTCAGCCGAGCCCCAGACCCACCTTCCACCTCCCTGTTGCCAGCTTCCTTTTACGTGTCTCCCAGACTCCTGAAGATCACACTGTCCCCAACATTGCCCCTCACCCTCTCCTGACTGTCAACTGAATACACTTCTCCTACTCCACCTGACATCTGTGACTTCTCGATGCCTTTGCTTTTGGTACTCCCCACAGAAATCTGGTTTTGTAGTTCGTTTTAACCCCAAACGCACTGGAAATCCATCTCATTTTTTTTCATTCTCATTGATCCATGTGTCTGAAGATTCAAAGCTCCTCTACTGATGATGAGCCTAGAGGTTGGCCACACTTTAATTCCTCTTCCAAAACACTACCCGAAATGCTTTTGCTGAAAATCCATGTTAAATTGGTAGTATCTTTATAAAGTATGTTGATATTCCGCATTGCCATTAGGATAACATTAAAACCTATTGGCCGGACTCAAGCTCCCCCATGATCAGGGCTCTAGTTACCAAATGACTTTTCCAAATTTATATTCTCATAGCTTTACCTGCCTTTGTGGGCATTCCCAGCTCCAGAACCTCAATCTCATACACACGCATGCACATCCACACACACATCCACACACATATGGTATGTATACTGAGGGGCCAGCTCAAGTCACCAGAGCACAGGAGAGACCTGCCCCTGTCCTAGAGGCTTACAGATCCCAGCTCAGTTAGGATAGCGCCCAGAAACAGGGGTCAAGCAAGACAATAGGTTCCTGGCATGCTAATAACATGCCCTTGATTTCTGGTTCTAAAGCAACTCCCCCGAACTTGGGGACTTCTCATTTTAAAGGCTTAATAGCTTGGGACGCCTGGGTGGCTCAGTTAAGCATCTGACTCTTAATTTTGGCTCAGGTCACGATCTTATGGTTTGTGAGTTTGAGCCCCGCATTGGGCTCTGTGCTGACAGCATGAAACCTGCTTGGAATTCTCTCTCTCTCCCTCCTTCTCTGCCTCTCCCCTGCTCATTCTCTCTCTCTCTCTCTCTCTCTCTCTCTCTCTCTCTCTTTCCTTTCTCTCTCTCTCTCCCTCCACCCCCTGCTCATTCTCATTCTCTCTCTCTCTCTCTCTCTCAAGTAAATAAAATAAACATTAAAAAATAAAATAAGGCTTGCTACACTTTTTCATAATGAAAATGTTTGGCCATTATGTCTTCATATATACTTTTTTCTGCATTCTGTCTTTCTTCTTCTCTGGGATTCCTGCTGCATGTGCATTAGACCTCTTGACATTGAGCCCAAGAACACCTGAGCTTTATTAATTTTTTAATTTGTTTATTCTGTGCTCTTCACATTGGATAATTTATCCTTACCAAACTTCAGTTTTACTCTTTTTCTTCTGGTATATTTATTCTTCTGAAGGATTCATCTACTGATTTTTTTTTTATT
The DNA here is from genome assembly GCF_018350175.1 of Felis catus. Classification (NCBI taxonomy): domain Eukaryota; kingdom Metazoa; phylum Chordata; class Mammalia; order Carnivora; family Felidae; genus Felis; species Felis catus. Next base: position 235,905,630 of record NC_058368.1, on the reverse strand, counting down.
TCAAATACTCTATATTCAGTTCATGTGGTTTTACTTGGTCATATCTTATAGTTTCTATTTTTCTGTATGTATTTTCTGTATTTTATGACTCTAGTCTTTGTACCTTATTTTCCTTCACATCTTTGAGAATAGTTATAACAACTCCCATAAAATTGTCTGCTAATCCCAACATCTGAGTCATCTTGGAGTTATTTATGCATTGATGATGTTTGTCTGTGTATTTTTACTTTGCATGGCTATTAAGTTTTGATTTCACCATAGACATTGTAAAGTTATGTTGTAGGGACTGTGGATTCTGTTACATTCCTCTAGAGAGCATTAGTCTTCCACATCAGCAGACAGTTTACTTAGCAGAAAGCAAATTCATAACTCTGTCTCCCCTGCACAGGTTTATCTCTCTTGTAAACTTAACTAGACCACACCCTCTGCAGTTCTTTCTACTCAGGCACATGATTCTTCATTTTCCTCTGGGCATGGTGGCCCTGAAATCTGTCATCTGATTTTTTAGACCAGTATTATTGTCATTTTTCTATCCAATTTCCAGTTTTCCCATAAGGTGGCACTAATGAGTGGGGGGGAGGGGAGGAATCCTTGGGTGAAAAGTTAATTTTTTTTAAAGGTGGAAATCTCACTCACAATCACTTGCTTCTTTCAACTGTCACTCCATTCCATTTTCTTCCTGACGGCGATCACTGTCCAGTGACTTCTGACAATTGTTTTTTATCTTTTTCCCTCGAGTTTATGGCTCTGTGCGGAAGGGTTGTCCCACACGAGCGGACCTACCGTTTCTGACAATGGAACTTCCTTCATTCTATATGTTTCTTGAGGATCACTTCGGAAGTGAAACACCAAATGCTGTGTTGCACACACTGACATTTATTCTGTGGTGCAAACAATGTATCTGTTGGGGATGCAGAGAATTTATACCCAATGGAAGCAAAGTGAACCACTTAGAGAATATTAATGTTCAGTTTCTCCATTTTATTCCCAACCACTCTCCTCCGTATCTTCATCCTCTTTACCCATCACTCACCAAGGCTGCATTCACCCCCCATCTTCTTTCTTGTCGGATAGTTGTTATGGGCTGACATCGAGAATTGAAAGGCATATTGTCGCTACTCTCCTGGTTCACTAGAGAACTTTTAAAAAACTGTATGCTATTCACCCTAGGTTTTTCCAAAAGGGAAAGAAATGAAAGAAAGAAAGAAAGAAAGAAAGAAAGAAAGAAAGAAAGAAAGAAAAGAAAAGAAAAAAGAAAAAGAATTTTGTTGCTAAGGTGGTGCCCAAAAGTGAAAGGATAAAACTGTCTCATGCTCCCTAGTCCCCCTTTCCCTTCTCACCTTCTCAGGATGGGTGATCCACAGCAGGGGAGCTGCGGGGGCAGGGGGGGGGGGTGTCTTCATGCATCATACTCAGGTGCACCTGTTGTACAATGCCAGACCAGGAAAGAGCCGGGAGAGGAGTGGGGGTAGGGGGTGGGGAGGAGTGTCCCAGGGTGTGACAAGAACCACAGACTCTTTCTGAGACCAGCTAGCACTCCCGGGACCCTCTGCCACGATCTGTGCCCAGGAGCAGAGGGCTGTTAGTTTCACTGATTCCGTTCCTCAAGGTTGTCCTTCCTGCCGAAGTCTGAGGGGAATCAGACTTTACGAGTAACTTCCCTCTAGGACTGGGCCAAAGAGGCCAGAACTCACGACATCTTCAAGTTACATAGGGAAAGACCTTCAACTTTATTTTGTCTGATTATATTAGTCAGTACAAAACATGTCTATTCATGATATATTTTGCACTAAAACTGTATGTATTCTCTCTCTAGACAGTGTTGTGGTGGCCTGGGTCGCTTTATCTCTGAAGGCTGAAGTCATCCAAAGAGGGACTTGGTGCCCCTCGGTGGAAATCTGCCTCATCTTTCCACATTAAACCCTCCCTACATCAATCACTGCCCTGGCCATAGCTGGGACTGTCTCCGTATCAATACTACCGACAGCCCTACGAATTTCATCGAAATTCCCCCTTTAGGGGAAAACATGGAATTCACCCACTCAGGTTCTTTTTCTTTTTCTTTGGCACACGAGGAGTTAAGCACCAGATAACTTCAGAAAGTCAATTAAAAAGGGATAGTGTCCGCTTAATCACAGGGCTTTTCCTATCTATTTTTTCCAGTAGTTACTTTAAAACTGCTAACTTCAAATCACAGTCCGGTGCTGTCTTCAGAAGTTCACTCAATCAAAAGCCAAGTGCTGAGTAATCAAAGATCTTAAATCACTGGAAGTTCTAACCCTAACCACGAGAGGATTAAAAATCCGCTAGCCAGAACTCAGTTCTTCGATCCGGCCAGTGCCAATGCATAATGAGAAATCCCTAAAACCCCAGATCACAGCCGTGTCCTTGCCCACCGCAGAACTAAGTGGAAAACCTCTTTAATTCCTTAAGAGATCCTATCTGCCTGATGAAAAGAGATATTGGCTTCTGTGTAGCCTGATTAGAAGAATAGGGGAGGATTAGCAAGGATGCAAGAGAAAAGCTGAGACTTGCTCATTTACATGGCATCACTACTGACAGGTGATGTTAACGGAAGGGAGGGGCTCCAAGGCAAGCTGAATTAAAGCAGCATTTACGACCCCGGTTATAGAGAGATTAAGATCCATTCATTTCGCCATATCCAGTTTTTAAAATCTATTCAGCACTTTGATGCTTCCTCATTTCGTTATCTGTCACCGACAGCCAAGCTGTTTGGAGAGATGTTTATTTTCATTCAGAACAAACTGTCAACTGATTGTGACTCAAATGTAAGTGTTTGGAGCAATTGTCTCTTCCTGCGTGTTGGGATGAATGAAAATTACTCCTATTTACTTAGAGTGTAAATATTTAAACTCCCACGTTCTTTAGCACTCTGTCCTTGCTTACTTATCACCATATAATGTGTATATACAGTACGTTATAGTACATACACACATATACCACGTGTGTGCTAAAAATGCATACGAGACACAGGACAGCAGAGCACCATTTGCACATACGAGCAGAGCACCATTTGACACTAGATCATTTACTGAAATAATCGCCCATTTTGAAATATCACGTCTTGAATAAGTCTGTACGCATTTAGCATTACAATTGGATGTTAGAATTCTCCAGAAGGAATAAACCTTCAGAACAATCTTAGATTCTCTTGGAATCTCTTCAGTAGAATTTGGGATTATAGAATATTTTAGCCTCCTCCGGGGCTCCTGTCACTCGCTCCCTTTGAAAATGTTTTTTTTAAAGGTGTCAATGGTTTGAATAATTTACGAACTGTAAGTTATTGTAATAATTGCAAAGCGCAAAATTACTTTCAACGAATAATAAGTAACAAATCCTATTCGAAAATTCCTTGTTCGACATTAGCCTACAAGCAAAATGCCTATCCATTTGGGATTTCGTTTTCAACTCTATCCTTTTAAACAAAATTGATTTCTTTGCCCAGACTGTTAGCTCTAAATTCAGAATACTTCACTCTAGGATAAGAATATCATCCTGGGGCGTCTGGGAGGCTCAGTCGGTTAAGCGTCCGACTTCGGCTCAGGTCATGATCTCACTGTTCGTGCGTTCGAGCCCCTTGTCGGGCTCTGTGCTGACAGCTCGGAGTCTGGAGCCTGCTTCGGATTCTGTGTCTCCCTCTCTCTCTGCCCCTCCCCCCGGCACACTCTGTCTCTAATAAACACTAAAAATTTTTAATTTAAAAAAGAATATCATCCTGTACGAAGGCTTTAAGATATAGTGCGTTTGGTAGCACGTCTTTTAAGAAAAGGCTTAACTCAAGATCACAAAGATTTTTCTCCTGTTTTCCACTGGCCACATTATAGTTCTACATTTTGCATGTGAATCTGTGATCCATTTAAAATTAAGTTTTGGGGGCGCCTGGGTGGCACAGTCGGTTAAGCGTCCGACTTCAGCCAGGTCACGATCTCGCAGTCCGTGAGTTTGAGCCCCGCGTCAGGCTCTGGGCTGATGGCTCAGAGCCTGGAGCCTGTTTCCGATTCTGTGTCTCCCTCTCTCTCTGCCCCTCCCCCGTTCATGCTCTGTCTCTCTCTGTCTCTCTGTCCCAAAAATAAATAAACGTTGAAAAAAAATTTTTTTTAATTAAGTTTTGTGTCTTACATGAGGTGGTTGAGAGTTTGGTTGGTTTTCATTGTTATTTATTTATTTTTTTCGCCTGTTAATGTCTGTATTCTTTTGCTAATGCTACCATAGCGACATAACAGGCCGGGTGGCTTAAACAACAGAAATTTATGTTTTCACAGTTCTGGAGGCTGGAGGTCCACGATCAAGATGTGGGCAGGTTTTGTTTTTTCCAGGTCCTCTCTCCTTGGTGTGCAAACAGCTGTCTCCTCACTGGGTCCTCACGTGGTCCCCCCTTGGTCTGTGTTGTCTGTGTCCTGATCTCCTCTTCTTATCACACTGGTCATGGACTTGGAGCCCACCCACCTGACCTCACTTAACCTTAATTACCTACCTGAAGACCCTCACTCCAAATGCAGTCACGTTCTGAGATCCTACAGTTAGGACTTAAGCGTAAGAATTTGCAGGGGGACATAGCTCGGGCCGGAACACTATCCAATCAATAGCTTTGACAACGTTTGTCGTAAGACTATCTTTCTCCAAGAATTCCCCGTACGCCTTTCCTGAAAATCAGTGCCCACGTCTGTGTAGTCTTATTTCTAAATTCTGTATTCTGTTCCCTTGACCGACCAGCCTATAATTACACTCACACAACATTATCTCAATTAATGTGATTCTATAGTAGCTGTTGGCATTAGGTAGCATGTGTTCCCCAACCCTCTTTCCCTTTTGAACATTGCTGTGGCTGGTTTGTATATAAACTTCAGAACTCCTTTGTCAGTTGGCACAAAATAGTGTGCTGTATTGTCGATTGGCATCACACTGAATCTATATATTCTTCTGGGGAGAATTGACATTTGAATACGACCCGTGACATTTGAGCAATATTAAAATATCATAGCGCTCCCAGTTCCATGAGCAAGGTGTATCTTTCATCATGTTAGGCCTTCCTTGATCTCTCTCAATATAGTCCGCAGTATGCAAGACTTGCAAATCTTCTGTAAATTTTATCGCAAAGCATTTCGTGCTTTTACAATGCCATAAATCCTATTTTTTTTTTTTTTTAATTTCTGATGACTTGGAACTAGAAGGTCAAAACACAATTGCTTTTGGCACGGCGTCCTTGTATGCGATCACCTTGCTACAACACTTATCAGTTGTTGTTGTTGTTGTTGTTGTTTTGTAGATTCCATCAGATTTCTACAGTGACAATCCTGATATCTGAGAATAAAGATGATTTACTTTTGTTTTTGCAATTGAGATGCTTTTTTTTATTTATTCTTTTCTTATTAGTATCGCACTAGCTAAAACTCTCAGTGTACTTTGACTAGAAGTGATGAGAACAGGCATCATTTCCTTATTTCTGATTATAGAAAGAGCATTAACTTTCCCAACATTAAGTGTGATGTTAGCTTCGGTGATGATGTGCCATTAAGGTATGATGGAGGATTTCTACGGCTGGCATTTCAAGTTCAGGATGTTGCCTTCTCTTTCTAGTTGCTGGGAGCATTTATCAGTGATGAATATTAAATATTGTCAAAGAGTTTTCTGTTCCTGTTGAGACGACATCATTTCTCTAATTTAGCTTTTTAATATCGTGAATGATATTGATTGATTTTAAATGTTGGAGCATCCTTGAATTCCTGCAAGAAACCCCACATGGTCATGATATATTGTCATTTAGTATACTGATGATTTGATTTATCAATAATGCATTGAAAAAATAATGCATTGATTTATGTATCAATTTTCGTGAGAGATTTTAATACACGGTTTTCCATTTTTATACTGTTTTTGTCTACTTTTATAACCAGAGTAATCCTGCCTTCACAGAAGAAATTGGGAAATGTTACCTCATTTTCATTTTTTGGAACACTTTGCAGTGAAGTTAGTATTATAAATACCACGTGTTTAAGGAAGACTTATGTTCACCAATGAAGCCATGTGGCTCTGGGATTTTCTCCATAGAAAGATTTTTAAGGTAAAATTTAATTTTTTAATAGGGCTACTGAAGTTATCTATTACCTCTGGAGTAGGTATCATAGTCTGTGTCTTTCAATAAATTTTTCCATTTTCTCTAAGTTGTGACAACTAACAATATAAATTAGTTCATGTTAAACGTGTATCTTCCACAGATATTTATCATATTGATTTATCAGCTACAGATATTTTAAATATATACAGATCTTTATCTAAATATGCTTTTAACATCTGGAAAATCTAGAGTGATGTTCTCTCATTCCAGGTAATGGCAATTTGTGTCTTCTCTCTTCTTCCCTTAAAAATCGGCTGTATTTTAGTTCATTCTGAAATCTGTAGCACTAACCCTTTCTGGCTGTTTCCCTTGCTGAGCTGTGAGGTCCTACGCCTACGGTGGAAGTCGAGGCATTCCAGCCATCACTCATTTATCTAACTGCAAACACAGTGTATCTCCAGCAATGTCAGAATTGCTAACTCTCAACCATGGGAAACAATTCTATCAGCCTGCACGTCGTGCTTACGTACACTTTCTTTTGTTTTTGGTTTTCCAGGTTCCACTCCTTTTCAAATGAACTAGTTCAATGCTATTTCCCTGACCCCATTCAATGAAGCTTTTTTGTACATGTGTCATACAAATTATTTTGTCACGTTCTGTATTCTATGCCGGGATTCCTAAACCCAAAGGATGCCTTACGAATTTGTATATACTGAGGTTCACTCTTTGTGTTCTGAAGGTCTCAGTTTTGACAAATGTGTAGTATCATGGATGTGCTATCATAGTGTCATACAGAATAGTTTCGATGCCCTAAAATACCCTCTGTATTTCATGTATTTAATATTCATCCCCTCTTTTTTCTCATGACAATTCATCTTTCTACTATCTTGAAATGTTTGCCTTTCCCAGAATATATATGATTGGAATCACAGTATATAGCCTTTACGGATTAGTTTCTTTTTTTCTAAGTTTGTTTGTTTGCTTGTTTGTTTGTTTGTTTGTTTAGAGAGACAGAGAGGGAGAGCAAGAGAGGGACAGAGAGAGAGAGTGAGAGAGAGAGAATCCCAAGCAGATTCCTCACTGTCAGTGTAGAGCCCACTGCAGGGCTTGAACCCACGAGCAGTGAGATCATGACCTAAACCAAAACCATGAGTTGGATGGATGTTGAACAGACTGAGCCACCCAGGCACCCCCAGACTGGTTTCTTTCTTTATCTCACACATTTAAGATGCCTCCATGTATTTTCATGGTTTGATAACTCATTTCTTTTTATCACTGAATAATGTGTCTTTTGTAGTTTGCTTATCCATTACATAGAGTCATCTTGGCTCCTAGTTTGGTGATTATGAATAAATGTGTTATAAGAATCCACATCGAAGTCATTGTGTTGGTACAGATTCCAGATTAGTTGACTAAATACCTAGGAGAGATAATACTGGATCGTATGGAAAGACTACGTCTGACTTTGTAAGAAACCGCTGACTGTCTTCCAAAGTGTCCGTAAGGTTTTGTTCTCCATGATGAATGACAGTCCCCATCGCTCTGCATTCTTGCCGGCATTTGATATTGTCAGGTTCCTGTTTTGTGTTGATCTATTGCCATTCTAATAGGTATGCAGTGGTGCTTCTGCTATCTTGATTTACTGATTTCTTATTGGCATCTTTTCCTATGTACATTTTCCAAAAGTGACTTCTTTGATAAAGCATCTGTTCAGATATTTTGCCCACTTTATATTTTTTGACTTTTGGGAGTTCTCTAAATGTTTTGGACACAAATGATAAATCAGAAATGTGTTTCACAAACATTTTCTACATCTGTGGCCTGTTGTTTCTTGTTTTGTTTTTTTTTTTTCCTTTCTGAGATTTTATTTTTTTTAATTTTTTCTACATCTGTGGCCTGTTGTTTCTTGTTTTGTTTTGTTTTTTCCTTTCCAAGATTTTAAATTCAAGTTCATGATCGTATAGTGTCATATTGGTCTGTGGCCTATGTTTCATTATTTTTACACTGTCTTTGGCCTAACAGACATGTTAATACATTTTAATACATTATAACTTAGCAATGTTTTATTTCATGGATTGAGCTTTTTGTGTTGTATCTAAAATCTCATTACTTCACCAAGGTCATAAAATTTTATCCCAGAATTTTATTGTCCTCAAAGTTTCATTGTTTTGTAGTTTACATATAGGTCTATGACCTATTCTGAGTTAATTTTAGTGAAAAGTCAAGATGTGGTAACTACAGTTTAATGTCTGATATTTGTAATCATGTCATCTTTAGATTGTTTGTGGCTGACCTGGCCTGGATAAGGATTTATAAATTTTGCCATTTTTTTTCAAAGAACAAAATTTTCATCTTGTTAATTTCTTCCTATAGTTTTCCAGTTTTCCATTTCTTTTTTTATTTCTTTTTTATTTTTTTTAATGTTTATTTTTTATTTTTGAGACAGAGAGAGATAGAGCATGAATGGGGGAGGGTCAGAGAGAGAGGGAGACACAGAATCTGAAGCAGGCTCCAGGCTCTGAGCTGTCAGCACAGAGCCCGACGTGGGGCTCGAACTCACGGACCGTGAGATCATGACCTGAGCCGAAGTCGGGCACTTAACCGACTGAGCCACCCAGGCGCCCCAACCAGTTTTCCATTTCAATGATTTCTTCTCCAACTCTGATTATTTATTTGATGCCACTTGTTTTAGGCTTAAATTGGTCTTCTCTCTGTAGCTTCTCAAAGTGGAAGCTTAGACTCTTGATTTTTGATCATTGTTACTTATAATTTATGCATTCAATGCTATAAATTTCCCTCTAAGCACAGCTTTTACTGCATCCGCCAAGTTCTGCTTGTTTTCCATATTCATTCAATCTAGTGTATTAAAATCCATTTTAAGATGTTTTCTTTAATTTGTGTATTCTTTGGGAGTGTGTTTCATTTCCAAATATTCAGGAATTTTCCAGCTATCTCTCTGTTACTGACTCCTAGTCTAATCTCACTGTGTCCTGGAAACACGATGTGTATGATTTCTGTTGTCTTAAATTTGTTAAGGTATAATTTATTGGCAGAATCTATTTTGGTGAAGGGTCCATGAAAGCTTGAGAAGAACATGTAGTCTGCTGTTTGGGATGAGATAATCTATAAATGTCAGTGACACCGGGTAGTCAATACCGTTGTTCAGGTCAATGCTGTCCTTACTGACTTGTTCTTTGTTTTGTTTGCTTGATTTGGTTTTGGTCTGCTTAATCTATCAATGACTAAAAGAGAGATATCAAAGTCTCCAACTATGACAATAAAGTTGCTATTTGTTCAGTATGATCTGTTTTTGCCTCACATGTCTTGAGTCTGTTGTTACCTCTACACATACAAGGGTTGTTATCTTGGTTTGAAAAACTGGCCCTTTCATCATTACATAATAACACTCTTTGTCCCTGGTCCTTTTCCTTGATTTAAGATCTACATCACTTGAAACCAATGGAGTTCCTTAAGTTTTCTTTTGAAATATGTTTTGTCCAGGTTAGATAAGCTCTATTAAGTCTTTTTCCATGGAAAACAGGTCTTTTTTTTCATCCAGAAAGCACAGGGATTATTCCTTCCTTTCCCCTGCCACCGATCTGAGAAAGATCCTCACTGTAAGGAGCCAGAAGAGTCCCTAGAGGCAAAACCCAGGCAGGGGGCATCCCCTCTGTCGCTTACATTCAGTCTCATCAATTTGTCAACTTTTCTATGTAAGCTTTCCTACCAGTTTATGGCTCTAACACCTGCTGCCCCAGGTCAGTGGATCCCAGCTCTGACTTTCGGATTCTTCTCCCTGTCCAGATTTCACAGTGCCGGCTTGCCCAGAAACCCTTGTTCTCTGATGGGCCCGAGAAAAGTAGCCACATTTTTGTTTGTTCGCCTGTTTTGTTGGTATAAAAACTGATATGACAGCTTCCAAACTCTTTACATTTTGTGGCTTAAGCCACAAATCTATAATAACTTTCTAAATTTCTTTTCTGATAATTCTAATATCTTTCTTAATTCTGGGTTAGTTTTAATGGATTGAATGGGTTGTATTGTCCTGCTTCTTTGCATACTGATATCACACATGTCTACCTTACCTTTTTTTTTTTTAGGTACTGGATATTCTTGCATTCTTCTAATATTTTTAAATTTCCTTTTTGCAAATTTCTTGTGAATCCTTGGATTTTTTTTTTTCAGGTCTCCTTTTCAAGATCTGCTGGAATGGCCCAGAGTAGTATTGAGGTAGATCTGCATTTTCTCCATTACAAAGGGAGCATCCTTTTGATGCTCTACTTGATGCCCTTTGGGTGATGAGATTTCACAGTCTGTCTGTGGGAACGGGTAGTATTCCTTACCCTGTTCAGGTGTTTGGCGCGTTTCCTTCTAAACCATTCACGTGGTTCTTTTCCTCTCTCTTATAGTTTCTTCATCCACAGGCAGGGATCAGCACCTTCTGAGTATGTGAGGACGCCATTTGCAGATCCAAAGTTCTCCTGGACACTCTCTCGCCTCAGGACTCTGAATATAAAGACAGATGCCATATGTTTTCATCCTATGTGGATCCTGAGAAACTTAACAGAAGAACCATGGGGGAGGGGAAAGAAAAAAAGAAGGTTAGAGAGGGAGGGAGCCAAAACATAAGACTCTTAAAAACTGAGAACAAACTGAGGATTGATGGGGGATGGGAGGGAGAGGTGGGTGGGTAAAGGGTACTGAGGAGGGCCCCTGTTGGGATGAGTGCTGTGTGTTGTATGGAAAACAATTTGACAATAAATTTCATATTAAAAACAATAAATTCTATCTGTCTTGATTTTCCTAGATTTTCAGGTCCTTCTGTTGGACTCAGGGACCCACCAGGTTCCTCTGGATTCCCCTTCCCTGCGCCATGGTCTGGAAACTCTTAGGGCAATCACTGGACTCTCCTTGTTTGCTTCTAGTCCTCAGGAATCACTGTTCTTTATTGCCTGTTGTCCAGTGTCTTAAAAAAACGGTTGCTTTACAGGGGCGCCTGGGTGGCTCGGTCATTTAAGCGTCCAGGCTCAGGTCATGATCTCGTGGTTCATTGGTTCGAGGCCTACGTCGAGCTCTATGCTGACAGCTCGGAGCCCAGAGCCTGCTTCGGATTCTGTGTCTCCCTCTCTCTGCCCCTCCCCCGCTCGTGCTCGGCCTGTCTCTCAACAATAAATAAATGTTAATTTTTTTTTAATGGTTGCTTTACATACTTTGTCCATTTGTTGTTGTGGTTTTAGAAGAAGTTAAACCCAGTTACTCCATCTTGGGTGGAAGCATGCATCCCCGTTTTTACGTATTTTTATCTAATTTGGGACATTCCGTAAAAGTCCCTTCGCTTGTAATTTAAAAATAAGTACTGAGGGAGAAGGAATTTTTGTGTGTTTTGTTCCAGACACTTAGCATTTGCTGAGATCAGGAAAGATTTGCTGAATAAATTTGGTATTTGAGGTTGGGAGGGCTTAGCAATGTCCCAATATTCCTCTTTAAGGTCATCACATGAAAAGAATCAGTTTTATACATCTAACTTGATACTGAGAAGACTTCTTTTACTACATATGTAAGCTTTAAAAAAGCTGAGTAATTGCATAGACGCAATTTCACACCCTTGCTTCATCACTTACTTTATCTTTAAACGTGATCAGCTGTCAGAAATCCCTGCCTGGCACCCACTGCTGTTGGAATTAAAGTCAGTTAGTCAATTAACTAGTTAATTAATTAAAGTCATGGACTGAATTGTGTCCCCTAAAAATTCATAGGTTGGAGCCTAACCCCCTGTGTGATGGTGTTAGAAGGTGGAGTTTCTGGAGGGTAATTAAGGTTAGATGAGGTCCTGAGGGCGGGGCCCCATGGTAGGATTGGCATCCTCGGAAGAAGAGACGCCGGAGATCTTGCTTCCTCTCTTTCTGCCATGTGAGGACACCGTAAGCAGGTGGCCAACCGTCAGCCAAGAGGAGGGTTGTCACCAGAACTTGACGGTGCTGGCATTGTGGTCTCCATTTCTAGCCCCCACAACTGTGATGGGACAAATTTCTGTAGTTTCATTTGCCCTGCCCACGGTATGTGGTTATGACAGCCTGAGCCGATGCATACACTTTGTTGGCAACACTTTCTACATTGTGCTCCCTGTATAAAGAGTAAGATGGGGTCCTCAGGCCATCTGTATTCTGCTAAAGGACACAGTCCTCTGCCAGGCTAAAGGAGGGAGCAGCAGGGGTAGAGAATTTTCACACTCCTGGGAGTGACCCCTGTGTGGCGTTCTCTGGGCAGAGCAATTGGGAGGGAAATGTTGGCACAAAGGAGGCACCATCTTTAGACTCACTTCCAAAGAGATGTTGGATGGACCGTGCCCTGAGTGCACCCAGGGGCTGAGGCGCACTTTTCAATCCCGTCTCCAGTCGCACGAATAATTTGAAAGGATGAAGTGTGAATGCATGGACAGGAGCAGCTGGAATCCTCCCCCGGTCTGTAGTCAACCTTGTCTCCATGGACAGCTGTGACCTTGAAACCACGGGTTGTTATGCCCCATCATCCCCTTTCTGTCGCACTTCCTACACCTGGGAGCGTGGAGCGGCCATCAAGGACTCTGACATGCATTTCTGTTCTCCTTTTTCTCAAGGCCACTCTCTGTTTTCTAAAAACATCTATGGTTTTCTCTACTTTGCCAGACCCATCTCACATGAAAGGTTAAATTCTCTCCGAAAACTCACAACTATGGTGTTTTAATTTCCAGGTTACAGACTCCCCAGCATGATCATAGACAAATACCGCTTTTAAAAACGCCATTAAATATTGATTCATTTACTTGACTGAGAAAATGTCCCTGCCTATCTATGAATTTTAGAAAGGAATTCCCCCCCCCCCCACAAAGCCTAATACTAACAACAACAAGAACAACAACAACAAACAATCAACAAGCAGACATCTCAGCTTTCGGGGAGAACCCAGGCGTAAACAGGGCACCTCCCCAGTTGAAGACTGGCTGCTGGCTGGGGACGCAGGGCCTGAGTCTCCTCTTTGTGACCAAAATGGCGTGAAGGGGCTGGGATTATCTGGTCCCCACCTGTGTGGTTTGGGGTGGGAAGGCAGGAGTTTTGACTGTCTAAAGAAGCCCCTCCCCTGAGGGCGTTTTAAGACATCTGCTGCTAACACAGCAGTGGAAGTGCTTTGATAGGCTTGGTGGTAGAGGGACAACTTTGGAATTTCTGGGCCCACGTTCATAGCGTTCTTCACTTCGTACAGTTTTTAGTGACACGATAACGTCTCTAATATGCTCCTACTGAGACGTAGGCATGGCTGAAACATGCTCCCTACCTTGATGGTGTTGATTTTATGTGTGCACACAGACGGAGGGAATCAAATCACCATAGGTACCATACCAGCAATGTAGCCCAGCTGTTGGTCTAATGACTATGCGGCCGAGAGAAGGGCACGTCAGGAAAGCTTTCAAGAGAAGAGGTTTGGGCAGGGTCTCGATAGATGGTCCAGACGGAGAAGAAGGTGAGGATCTTCCATGCAGAGGGAACAGCAGGTTTAGGATGACCAAGGTTTGAAACACGACTCCCAGGAAGGGTGTGGGACCTGACCCTGGATTTTGTGTGAGACGGTGATAGAAGACGAGGGTAAAGAGAGAGCTTATGGACTCAACGTCTGTTAAACTGGATTTCATTGAGTGGTTCATTGGGTTTCCAAACATTCTTTTTTGTTGTTGTTTCCTTTTTTTGTTAAGATACGGGGCCTGTTTTAAAAGACTTTGTTCTTATTTTTTTAGAGCAATTTTAGGTAGACAGCACAATTAAGAGGAAGGTACAGAGATTTTCCACACATCTCCTTCCCCTGCACCTGCACAGCCTCCTCCATTATCAGCATCCCCACCAGAGTGGCACATTTGTTACAGTTGTTGAACCAACACTGACACATCATTATCACCCACAGTCCGTAGCTTACATTACTCTGCTCTTGGTGTTATGCGTTACATGGGCTTGGACAACTGTTTAATGAGATATATTGATCATATAGTATCATGCAGAGTATTTTCACTGCCCTAAACATCGTCTATTCTGCCTAATCATCTCTTCCTCATGACCTCACCCTCGCAACCACTGATCATTTTGCCATCTCCATAGTTTTGCTTTTTCCAGGACACCATAGAGTTGGAATCATACAGTGTGTAGACTTTGCACACTGGCTTCTTTCACGTGGTAATATGCATTCAAGTTTCCTCCATGTCTTTCATGGCTTGATGGCTCATTTTTTTTTTTAGTGCTGGGTAATATTCTATTGTCTGGATGGACCATGGCTTACCCATTCACTTACGGAAGAACATCTCGGCCGCTTCCAAATTTTGGAATCTATGAAAAACAACTGCTGTGAATAACAGTGTGCAGGATTTTGTGTGGACATGAGTTTTTGAATCATTTGGGTAAATAACAAGATGTGCGATTGCTGGATTGTATGGTTTGGGTCATGCTAATAGATGTGCAATTGTATCTCATTGCTTTAATTTGCATTTCCTGATGACATATGAAATGGACCATCTTTTCACATGCTTATTCGCCATCTGTATATCTTCTTTGGTGAGGTGTCTGTTGAGATCTTTGACCCATTGTTTGATTGGGTCATTTTCCTACTGTTGAGTTTTAAGAGTTCTTTGTACAGTTTGGATAACAGTTCTTTATCAGATGTGTCTGTCACAATATTTTCTCCCAGTCTGTGGCATGTTTTTCATGCTCCTGACATTGACTGTTCCAGAGCAGATTTTTTTTTTAATTGAGTCCAGTTAATCCATTATTTCTTTCACGGATCATGTTTTGGGTGTTGTGTCCAAAATGGCATCCCCATGCCCCATGTCGTCCAGTCACCCTTTTGAGGGCAGGGGGACAAGATGATATGAGTCATTTTTCCAGGACAATAGGAACAATGTAGAATTGGGGAGCGCAAAGTCTACGACCGGGTTGCAAGTTCTTTACGTATAAGAGCTTTAAATAGCAAGTCCTTGAGCACATACAGGTGCACGCTGCATCGAGTGCTTGTTCACAACATAGAACATAGTTAATGCTTAATGTTGATTCATTACCATGATGCCCTGCACACCAAGAACCACAAACAGGCCAGAGGATGTAAAATGGCTCTGCTGACAGTATTAACAAACAGCCCTTGCAAGAATGGGTTAGTGCCAAGTAGCTGACGGATCATACAAATTTAATTCTTTACTTGATTCCAGGGTAATTTCCCCATCAGCAGCAGAAGGTGGAGAAGAAAAACCTCTCACTCAACAGTTCATGCTCCTCTTGTCTTGGTATTGATATTAATGCCAACAAAATTAGTAAGTTGACAATTAGTTCCCCACTTACCTGAGAAGACATGAAAGGGAGAAAGAAAGTATTTTAACTAGATTATAATGTGGCTGTGACAAGTCGGGATCCTGTCATGTTATAGCCTCCCAACGTTAACATTTTCATGTCTGCTTGGCAGGTTATTAAAATAAATGAGGGTGCATTGGGCTGCTGCTGTGCTCGCCTCTAATGGGAGTTGAGGAATTTGCAAGCCACCAATGTAAATTGACCGATCTCAGAGACTGAAAGGATTTGGCTAAAGTGGACAATTAGGATCATTTCTGCACAGCTGAGTGAAATATTCCTTGTTATTTTAATAATTCAGGCCCAGGGTAATTTTCGGAGGCTGAGTTTGTCAAGATAATGTGCCCGTGCTTGTCTGCTTGTCATTTTTAACTCAATCCCACATGTTACAGGTGCAGCCTAGCTTACAAAACAGGAAAATCATTCACTGGAGAATTTGCATATGGAATACAGATACTCCGCACTTAGGGAAAGCAGAGAGGAAGATTGACAGGGAGCCGTGGTGTGAATGCCTCACCATGGTGGAAGGCTGAAGGGCTGATAGGGGCTGCACTGCTTTGTTGATACAATTATGAGCGTTATTGGACACTATGCATATGCAAGTGAGGACCACGTACAGCGCCATTTACCTCATGTAACCTACCCTGTTTGGGTTGAGACGCGTGTGAAGGCTGTGCACTCCCTCGCAGAAGATGCAAATACTTGCTGTTGGCTCGATTTTAGCACACGGGCTGATCGAATAATATCTTTAACTTTTGATGGCAAGACGCATTTAGAGAATTATACATGAGTCCAAGATAGAGAAAGTCTGACGCTGGAGAGTTCATCGGTGCATTTCTGCAAGCAGGAGCCTGTTTGGCTAGATGATATGGTCCCAACAGATTAAAACATCACTCGTGATTACAATGATCGGTATAAGAACTGGAAGTGACCTCTTCTGTGTGCAGCAGGCCCAGCACTGGATGGAAACAGTCACGTTAATTTGAAATCAAGAAGTCATTAAAATAAAATTCTGATTGAAAGTCTGCCTCCTGCCAGCCCTGCTCTGGGGCCCGATGATCAACGGGTGATGAATGAACTCAGGTCAGGGATGCCCTCACTGTAATCTTTCCAGCCCTCTCCACACAGCTTCCTCGGGGCGGCTCGGTTTCTATCTGGTTTATTTTTCAGACTTCCAGGCAATAATTTATTTAAAGATAGAATTTACGGTGAAATATCATCAGCGCCAACAAAAGTATTAAAACCAGTGCTTTTGGAAAAAAGAGAGATTGCAAGGTACGTTGACCTAAGCAAGAAAACACAGCTGCCATCACCAGCTAGGCATTCTTCCGCATGCGATGCTCTAGCACAGTAATGTGACCCTACATCTGCTTACGTGAATTTATCAATAAATTTGAAAGGGGGTGTGGGAATAGCACTTAATTCAATACGTTGTAAGCTGGAGATGTCTAAAACAAGGGGGTTATGCCACATAAATAACTTAGGTGTTGCGTGAGAAACCCAAACATTTCATCTGTTTCAGTGTGGTTACATCAATTGCTTTTGCCCCTGAACTCTGATGGAAGATGGGTTTGTGTGCTAGAAAGCTCATAGATTACTTTTTCCCTCAATCAAATCTCCCTTTAACCCTGATACATTTCAACTCCCAGGCTGTTTTTTTATTGCGTCCCCCAGCATGAGGGACATCTGTGTTGAGACGCTCAACTACGTGGCTCAAGAGAGAAGAGAATCCCTCCACCCATCCCAGCTCAGCCAAGCCGCTGAAAGCTGGAAGAGAAGCCATGTTTCCAAACAGTCGTGTTTTGAAACGGTCTCCAGTATGTTTTTCCTAACCCAGGGTCTGAGTTCTGGGAGATGCCGTTCTTCTTTGGAATTCTGGGCCAGCAACAGGGGAACTATACGAGCTGAATCCTGAACAAACAAACCAGCAACACGGGCGGCCCAGAGCAAAGCTGACGGCTCTCCACATGTCACACCATCCCGGAAGAGCATCCCAGCCTCCTAGCCCCCAATCACTACCTCGCCCCCTACACATAGCTCGGCATACAAGGCTTGCCAATTTCCACGTGAGTCAGTAAAGGAAATAACTTAGTGAATGAGCTTAACAAATCCTCGCTTCTCATTCAGAACCTGGGCATCTTGAGCGGATTGCCTGGGTGATCTCTAAAGCGACTGCTGACCTCATAAATGGCACAAACCACCCACATCCCATTGGCACAGTGACTGTCCTGTGGCCCTAAACTGAAAAGGTGTCTATCTGAGCAACAAAGCACCCATGTGGGTTCAGGAGGCTAGTGAGGGTCTAGCTGGCCTCTGTCACACAGGCCAGCAAAGTGGAAAATAGTGACGTCGCATAACTGAACACAAGCCCCAGTGGTAAAGAGCACAGGAAACAAAACCCAAAGTTATGCATCAAAGGTGCAGGACACATGTAAACAATACAATGGGGACCCCTGCCCATGCCAATCTTCAATGTCATGCTCCAATGACACCTCCAAGGGCAGTTTGGAAGCAGCATCATTTTAAAAAGTAGACAGAGGCGCCTGGATGGCTCAGTCGGTTAAGCGTCCAACTCTGGATTTCAGCTCAGGTCACGATCTCAGGTTTGTGAGTTCGAGCCCTGCATTGGATTCCATGCTGAAAGTGCAGAGTCTGCTTGGGATTCTCTTGTTCTCTCTCTCTCTCTCTCTCTCTCCCTCTCCCACTCAATCTCACCCCCTGTCTCTGTCTCTCTCTCTCTCTAAAAATAAATAAATAAACTTATTTTTTTAAGTAAACATTTGAGGCACCTGGGTGGCTCAGTCGGTTAAGCGTCTGACTTCGGTTCAGGTCATGATCTTGTGGTTTGTGAGTTCGAGCCCCACGTAGGGCTCTGTGCTGACAGCTCAGAGCCTGGAGCCTGCTTCGGATTTTGTGTCTCCCTCTCTCTCTGCTCCTTCCCTGCTCACACTCTGTCTCTCTCTCAAAAATGAATAAATATTTAAAAAAAGTTTTTACAGTAGACATTTAAGAAAGAGCTTTGAAACTTTAAGGATTTACTTTTATTATTATTATTATCATTTATTTTGGGGAGAGAGAGAGAGAGAAAGCATGGGTTGGGGAGGGGCAGAGAGAGAGCAGGACAGAGGATCCAAGTGGGGCTCAAACTCATGAACTGTGAGATCATGACCTGAGCCAAAGTCAGACGCTCGACTGACTGAGTCACCCAGGTGGCCCAAGGATGCCTTCCTGGTGTTTCTTCACCAGCCAGACTATGACCTGCCCCCCTGCACTGACCTTGTTGCACGTTTTCCACATCATTGTTCCCAATGGCACAGGGCTGGGCATGTCAGCTGCCTCATGCATGGCGTGTCCTTGGGTCGCCCGCAGCTGGGAGCATCCAGTGAGAACAGTAGTGTAATAGATAGATGCTCAGTATTAGAGTGTATTCGGTTAGAGCATTAGGCTCTAGCAGATGATCAATAACTGAGTAAAACTGGGTTATAATTGACTAGCAAGAGTTTTTCACAAGCGCCTCCACAAGCTTAATAATTAAAACTTGCCACTCAACGTTAAACTTGGCCAGCTGTGACACAGACAAGGGGGCTCGTGGAGCTAAGGATGCTTTGCAGACTTCTCAGGATTGACCCAAATTGTCCCCAATTATAGGTAATCAATCCTGTGACTATTATGTTAGGACTCTGTTCAATTAAACAAATTCCCACTGGGAAAGTCTTCTCTTCTTAATTCAATCGAGAGAAACAAATATCACTCCTGATTTGAAAATCCATAATAAATTGAGAGACATCAGCTGTCGATGCCCAAATATCTAGGAAAGGGGTCTGGCACTGGAATGAGAAGGAGCAAACGAAAGAACCGGGCCACGATCAGGAATCGTTTTCGAACCTGATTTCGTCAGCTCACAACGGCCTCATTTCGTCTCTGGTGTCCCAGAAAAGACATCCGCTATGGCTGAGCAGCAACGTGTCACCCAAAGGAATCAGCGGAGACGTACTTGAGTCAAGGCGTGTGCTGCCTCTTGGGTCCGGCTGCAGCCCCCACCCCAGCCCCCGCCACGCTCCCTGGAGTGTACCACCACACAGGAGACATAACATCACGATGTTGCGTGTCCTTGGCTCACCCTATATTGCCCCAATACAAATTAAACCCCGTAGAATCTGCAAAACCAACTCTGAAGTGTGTTTTTAACATTTTCTTAAAGTCTTAATCTAGTCTATGATGGCAACTTTAAATGCATCAGACTCTCGGGTCCCCAAGTATTTCACAAGCTGCATTTGACATTCTTTGAGACTCCCCCACCGCTCAGCTAAGCGGGCTGTCCCCTGCACACCACACTGACGGAAATGTGGGGGAGACATCACGAGCGACAACGGCTTAGGGATGGCGGTCCCTGTTAATCAGTTTTCTCCTCTCGTGTCACTTGGCGGTCCTCACTCTGTGTTGACTTCAGGGAGGAAACTTGGTATTCAAGGCAAATACTTATCAAAACACAATTTATTCAGAACAGCTTTCAAATGCAGGTTCAGAATATTTGCCTGAATAATCACTCAGGCTAAAGTATGGGGGAGCTCAAAGGTTTTCTCCACTGATTACTCGCTCAATGCTGGTACTTTAATGTGAATTTTAACTCAAATTGCATCTGGTATGTTTCGGCTGTGCACCTAGCCTCTTGCACATTCTATGTTCTATTTAAAACTTTGCCTTTTTCGGTTGTAGAGCGTGGTCCCCATCCGTCTGGCCCTGACAGTCAGCCTCACAGCACCTGCTAGCAGCCTTTCAGCGGCTTTCCATCCCAGAGCTGTTCAAAGGCGCTCGCTATAAACACTCCCGTTCAGATTAACCCTCTGAAGCCAGGACAGGAACCCACGGATGAAACAATGGCATCTGACTCCTCAGTGACGTCCGGTTACGTTTGAGAACAGGACAGATTTGGACATGCGGTCGAGATATATTCTCTTAACCTTCAATCTCTTAAAAATACCAATCATCCTAGTTTACTCTTTCTTCCATTTACAGCGTACTACGTGTGGGGGGAGGGGAGGGGGTTCATAGGAGGGTAAAGGCATAGAAAGGCATCATCTCTCCACCCAGGTGGTTCACATGCACATTGAATTTATAACATTTGCGAGGAAAGGCATGTCTACTGTCCGGCAAGAGCTAAGGTGCTTCTGGAAGAGGGTGTTGGACCCGGGTTGTGCACAATGTGGAGGATTTAGACAGGAAGGAGTTGAAGGTGCAATGGCATAAGAACCCGTAGGCCATGTTTGGGGAATGACATATAATATGACTTGAGCTGCAAGTGGAAGTAATGAGGGCAGCAGGGGTGATGGGTGTTGTTTTTGGAAACTCAGGTTGAGGAATAAGAGTTTTAGAACCATCTGGTGGAGAGCAGGCTCTCATTACCCACAAAGCACCTGGGCTATGAGGTGAAGGGGAGAAAGGATTTGGGCGACATGGGAAACAGTCATATTACCGACGCTATCTTTATTATTCATGTTGGAATTAGTGCCTTCGGGCTTTCCTGCACTCTGGGGAAAACGACCACATGGGACAATGAGTCAACCAGGGAAACAACACTGGTCAGGCCTTGGATATGAGGGTTAGGATCCAGAAGGGAGAAGAGGTCAGATGCCAGAGCTGGGCATTGGACACACGTCCTGTGTGTATTTGCTGTGTGCATATGTGCTCTGCACACGACACCTGCTATCCAAACTACCCGAGGAGAATCCTGCTTCTTCCTCTTTCGGGAGGAAGTAATCAAGACACTATGGCCTTTCAGAAAAGTACCAGGATGTTACTCCTTCTGCCTTCATCACTGTGTCTCTCCACAGAGCATCGCCCCCAGCTTCTCAAGAATAAACTGGAAACCCATGCAACGTCCTGAATCACCTTTTTAGCACACAGATAGTGACAATGAGTGAGAAAAGGAGGTGCGGTTGGCCTCAGAGAATGTTCCAGGTGTACGGCGGGTTCCATGCGCACAATGCAAAGCCAGTTCTCTGCAACAAGGGCATCTTCCCAGGCGCTCCTACTTCCATTAGCTCAGCCGGTGAATGCTAATATTGGAATAGGTAATTTGGTCACAGAATCATTCTCGAGTGAGAAGAAAAGAGCAAGAAAAAAGAGAACTTGAAAAACATTACTTTTAAAACACTAACAAGACTGTCTGGATCGCCAGCCATCAGGGGAAAGATCAACTAATACATCAAAACCTCCAAGATACGGACGCCTCAGAAATGTCGCCTTCTTCCTGGAAATCCTGTCTTGTCAACTGGTCAGAAGATTTCAGTGTTTAAACAACCTCGCAGCTAATCTGACATTGATATAAAACTTGCCATTTACATGAAAATGCCAGCCCTCACCCAGGACCTGATGCGGCTTCTCTGTGAGGGGGACGGCCTGTGTGTATTCGTGGATGTGGAAAAGGGGAGCACGCGGTGCCTTTTGTCTCAAATAGCTTTAATATACAGAGAGAGTTGGGGGAGAGGGTTAAGATGAGAATACGTGACCGACTAACCGAACTCACGTTAATGAAGTCCGTCATCGAGCGGCCAGCGAGTGTCAAATAAGGGTCTTTTAGCAAAGAAAATGTAGTTTCACTACATTGATCCAGGGCTTGCTAATGAACATAAAATATGAGTCAATTGGCCCCTTTAAATCTATTAGCAGAGGAGGGATCTATTCAGAGGCAGAAGTGGCCGCAAGAGTTGAAGTCGCATGTGCCTTGCAGATGTCTCTGAGCCTTTATTCTCCTATACGATTGTTTGTTCATAGAGCCCGTGGGCTCTAGGCTGTGGTCTCTATTAAAGTGGAAAATAAGAGAGAAAAGGGGAACGACCATAAAGAAAACGAAGATGATAGAAATCCCTGAGAAGCTTTCCATGGAACACAGCACGCGTGTTAGTTGTCAAGGCCAGGCTGCCTCTGTCAAGTCAAGGCTGGCTCTGAGAACACGCTCTACCGAACAGGCTCCTGGGACTGAGTCACCCAGGGTTAAGCCTGATTTGGGCACGTGAGGTTACTTTTACGGCCACCGTCACCATGTGGGCATTTTCATGACATCTTAAGCATTTATAATAGCAACCTTCCAGTTTTCTGTAATTTCTGACCTTGCCTCAGTTTATCTAGAAGCATTCTTATGGTCTCCAGGAAAACTAGACTGTTTGGGCAGAAATGTAAAGAGATCACACAAGGCAATACTGTTTTGCTTTTCTTCTTTCAGACGTGGCTCTGGAGACTCCAAAGGGATGAGCCTTAGGAGGATAGGGTGAAGGGGTACAAGGCACAGAAGATCAGGGCCAGAGCTGGGTGGGGAAGGGGTCGGCATGGAGGAGGGCCAGGGATGCTTGGAAGGCAGAGGGGAAGTGATGAGACAAGACCTTGAACAAGGATCTGACCCTGGGATCCCGAGATGGAGGACGGTGTGGACACTGACACCAGCACCAAGGTGGCTTTGACAGGAGGTCTGGGGAAGGCAGTGTGACTGATGCCAGCCAGTCAGTCCTCACCAACCAGATGCCTTGTGGCTCACAAGACTGAGGAGCCAACTCTGCTCACTCACTCCTTCCCTTTAGTGGAGGCTCCAACCACCTCCTGCACTCCATCATCTGTCAGCTGCCTCGGTGCAACTGTCCTATGTGGACGCTGCTTCATGAACAGACCCAGATACTCCTAAGTTCCCCCATTCCACATACACAACAAAACTTGGATAATAAAGGGAAAACAATCAGGTTAGTTTGCAGGGTGACCAAAGTAGTGTTCCTTGTGTTTCATGATAGAGAACTCTCTATTCGTCTCTTCTACTGATGATAGCCAGCATTTTAGAGCTTACAGGTTGTAATATGTGTTCAAACTCATTTTATTATTTTACCAGTATGATTATTCCCATTCCAGACATGCAGAAACTGATGTTCAGACAGATGAAAGACCCAGTCCGTTGTGAGCATTTTTTATTTCATTGAGTATAAGAACACGTTATGAAAACGGGGAGAAAACTGGTGGGAACAAAGGCACATACAGCGCCCTCTAGGGAAGGAGTCGGGAATGTGTACGGGGGTCAGCGCATTATCAGTGTGTTCAGATAGAGTGCAATCTTAAGGGACAGGTCAGCTGACCCATCCCTGAGACTGTGGATCACAACAGGAACTTTCTATCTCCAACAAAATCACATAAGAATACCCAGGGCTCAGAGTGGGTGGAACTTCCGGGGCTGGGATGGACCCTTTTCTCCTACCTCCAAGACCTCTTGTTCCAATGGTGCCTCTAAGCAAAGTCTCCGAGCAGACAGATGATGTTGCAAAGAGAACAGTCAGGAGGGAAACTGGCCACTACTCAGACTCAGTGCTCCTCTCTGCTTACCTATCTCCAGCTTCACAAGCCTCAGAGCAGTGGCGTGCCTAGAGACCGTCACACTGGTCCATTGCATGGCTGACATCATACAGACTGGACAGTGAGTAGAACACTCCTATTACAAAAAAAAAAAAAGCACAAAGCATGGTAAACTTTGTGGGTTCTGGAGATTGTGCCTTCCACACCCAGGAAGGTCAACGTAGCCCAAGCGTTAATTGCTTTGAGTGGTGGCAGATCAAAAATGGTACCTTTAGAAGATCAGACTGTGGTCCGAGCAGCCCTTACATTCAGACTCTATGACACAGAAGACATTATGGGTTGGAGGCATTAGCAGTGGGGAAAGGTGCAGGTCATGTTTATGGAAAGCCCTGATGGGAGAATCCCAACATATGACCCTGAGATTCTGGAGCCATAGCATCTGCAACAGAAAACGATATGCTTCTTGATAGAGCTCTTAGTATATTACTGGGCTCTGGTAGGTGGACCACTTGGCTATGGGAAAGAAAGATACTGTGAATCCAGACTGTGCCTTATAAGTCGGGTTCTGTCACCCCTACCATATCACAAATGTATATGAGTACCATAACAATTTGTTGTAAAATGTGAATGTGACATCCAGGATGAAGGCAAACAGGACCAGAAGGCATGTGTGAGTTTCATGACCAGGTAACCCAGAACCAATGGCCATCTGCCTTGTTGGCAGGAACACCCTCACCCCAGTGCCTTTGTATAACTCTACAGTGGTCCCATATGACCAGCTAAACGATGGGATGGCTTAGGATATGAATGCAAGCTGAAAACAAATGTCAGCCACAACAATCACATCCTGGGATGTCCAAAGTAGACAGGAGAGAAAGAAAATCTTCCCAATGAGTAGAATTGTGACTTCATGTGGGAGGAAAGTAGAGCAATATGAGAATGCATACTTAATTCTGAACAGCTTCCAACAGCCTGACAGTTGGGGCCGGAAAGAAAAAGAATTTGAATATTATAGGCAAAGAGCTCTGATTAAGGCAAATCAATGTATGTATACACAGGGTCAAGCATGATATGTGAAGATATTTGTATGACATACTAGTGTTCAGTGGGAAGGTGTCTACCATGGAAGAAACATTGAACACCTAAGTAGACAAAATAACTCAGCAGTCAGCTTTAACTAGCCATCATCATTAGTCAACATGGAATTTGAAAAAATAGGCATATGAATAGACTTCATGATTGTAAAGATGGAGGTTATGTGGACCCAGCATGGGACAGAACTTACCAAAGCTGATTTAGCTACTGACTGTCCAACATTCGAGGGACAAAGACCAACACTGACACCCCGGTATGGCAGTATTCCTTGAGGAGACCAACCAGCCACGATGTGGTCTGGCAAATAGACTCCAACGGACGTCTTCCATTCTGCAATGGCCAGAGGTTTGTCCTCACAGAAATAGCTACCTACTACAGGTAAATATTTGTCTTTCCAGCCAGTAGATCCTCAATCAGTCCCATTCTCCAGGGAAATATGGATTGCCTAATCCCACACAACACAGAATCTGATCAAGAAACCTACTTTACAACAAGGAAGTATGGAGAAGGGCCATGGAGCACAGGATCCACTGGTTGTTTCACACACTGAAATTTCCAGGAGCAGTCAGCCTCAGGAAGTTCTGGAATGGCTCTGTTTCTTGGCCCATGTTGTTCTTATGTACTACTCTATAGAAGGCCACTTGTTGGCTGAGGTGGTGATCACTATCACAGGGGGTGGGGTCATAGTTCTCTGTTCTTCATTATTGAGAAAAAAAATCTTCTCTTCTTAGTCTATGGTAAAACGGAATGTAGGATGTTAGCGGCAGGGTGATGAAGTCATAAGTATCCTCTGGAAGATGGGTTCTCAAGCTGTCGATGCAATGAGACCATCAGAAGGACTTGTTTGGCCCCAACCCTGACTTTCTTATCTAGTAGGTCTGGAGTAGAGCTCAAGAATTTGTTTCTAGCACATGCCCAGGGGACACTCATGATACTGCAGCCTGGAGACCATGCTTTGAGAACCAGTGGTCTGGGAGGTATTGTAGAGATATTTGCCTGGCTCACCCTAATGCATGGGATTAGACCCCCGGTATCACTTATGTCTGTGTCATGGAACTCCATCCCCTTCCCAGAGTAGAACCATCCAGGTACACAGCTGGCACATGCTGTCCACTTAGTTTTTGTCCCAGGAACATGAGGTTAAAAAGGGAGAGAGAGGCAAGACTATGAATTGTCTAAAAGAGCCACAGTGATACCTACTGCTGTAATCACAAGGTGCCAAACTTCAACAACAGAGATCCCAGATCTATCCTGGGTCCGTTCTAAGTCTAGATGTTTTTGTTGAATAGAACTGGTTGCAAGTAAAATCCATTTTAGTGTACAAGAGAAATGTTTCAGTTTTCATTAGTAGGAATGAGATTTAGATTATTTAGCAGAGACATTGGGAAGACCAGCAAAGAGGTAGTGACCACATTCTCACAACAAACAGGGAGGCAGAATAAAGAACACAGTTGGAACTAACATACATAAAGGAGAGAAAAAGGCTCTGCCTGTACCAAGCAGGCACAGCTCCCAATTGCCCTAGTTAGAGAAGTTTTGTTTGTCTGTTTTTGTTCATGTGTGTGTGTTTCTCTCTCTCTCTCTTTTATTTTATTTTATTTTATTTTATTTTATTTTATTTTGTATATTGGCTAAGGACACCAAATATTCTTGTTTGCCCAGAACTGAGTGGTTTCTCTGGACACGGGATTGTCAATGGTAAAACCAGGACAAAACAGTCCTGAGCAAACCCGGAGTGTTGCTCAGAATGTTCAAGGTGATGCCATCAGGGGTGCTTGGCTGGCTCAGTTGGTAGAGCATGCAACTCTTCATCTCGGGGCCATGAGTTCAAGCCCCACACTGGGTGTAAAGTGTGCTTAAAAAAAAAAAAAGAATAAGAAGATAGATAATGCCATCAAGTTGAGAAAAGCTATATGTAGACTTTTACTTGCCAAGAGTGTACTGGGTAATTTGGCCCCTACTTCCTGCTGAAAACAAATCAAAAGCTAGACAACATAAAAAAGAAAAAAAAACTTTTTAAAAGGATCACATATCTAATAAAATAATGAGACATCATTGGCCCAATGTCAGATTGTGTTCCCCGAAGCAGGTCCTAAAATAAGGAATCACGTGCAAGTGATTCATTAAGGAATTCCTCTCTGAAAACACTTAAGAGAGTGGGGAGGTCAGAGACAGAATGGGAAGAGCCAAATGATAGTTTCTTTTAAGGCTCAGCCTAAACCTTCAGGGAGCTGTAAAGTTCAACTTATGCTCTGAGTTTGTCTATTCTTGGGCCAAGCACCTGTGCTCTTACACTCCCTCACCAGTGTAAAGGCATATCAAGGGCCAGACCTTTTGGATCCTGAACCCAAAGATAAATTTGTCCGGTGTTATTTCTCCCAAGAGAATCCCAGGTACATATTCTTAGAAGTAAAGCTCACAGGACAGGCAGAGCAAAAGGGCCAGTGAGTTTGAACATGTTAATAGAAACTTCCCACACTGAAATGCAAAGAGAAAAAATAATGAAAACAAATAGGACAGAATATCCAAGAACATTGGAGGAATTCTGAAAAGTATATGACACGCTTAATGAGAACACTGGGCAGAGAAAAAAGAGAGAAGTACCAGAAGTAGTACTCACATTAATACTATCTAAAAAGTATCCAAAATTAATGACACACACAAAATCGCAGACCGAGGAAGTTCAGAGAACTCCAAGCAGAATAAATGTCCAAAAACCTGCAAGTAGGCATATTCAAACTGGAAAAAAAAAAAAAAAAACAAACAAACAAAGGCAAAGAGAAAATCTTGAATGAAGCCAGAGGAAAGAAATGCTTCACCTATAGTGGGGCAAGAATAAAATTACATGAGACTTCTCAGAAGTCACGCAAGTGAGAAGAGAGTGGAGTGAAATGTTCAAAGTGTTAAATGAAAAAAAATCCAACCATCTAGAAATCCGCATTGTGTAAATTTACCATTCAAAACTGAAGTAGAAACAAACATTTTTTTTTCAGGCAAGCAAAAAAGGTATTGTGGGGGCGCCTGGGTGGCGCAGTCGGTTAAGCGTCCGACTTCGGCCAGGTCACGATCTCGCGGTCCGTGAGTTCGAGCCCCGCATCAGGCTCTGGGCTGATGGCTCGGAGCCTGGAGCCTGTTTCCGATTCTGTGTCTCCCTCTCTCTCTGCCCCTCCCCCGTTCATGCTCTGTCTCTCTCTGTCCCAAAAATAAAATTAAAAACGTTGAAAAAAAAATTAAAAAAAAAAAAAGAAAAAAAAAAAGAAAAAAAAAAGGTATTGTGGAGTCAAAACACCTATTTTATAAGAAATGTTACAAGTTCTTCAGAGATAAAAGAGGTTATTTAAGCCAGTAATTCGCACATACATAAGGAAAGGTAGTTCATCAGAAAAAGAATAAATTAAGGCAAATATAATATTTTATTTTTTCTTATTGTTAATATAATACATAACTCTTCAAAGTAATAGCAGTGAAAATGTGCTGGGTGACAATGGCATGTGGATGAGTGTAACGCATGACAGCAATGTTATTTCCTTCTAACATTGAGAAGCAAGAAATCTGAGTATTGAATTATGAGTTACCTGCGAACCAAAATGTTATATGAACGTAGACTTAGATGTAAATGCATACTGCAAATTCTGAAACAACCATTACAAGTTTTGGTGATTCAAAACCACACATCTAAATAACACATGGGTCAAATAAAAAGCCTCAACAGGCATATAAAAATATTTGATCTAAATGAAAAAGAAAAAGCAACTTACCAAAATGTGTGTGATGCAGTGAAAGCAGTATTTAGAGGACAATTTATAGCATTCCGTGATTATATCAGGGGAAAATGCGTAAAATAAGTAACATAACCTTCCATCTTCATAAGCCAGAGGAAGAACAATTTAAAAAATAAATAAAGTAATTTAAATAAATAAAACAATTTAAAAAATCAATAAAGCAAGCAGAAGAGAGAAACAATAAAAATTAAGGTAGATACAAATGAAATTATAAATGGGAAAACAACAAGGTAAGTCAATGAAACCAAAACTGTTTTTGAAAGGACTGATAAGATTGATGACATTCTAGCCAGGATAACAAAGATGAAAAGAGGTGAATGATTTGTTAATACCAAAATGAAAGAAGGGTCATTACCACTGATCTGCTGGGTAATAAAATAATAATAAAGGAATATTAGAAAAAAATTATAACATGGACCAATTACTTAGGAGACATAAACCATAAAAACTCACACAACATAAATTAATAATAGAAAAAGGCCTCTATTAAAGAAATTGATCAATAATTAATAACGCTCCAAAAAAAAGAAAGAAAGAAATCACTAGGCTTTGAATGTTTCACATTAAATTCTATTAAATTTAAAGTAGGAAATCACATAAATTCTCCAAAATTGTGTCCAACAACAGAAACAAAGGAGACAATTTATCATTCATTATGTCAGGCCACCATTACTATAAAACCAAAACCATCTAAAAAATTACAAAAAGAACAACTACAGACCAATATTTCTAATAGAGACAAAATATTGGCAAATTAAATCCAACAATTTATAAAAATAACTATACACTATTACAAAGAAAGATTTATTTCAAGTGTGCAAGGCTGATTAAACATTTGAAAATCAATTAATGTAATGTACCAACAGGGTAAGAAAGTAAAAATATATGATGAATAAATTGATATAAAAAAAACCAATTGACAAAATTCAACACCTATTCTTTTATTTTTAATTCATTCACTTAAATTCAAGTTAGTTAACTTAAAATGTAGTCTTGGCTTCCCAAGTAGAACTAAGTTATTTATAACTTACGTATAAAACCCAGTGCTCATCCCAACAAGTGGCCTCCTTAATGTCCATCACCCATTTAGTCCATCCCCCCACCCACCTCCCTTCCAGCAACCCTGTTTGTTCTCTGTATTTAAGAGTTCCTTATAGTTTGCTTCCTTATTTATATCTTATTTTTCCCTTCCTTCCCTTATGTTCATCTGTTTTGTTTCTTAAATTCCACATGTAAGTAAAATCATATATTTGTCTTTTCTCTGACTGACTTATTTCACTTAGCATAATACACTCTAGTTCCATCTACGTTGTCGCAAATGGCAAGATTTCATCCTTTTTGATCGCCAAGTAGTATTCCATTGTATATATTTACCACATCTTCTTTATCCATTCATCAGTCAATAGAAATTTGGTGTCTTCTCATAATTTGGCTATTGTTGATAACACTGATACAAACATTGGGATGCATGTATGCCTTTGAATCAGCATTTTTTTTATCTTTTAGATAAATACCTAGTAGCACAATTGCAGGAGAAAACAGGTAGCAACCTCTTTGACCTCAGCTGCAGCAACTTCTTGCTAGACATGTCTCTGAAGCCAAGAGAAACAAAAGCAAAAACGAACTATTGGGACCTCATCAAGATAAACAGCGTTTGCACAGTGAATGAAACAACAAAACTGAAAAGCAACCAATGGAACGTGAGACAATATTTGCAAATGACTTATTGGGTAAAGTGTTAGTATCCAAAATCTATAAAGAACTTATCAAACTCAACACTCAAAAAACCCCCCCAAATAATCCAGTGACTAAATGGGCAGAAGACACGAATAGACATTTTTCCAAAGATGACATCCAAATGGCTAATAGATGAATGAAAAGATGCTCAACACCACTCATCATCAGGGAAACACAAATCAAAACCACAGTGAGATACCACCTCCCACCTGTCAGAGTGGCTAAAATAAAGAACTCAGGAAACAACAGATGTTGATGAGGATGTGGCGAAAGGGAAACCCTCTTGCATTGTTGGTGGGAATGCAAACTGGTGTAGCCACTCTGGAAAAGAGTATGGAGGTTCCTCAAAGAATTAAATATACAACACCCATTCTTGATAAACACTCTCAGGAAAATATAAACAGAGGGAAATTTTCCCAACATGGTAAGGAACACTCAAAAACAAACAAACAAAAACACCTAGCTTACATCATACTTAATGAGAAGCAACTAGATGATTTTCTCTTAAGATCAGGAACAAGGCAAGATGTCCCCTCTGGCCATTTCTACTCAACATCGTACTACAACCTCTAACTAATTCAATAAGGAAAAGAAAATAAAAGATACACAGACTGAAAAGGAATAAAACTTTTTGTTCTGCCTGTGTTTATGCAGACAATCCCAGAAAGTCAACATTTGCAACAACAACAAACCTCCTGGTAATAATAAGTAATTATCATTAGAGCTGCAAGATACCAGATTAACATACAAAACTCGATTGCTTTCCTATGTACCAACAATAAACAATTGGAAGTTAAAACCCAATGACAATACAATTCACATTATCACCACAAAAATATAACATGTACACATGCATCCTAATAAAATGTGTACAGAATTTACATTTAGAAAGGCACAAAAATCGTATTCATGAAATCAAAGAAAATCAAAGACCTAAACTTAACAGTGAAGGAAATTATCAACAAAACAAAAAGGCAACCTACTGAATGGGAGAAGATATTTGCAAGCAAGGCATCCAAGAAGGAGTGACTATCCAAACTATATAAAGAACTTATAGGACTCAACACTAAAAATAAATGCATAAATGCATAAATACATAAATGCATAATTAAATAAATAAATAAAAATGGGCAGAAGATCCAAATAGATATTTTTCTAAAGAAGACATTCAGATGAGCAACGTGAAAAGATTCTCAGCATCAGTAATCATCAGGAAAATGCAAATTAAAACCATAAAGAAATATCGCTTTACATTTGCCAGAATGACTAAAATCAAAAACATAAAAAATAACAGGTGTTGGCAAAGGTGTGGAGAAAAGGGAACCCTGTGCACTGTTGGTAGGAATGCAAGTCTTTCTGGGGCGCCTGGGAGGCTCAGTCTGTTAAGCATCTGACTCTTTTTTTTTTTTAATTTTTTTTCAACGTTTATTTATTTTTCGGACAGAGAGAGACAGAGCATGAACGGGGGAGGGGCAGAGAGAGAGGGAGACACAGAATCGGAAACAGGCTCCAGGCTCTGAGCCATCAGCCCAGAGCCCGACGCGGGGCTCAAACTCACGGACCGCGAGATCGTGACCTGGCTGAAGTCGGAGACTTAACCGACTGCGCCACCCAGGCGCCCCAGCATCTGACTCTTGATCTCAGCTCAGATCATGATCTCATGGTTCATGAGTTCAAGCCTTGTGTTGGGGCTCTGTGCTGACAGCATGGAGCCTGCTTGAGATTATCTCTCTCTCCCTCTCTCTCTGCCCCTCCCCTGCTCATTCTCTCTCCCTCTCTCTCTCTCCAAACAAATACATAAACTTAAAAGAAAAAGTAACAGTCTTTCTAAAAAATGGTGCCAGAAAATTGGACATCCATATACAAAACAAAACGAAACAAAACAAAACAGAAAAAGAAAAAAAGAGTTGTCACAGAACTTGCAGTTTTCATAAAATTTAACTCAAGATGCATCATAGACTTAAACATAAAATGAAAAGCTGCAACACTCCCAGAAGCAGACATAGGAGAAAATCTAGTTGGCCTTTGGTGAGACACTGGGTGTTTAGACACAGGATCAAAACCATGGGTCCGTGAAAGGAAAAACGGAAACGTTCTGCTCTGTGAAACTTAACTGTTAGGAGATTGAGAAACTAATACACAGGCTGGGGAAAAATATGTGCAAAATCCATATTTGATGAAGAATTCTGTCCAAAATATACAAAGAACTCTTCAACTCAACAATAAGAAGACCAACAATCCAATTAAAAGTGTGCAAAAGATCTGAAGAGATATCTTGCCCAAGAAGACATACATATGGCAGGCAAGCATATGAAAAGACCTTCAACCTCAGATGTCATTAAGGAAGTGAAAATTAAACCAATGATGAGCTGCCATTGCACACCTATTAAAATGACTAGAATCAAACAAAACGAAACTGGCAAAACAAAATTGACAATAACAATTGCCAACAAGGAGGCAGAGTGGTTAGAACTCTCATTCACCATTTATAAAATAATGTAACATGGTTTTCCATCTTGGAAACAGTTTTATAGTTTCTGCTAAAGCTAAATGTAGTCCTACCATGTCTTTAAGCAGTCGCGTTCCTAGGTGTTTACCCAACGGAGCTAGAAATTTCCATATGCACAACACCTGCAAAAGTTTTGTAGCAACATAATCTCCAAAACGTGGAAGCCACCAAGGTATCCTTCAATCAGTGAATGGAGAAATAAACTGGGATAATCCTTACAATGTGACATTATTCAGCAATAAGACGAAATGGGCTGTCAAGCCAGGAAAAAAACATGTACGCCCCTTAAGTGCATATTGCCAAGTGGAAGAAGCCATACTGAAAAGGTTACACTATGTGATTCAGACTATGTGAAATTCCAGAAAGGGCAAAACTGTAACTCAATTTTAAGCAGAGCACAAGTGGCCACGGTTTGGGGTTGTGGGTTGGGACGAATAGGTGATTCACAAGGGATTTTTAGAGCAGTGAAATTCTTCTGAATGATACTCTAATAAGAGGGGGGTCCATTCCCCCTGGGCCTTTCAGGTTTTGTTTCCTGCAAATTCCCGGTTCCAGGTTGTCAATGTTTCCACTGAGTTCTTATAAACATTGCATTATGGGAATGCTACCTGTGAGGGAAGCTTATTTTTGTCTGTCATAGGTTACATCATTGGCATGCCCTTTCCCTAGTCCACCACTCATCTGTGACTTTTCAGAGTGCTCAGTTCAGAGTGAACATTTGTTATACAGAAAGCCTTCATCTTATTTTAATGCAGTGAATGTTATGGTTATTTTTCCCCACTTGCCTCTTTTTTATGCTTTATAGAAAAAAAAAAAAAAACCCAGGCACACACAGAGGGCACACTGTATCTCCCAAAGCAACTTGAAGTTTTGTTTTGCTCATTTAGGTCTCTAATCTATCTGTAACTCAATTAATTTAATTTTCCATGTGGATAGCCAATTATCCCACTGGTTTTCAGGGACCTATCTGCCATGTGTTCCTTTCCTACATGAACATACAAGTGTGTGTTTGTGTTTCTGTTTCTGTACCTTCTACCCTGTCCGATTGGTTCATTTGTTCATCTCAGTTCCTACATGACATTAAATATCACAGCATTATCATTATTCTTGCTGTTTGATAAGGTGAGATCGTCCCTTTATGATTCCTCAGAACTCTCTTGGCCACTCTTAGGCTATTACTAAAAGTAAGGATGAAACTATCTAGTTTTGTAGAAAAATACGAAGCATTTGATGTAAATGTAATTACATGTATGATACAAATTAGAGAAAAAAATGATGTGCTTGCCCCCTCCATCAATTTGGGATGTCTATTGATTTGTCTTCTTTTATGTCTTTCAATAAAGTTTCATAGGCTCTAGAATGAAGCTCTTACAGGGGTGCCTGGGTGGTGCAGTCGGTTAAGCGTCCGACTTCAGCCAGGTCACGATCTCGCGGTCCCTGAGTTCGAGACCCGTGTCAGGCTCTGGGCTGAGAGCTCGGAGCCTGGAGCCTGTTTCCAATTCTGTGTCTCCGTCTCTCTCTCTCTGCCCCTCCCCCGTTCATGCTCTGTCTCTCTCTGTCCCAAAAATAAATAAAAAACGTTGAAAAAGAAATTTTTAGAATGAAGCTCTTACATATTTGAGTGGTGTGTGTGTGTGTGTGTGTGTGTGTGTATATATATATATATATATATAGTTGTTGCTATTTCGGGTGGGATTTTGAAAACTACATTTTGCAACTGGTTGTTGCTTATATTTAAGAGCATTATTGATTTTTTCTTTATTGATATTATATCCAACAATTTTCTGAGCTCTCCAATTAATTCTTACCGTTACCTCCAGATTTTTCTGCATTTTCCATGAAAATGAAGAATTCCATGAAGACAATCATATTATCTAAGAAAAAGCGCTCTTTTATATCTCACCTTCAATTGTTTTGCCTCAGAGTTCATATTAGAAGATTAATATAACTCACATCAAGAGAAAAAATAATCCCTCAATCCATGCAAAAAAAGATAAAAAGGAAAAAAAAAAACACCCCCATCAACCCACGAGGCTCCCTGGATTTCACACTTGGTAGGTTGGGACTAAGGACCACAGACACTGGGGTCAGGTCAGCAAACATATTTACCGTTTGGACAAATATGTAGACAAAGAATTTAAGTCCCACCTTGCCATTTTTGCCCGAAGTCACGGCTAGCAAGTCACGAAAACACACTACGTTTGAATATGAATGGAGGCAACCTCTATTCCGCAGAGATGGAAATAAGTCCATTGGACCAGAGTCAGCAGCCACAGCCCAGGTACCCTGACATGACACCAATGTGTCGCTGTCAGGCTCGAACTGACCATGGCTATCGTTCCCTGGCCCATTTTCAGTTAAGAGCATTACTTTTCACTTCCCACTATAAATGTTTAAAGAACGCACAGCGTGCCAGTTGAAAATGTTGGCTATGACTTTGCTCCTTGAGCAAAGCTTACATCATGACTTGTGATGAGATCCAGCTCCATGGGGCTTGGCTTCCAAACCCCGCGCTGG
The DNA here is from genome assembly GCF_018350175.1 of Felis catus. Lineage (NCBI taxonomy): Eukaryota > Metazoa > Chordata > Mammalia > Carnivora > Felidae > Felis > Felis catus. Next base: position 235,870,230 of record NC_058368.1, on the reverse strand, counting down.
CTCCATATCTGGCCAAGGAGGCAGCACAGAGAACATCCAAAATAGACCATGAGGCCGTTCTGAGGCTTTGCTGAACTGTGCTGTCATCATACTGTTCTTATTAAGTGTTTTGAGAAGATTGACGTGGATTTGCATTTTATCTGGGAGCTTCCTGGTTTCATTAAACATATCTAGTTTCGGTTCAATCTGTTGATATCTACTGGAAAATATGCCTCAGCCTAAAGGAGGAGTACAAAACCTCAGGAGGCAGAATGCACCTTACTTCCCCCAAATCGTGGATCTCTGGGATGTCCACCTCCAAACCCCTTTCTCATGTGAAAGAATTAAACTTATCTTTTTATCAAAATCACTATTATTTTGTGTCTTCTGTCACTGAGAGCCACACCGAATTCTCACCGCTTCAGGTGTCTACCATAATGCAGGTCTATCGTTTGTATTGGCAAAACGTTGACAACATTCCCTTTAAAGATGGGGCAAGTGTCGAAAGATAGCGCACAGCTCTGCTTGAAAAGCTTTCTTTTGGTGAATAGAGCCAAATCCCCAAAAGCTATTAGAATACTTTGCTTCGTGGTGTTATTGCCCTGACCTCACTTCCTGCGGTCTCTCTACATTGCGATCTCTGCTGTATGATAATGAAACCAAGGCGAGCCCTTCACCCCCACGCCTCACTCTAATCCCATCATGGATTCTCATCATCTTCAGGAAAAGTTACCATCCCAGTTCCTCACCATAACGAAGACACATTCTCTTATGTCTCCGTGGTTTTGCACAACCTACCCTATCTGCATGAAATAAGCAATCCCAGTTGACCTCTTTCCAAGACTCAGGGCTTAAAAAAAGTTTTAACGAGGATCACCCCATGCTGGGTTCTGCAATTCTTCTGCAGAATCAGACAAGCCTTCTCCACCTTCCTGAAAGTCCCCAGTGCAGAGACACCCTTTCTCTCCCAAGTTTCTACGTCTATGCAGAATGCTGTTATTTGCTGTGTGCCGATAAAAAAGTAACGGCAGGATGCTCCAGCCTCCACTTCTCCAGTACACGTGGAGTTTAATAAATCTACGGAACATCTGGAGTCCGGATGTTAAGTGAGATGGTCATGGGCAAGGGTCACTTGGGGGACACTTGACCTTTTGCTTCTCTCTTGTTCCATTTTTCTCGTCCCATTGCCTCATGGCATTCGTCTGCTGCCTCTCCCATAGGACTTTGCTGCCGAAAGTCATGTCTCTCTTGATTTCATCTTGACAAGCATGCTCCTTTCAAAGAATTCCTTTGAAAAAGAAACGTTAGAGTGAATACCATGTTATGTGTATCATTGTGCATGCCTGGCTCCTCCGAGGGCATAAAATTCCTCGAGGAAGTTTGATGTGCTTTATGACAACCACAGAGTGCCTGGTACATAGAAGGTGATCAATCAATATTGATTGGTGGAATAAATAAAAAACTTCGTTCTGCGGATTCATTCTGGATAATTCTTTCTGTAACGTAGCTCTTGATTTTGTTTTTATCCTTGTCCCGTGCACCTTATAGACCCAACAGAAATGGACGTACTTGAAGATGTCTCCTACGAAATAATCAACAAATACGCACATTCCTCTGGACTACACGGTAATTAACACAGTTCTTCATATGATTAGTACACATTGTATGTAAGCTAAGGTCCCCTGTAGGTGACTGTCATTGTAACTGGACTGGAACTAGAGTCATTGTATAATGAGAGGGAGAAAGAGAGCAGGAGGAAAAAGGGAGGGAGAGAGAGGAAAAATAAGGAAGGAAGGAAGGAAGGAAGGAAGGAAGGAAGGAAGGAAGGAAGGAAGGATTTCTGCTGCTGCTAATTTTAATTTCAGTTCTCTACTTGAAGACTGTCCTTTGCCTAGATATATATATATATATATATATATATATATATATATATACATATACATATATATACATATGTGTATATATCTATATATATACACACATATATACATATATAGATATATACACATGTGTATATATGTGTATATATATATATATATTTTTTTTTAGGACAAATTAGGTACCCACTGTGAGCGATGCAATATGCTAGAGGTTAATTCTTCCAAAAGATTGGGCTAGTGGATCATCTTTCTTCTCACAATTTCAAGTTATTTTATAGGACAGATGTGATAAACACTCAAATTTCTAGTTCAGTTCTCAATCTTAAATTTATTGACACATTCTAAAGTGTCCTCAGGTTAGCTCTGGTTTCCCTCTCCCCCCTGTCTTTATTAAAGAATAACTTTCAAACACCCACATGAATCACAGACATATACTGAGATAAAAGCTGGATGGTGGTCTACTTAGAAAAATAGATCGAAAATGGTTTTATGTGTCCTGAGAGGACAGGGATGATAAAGCAAATCTCTGATTGGAAGACTGTAGGACCAGAGAAAGAAAAGACATTTGCTCAGGAATATAGAGATTTCTTTATTTGTTTTCTCTTATTTTCAAACCCATTGTGTACATTAAGGTTTGCCTTGGAGACCCTTAACCTGTCAGGATTATAAATGATTATTGAGTTTGCTTATCAAATATCCAGTGCTGATTGGCTCGTCTGAATAACCACACGGATTTGGAGTTATGGTCGGAACCAGCTCTCAACTGACGGCTCCCAAATTGCCATCCCTAGAGCACCCCGGCTCTCACGTCTGGTCTCGGGCTGCTCTGACTTCGGCGCTGCTCCAGGGGAGAGAAGCCACCGTCCTCTGTGCGTGGAGACCAGAGCACGCCGCGACGTGGGGTGGCTCCCCGGCTTTCTCCAACAGCTCGTGTGATTCGCTGCATCCCATCGGGTTGACTCACGCTTCCGACCGTCGAGGACACCAAACGATCCCTCTGTGTGGCACTGGGATGGGGTGTCAAAAATGCAACTGTCTCTTCCTGCCGGGCTCTGACTTGCTAATAAATTAAACGAGTGAAGAGAGGGACTCGTGCTCTTTACCAGCTTTCCAAAATCTTCCCCTGTCTGCCACAACACAGAAGCATATGTTGTGTTTGAAAGCTTTGCTTGCATACAACGTTGTCTGTGATGAATGACGTACCCACATTAATTGCACCTGTACCTGTGTATACGCCCAAGTCTATAGCTGCATTTGAATCCACCTACGTCCGTATCCGCATCCCTATGTGTACCTGTGTCTGTGCCTCCACCTGTTCCTGTATGTGTATGGATACCTGTGTCTCCATCTGTATCCCTGTGTGTCCCCATGTCTGTATCCGCATTTGTACCCACATCTGTATCTATAGCTATTTTATCATCCACACCTGTCTGCTTAGCCGAGCTAATTATACCCAACCGGACTGCGGGGATCCCTCTGCAGGGCACACATTCAGGAGATTTGAGAGCAGCTTTGAGAGAAAACTGCTGCTACAATACCGCCAAAAAAAAAAAAAAAAGAGAGAGAGAGAGAGAGAAACACCCAGGACACGTACTCATATCATCACATTTAAAAATCTAGCCAAAGTTGCCCCCCTCTCTTATTTTTCCCCCAGAGGAGAGCCCAGCCCCGCCTTCCCCTGGCTCCTCAGCAGCAGCTGCTCTCACTCTCTTTCCGTTTCCTACATCCTTCCTCAAACCCTCTTTACGTCCCATTTTTATTGGTTTGTTTCAGTCCTGTGTGTACGTCCGTTTAAATAGAAATAGCACAGCCTTGCTAGTATCTGCGTGGCATGAAATTACAAGCAGGTGAGAGTTGAACAATTAATACTTCCTTTTTCTCCGTGGCGGCAGGAGCGGCGCCAATTTAATGCTGTTTAAGCTTATTATCTAATTGCATGCTTGCGCTAGCTTCAGAACCGGCCTGACATGAAGGCAGACGCGGGCTCTGTTCCCTCTGCAGCAGAATATTCAATTATTTGTTCTGACTCATGTAATTCCCTGTATTCCAAGCTTGTTAATGTCATTACAGAGCTGAAATAAAGTGATTACTCTTAATGAGTATTTATCCAATAGGTAATGCCGCTCCCTCACCCTCCAGCTGACAGTGGACGAGCCTGGGTCCCTCGCCCCTACGCTCCCCTGCTCCAGAGGCACCACCCCCCCCTCCCCATCTCTTGACTTTCCTGTCAGGGAGGCAACATCGCATTGCGGTGTTCTGTGAAATACTGTCAGATGATGGGAAAAAAATAAAATCTTTTTTTTTAAAAAAAAAAAGGGAAAGGAAGAATTGCAACGTCCCCCGGCAGAGTTCCAGCTAATGACCACAGCTTCTATGCACTGGCAGGGATGACAGCTTGTGCTAAATGATAATGGCGTGCCTGCTGTTGGGTTTGCCCACTTATGTTATTTCTCTTGACATGGTTCTGGGGAAGGCCTAATTTTTTTGACATTTGACCATGCAAATTTGAGTCCTGATACATTATTCTGCATTTACATCCTCCCAGTGTTGCTGTTGAAAGTGTGCTACAAGCCGCAGGAGCTCAGCTAATAAAGGCCACCGAATGAAAGAAAGTTAAATATGAATGCAAGAGGGGGCCTAATGAAGGGCTGGCTTGTACATCTCAAAGATGACCTTCTAGAGACGAACGAGTGGAAAATCCTTTTTAAAGCAAATGGTGAAGAATGTAACATCCTTTTTTTTTTCTAGAGTATTTTTAAAGGTTTTCAAATATATACCAACGGAAGAGAAAAAAAGACCCCATTATATATTACACGGACGTTTTTATACTCAGCTTATCAGGTAGTGCTATTAACCAATTTCATGGTGGTGCCGGCTTCTCAAACCCTGAAATGCCTGATTCTGCGGGAGGCATCTTGATTGCCGGGCCTACTGATAGATCCTGTCTAAATTTACTAAGTATTTCCACATCCTCAAATGCCGTGCCTTTCGGGTCTCAGAGAACCCTTCCCTATTACGGATTTCTGTGTGTTTTGGAGCAAATCAAAATATATCCTACATTGTCCTAATCCCTGGGCCAAAATGAGAGAGTGATTTAATAAAAATGAGATAAAAATAACTCAATAGTAATTAATAATAGTATTATATAATAATACACTAAACGGACTTAAGAATTACTAAACATAAGCACCTAATCCTGATAATGATAAAATGAGTATTCACAAGTTTTATTTTGTCCATCAACATTAACGTAGGTATTTTTAAAAGCCCTTCTACTCTACAATGTTTGCGAAAAGAAAAAAGTAACTGCTTACTACTTGCCTATGTTTATGTTTTTATTTTAGTAATCATTCACTTCACTAAATTGGCATTTCTTCATACATTTTGAAATGCTTTATTGTGAAGAGTCTCTCTGGTCGTTAAACGTGTTAAAAGATATCATTTAATAAGAAGGAGTAGTTGCGATTTGATAAGTATTAAGAACAATCCAGAGAATTGTTTGTAATTATGGAATAGACAACATTTTTCTCTTTTTGTCCCTTCCTCTCTCCCTTCCTTCACCCTCCTATTCTTTTCCCTTCCTTTTTGTCTTCTTTTTTTCCCATTTCTGAGTACCCATTATATTTTTAAGCACTCACTCTGCTTCTCTATCTATCCATCACAAAGTGGATCTGAGCAGTGCACAAAAATAAATAAGACAGAGTGTCTGAACATAAGGCTCTTGAAATGAGGAGTGATTAAGCAAAAATAGGAAGATGCAAAAAAAAAATCCTTTGCTTAAAAAAAAATGTTCTTATTACCAGGAGGTTAAACCACCTACTTGAGATCAAAGGTAGAAAATGTAGCTGTCAATTTGATTTCTATGAAGGGGCTGTTTTCCTTCAAGCTTTCCAAGACACTCTCACATCTGATTCTGTGCTTAAGTTGTTATTATTGGCTGAGCAGCGCGGTTCTAATCCCTTACCTTCTCCCTGCTTTCGTCTTCTGGAAAGTGCCGGAACGGAGACTAGACTAGAAGTGGCTGTAGCAGCTGCACACTCCACTTGCTCTTGTACTTGGGAGACGATCAGGTGGCAAAGCCTGAGATTCCACCACCAGGCAACCTCCACACACCCCGTCAGCCACAACCCCGGGTCCAAAAGCACCGTGTACGTTCTGAGACACGGGCTAGAACGCGTACCAAACGCAGACCCTGGGTTCAAAGGACGAGACGGATAAAAGCACTTCTAAGAGGGCTTCCCATCACTTTCGGAGTCAGGGAAACATAGCAGAGTCCACGAACAGGGTCAGCGTACATTCTGTTTCTGTCAGAAACGTTGCAAGACAGAATTCAGTTTTAAAAATGCACTTTGCGTCTGTGTTTTTTAATTTACGTTTTCAAAGATAAAGAGAAAGTAAGTAAATGACATTGTAATAACCAGAGTTGTCGTTGTTGTTGTTGTTGTTGTTGTTTTCAAAAAAATAGATAAAGGAGCTCAAAAGATGGTTTTCCTGTCTGAGGAACATACGTGAAATGCCCTTCCTCACACAACAATTGGGATGTAGTCTTTTTGGAGAGCAATTATGGAGACAGACATCAAAATCTCCCTTCCATCATCCATACCCATCACACTAAGTTCCTATGAAACGATCTGGGCTATGTTGGCACTCCGTAAAGCAAGCCCCCCTTGTCTGGAGGGTCTACAGGATTAAGCTAGAAAACAGGTGGCACCAGGAGCCAGTAACAGCCACACATGGCCTCCAGAGGCTGCTACAGACGTCTCCGAAACTTCTCCAGTGAGTCAGTGTGTTAGTCACCTCTTGCTGGGTAACATTAATGCCACACCCGCAGTGGCTTAAAGAAACATGCTTCTTAGCTTCTAGTTCCTGTGGATCGCAAGTCTGGGCACAGATTAGCTGGGTGTCCTGTCCGGGGTCTCAGGAAGCTGCAGTCCAGGTATAACCCAAGTCTCAGACCTAATCAAAGGCCCTACTGGGGAGGAAGCCACAGCGAAGCTCCCTTCGGTTAATGTAGAATTTGGTCTCTTGGCAGCTGTAGCCCTGAGGGCTTCAGGCTGTTTGTTGTCTGGAGGTCAGCCTGTGCTCTCGGCCAACCCCAGTTCCTTGCCAGGTGCCTCCCCTGTGGCAGCTTCCTCCTTCACAGACAGCAAGGGAGAGAGACAGCCACACTCAAGCAAGGTGGCACCAGAATACTGGGTGACCCTGTCAGGTCATTATGTGCACATAGTCATGCGTATCTCGTTACCTTTGCCACATTCTGTTAGTGAGAGGTAGTTCCCAGGCTCTGCCGTCCTCAAGGGAAGGGAATTACACAGAGGCCGGAATACCAGGAGGTTGGGGTCATGGGATTCAGGACAGCCTGCATCCACTTATTCACTGAATCTCAGTGAGTGGCTACTAGGTATTAGGCAGGCAATGTTCTTGGCAAGGACGACATGTCAATGAATAGAACAGTCATGGGGCTTAGATTAGAAAGGAGAGAAAAGACAATAAAGGAATAAATAATAAACTATTTCTCATATTGATAACTGCTGTGGAGGTTAAGAACAAAGAGAAGTAGAAAAAGAAGGGACAGGAGGAGGAAACGAGGAAGGAGGGTGGTAAGAAACGAAGGGAGAAAACATAGTATGAGAGAAAACCCCAGGGGCAGGTCCTTACGTTGGGATGTTAGAGAAGGTCTCCCTGAGATAGTGACATTTGAGCTATGTCCTACATGACCTTACAAGGACACAACCCTGCAAGGACCTTGTGTGTGTTAGAGTTTTCCAGTTGGAGTCATAGCAAACACAAAGGGAAGAGCAAAAAAGATGGACTGCGACTCGAGGCCCTCGTGAGCAACAGTTATACAAAAAGATATGAAAGGGGCAGGTGGGAGCCGGTAAGATACGGAAGCCAAGGTGAGGGGTTCGGACTTAATTCTAAGGGCAGCAAGGAGCCACTGGAGGGATTGGCCTTTGACAGGCACAGAGATCATTCATCCATCGCGGAAGGTTGGAAGGTAACGCGACTCCTAGATGCAGGTTGGCTGTTACGTTTGGTGGCGAAATAGCAAGCGAAGTCAGTCTGGTGGCACCAGTGTTCTTAAATACAAATCAGGAAAGGTCATCGGCCCAGAGTGAGATGTTTCACAATGCTGAGAAGGAGGTCCATAATTGTCAGCTAGTGATAGAATATGTTCCTTGAAAGGAGTTGATTTTCTAAGAAACATTTTTTATTACAGCAGTTGTATACGTGAATCATAGAAAGCTACAGAGTACAGACAAGCAAAAGTTAAACATATTATAAAGTCATCCCCTCACTATCCAGAGATCGCCACTAACCTTTCAGACCTTCTTCCATATAGGACTCTGTACACAGGTGCACACACACACACGCACACACACACACACACACACACACACACACACACACATTGGTATTTAAATCAAAATGGGGTCTTACAGCTCACAGTGCATACTCTTGTGAAATTCTTGGTATATTTTTTCAAGGATAGTCTTTTAGCTTTTAAAACCCAGATTATATTTAACTTTTTCTAATTGAGTTTAAAGACGCTATTTCCATCTAATTTGTCAGAATCTAGGACATGTTTTACAGTGTTATTTCCCATTAGTCTTTATACCTATAGAATACTGATTGTTAAAGAAACTTAGGCCAATGTTCTATAGAAACAGCCACTATTTTAATTTGTTTCTGCTTCCTTCTGGGCTCAATTAATTTGTTTTTCATCCTGATATTTTCATAAACTGAAAACTAAATCTACATGCTTAGAGTTAATTATTGCTTTTATAGGACAAAACAGTGGTGGTATTAAATTCTTGATGTTGAATCCCAACAAGAGACACATACTATTCATGTTAACCACCAAATTAGGGTGGTGACAGCCTCATCCCTCCATTGTACACTTTCCATTTGAGAGGGGACATCACACAAATGCCCGGTGTCCTTGTCGGCTCAGGCAGCCATAACTAAATACCACAGACCCTACAGACTGGGTGGCCTATGTCAGAAATTTACCTTATCACAGTTCTGGAGATTAGAAGTCCAGGACCAAACTCCTGGCTGATGTCTCTTCTTATAATGACAATGATCCCATCAGATCAGGGCCCCTTCTTTGTGACCTCACTTGACCTCAGTGACTACCTTGAAGGACCTAGCTCCAGGTACAGCCACACTGGAAGCTAGGGCTCCAGCATGTGAATTCCAGTCCAGAACACCAAGTTACCATCATCCGTTCACCTAAGCATTTCATCAACAATTCATAATAATTGTCTCCAATCAATACTTTAATTTGCACTTCTGAATTATTTTTAACGTTTGTCATTCTTGTCATTTTATTATCTGGAGGTTTTTAAAGAACAGTTAACTTATAAAATGTCCTTGTTTTTCAGTTTACTTATTTATTGAGAGAGAGAGAGAGAGAGAGAGAGAGAGAGAGAGAGAATGAATCCCCAAGCAGGCTCTGCACTGCCAGCATGGAACCCAATGAGGGGCTTGAATCCATGAACTGTGTGATCATGACCTGAGCCAAAACCAAATGTCGGATGCTTAGCCAACTGAGCCACCCAGGTACCCCAAAATGTCCTTGGATTTAATGAGAAACTAAGGAATTGCACTGCAGGGAGAAGCAATGTCTCTAAGCTTAAGAATACCATGCTCTACTTCTCCAGTCCTGCCAGGCCATCCCTGTCAATGTACTTTTCACACCAGTTGGGCCAGTGATTCCTGTGCTTCCTGGTGATACCCATGCCACCTCTGCCCTTCGAGCTGGGGTCATTTGCATTCAGTCTGAACACCTTGCTTTAGAGTGTCCGGCAGTGTGGGTGTGCCAGCAGATTTGTCTGACACATTTCCATCACACTTTCCATTTTGCAGAGAATCTACTGGGCATAGAATCCTAGGTTGGCAGCGGTCTGTTTCTTTTTCTTCCATATGCTTAAGTTGTGATGCTGTTCTTTGCCGGGTTCCATTACTTGTGTTCACGCATCAGCTGTCAGTCTCATGGCTGTGCTGTTGAAGGACATGTGTCATATTTCTTCTCCCTGCTTTCAAGTTACCTCTTTAGCTGCGAGTCTTGTGTTTCAGTTGTACATGCCTCGATGAGACTTCCTTTCTACTCACTCAGCTGGGGTTGGTTCCCTGAGCTTGACCCCCTGGGTTGACATTTGCAAGACAACTTCCAAACGTTTTAGGTATCTTTGTGTTCTTTCTTTTTTTTTTTTTTAATTTGAATAGAGTGGACACACAGTGTTACATTAGTTTCATATGTACAACATAGTGATTTAACAACTTGATACATTAAGTATCTTTGTTTTCAAATGCTTCCTGTTTTCCATTCACTTTCTTCTCTCATTCTGAGAACCTGACTACATGTTTGCCGGGCTTGTTGTTCATTCCTACATTTCTTTTATGTTCTGTACATTTTCCTTTTTTATTTTTTTTTATTTTTAATGTTTATTTTTGAGAGAGACAGACAGAGCATGAGTGGGGGAGGGGCAGAGAGAGAGGGAGACACAGAATCTGAAGCAGACTCCAGGCTCTGAGCTGTCAGCACAGAGCCCGACGTGGGGCTCGAACTCACGGACCATGAGATCATGACCTGAGCCAAAGTGAGATGCTTAACAGACTGAGCCACCCAGACACCCCTTATATTCTCTATATTTTAAGTTCATTTTTATCTCTATGATTCATTTTGAACATGTTCTATTATACCGTCTCCAAGTACAATAATCTGTCCTGATTGAGTCTGGTATATTTTCCATTCATCAATGAATTATTAGTTTAGTTACATATTTTGTGTTAAAAAATGTTTATTAAGTTTTTATACGTTCTTATATTTGTTAAATTATGTCTATATAATTATATGCATATATATAATTAATATCATCATTATTAAATTAAATATGTATAAGTTTTGATTTTTGGTTATTGGATCTATCTATTAAGTTCTTCATGTATAATTTTATTTTCATTAATTCATATTTGCTTTACTTGTAATTGTCTTTATGTGTGTGATAGGGGTAGTACATAAATGATTGTGCATTAATAATCCTCATAATTATATATTAATAATCCTTTATGCATGTATTATGCACCTAATACATAACATGTATTATAGTTGTATAACCATTTTTCTCATTCAAAGAACTTGGCTTGAAATGTGACTTGTTATTAATACCGTCACTATATTTTCTTCTATTTGACATTTTTTTGTCAACTTGTTACAAGTTGTTTTTATTTCTTCTCTTCTTCCTTTTATGGGTTAGAGGTCTGATTATTTTTGCTAATTTAGCTGGATTTTTAAAATACAAAGTGAAAATCAGTATAATTGTATAAAGATATATTACTTGATTGTTTATTGTTTACTTAGTTTAATTTCTAACACCTACTTTGTATATATTCCTTCTTTCTCCTTAAATTTTTCTCCAATTTCCTTTTCCCTTTCTTTCTGGCATATTTAGGTTCTCTTTCATTCCCTCTTTTCCTTCCCCATACACTGATTGGAAATCCAATTATGATTTTCTCCTCTGATAGTAAATACTGTGCTTCTATAAGATAAATCATACAACTGATATTTCCTTCATGAAGTATAAAAATAATAACTGTGCCCTGACATTGAGCTGTTTCTGCCATCTGCTTATTCTTTATCCTGAGATTAAACCTGGAGAATGTCTGTATTAACTCTTTTTCCAGAGTCACAAATAAGCCACCTTTGGATTTCTGATAGTTGAGAATTTAGAGTTCTGGGAATTTATTCTTTATTTTTAGGAACCTTTACTCATCACTGAAATTACAATTCCCAGTTGTATTTTCATTATTAAGATTTTATTTCGTACATTGTAAATGTTTCCTTATTATTGTATCCTTCCCATGCAATCTTGCCCTGTCTTCATTTTTCTCGTGGTTCAATGCGCTTCGATAGACTGCTTCATGGAAAAAAAAAAATGATTCAGATAGAGAACATGAACATACCACTTTCTGAACTTTTGCATATCTTAAAATGTCAAAATTCTCATGCTTCTCATCCGAAGACTAGACGATGGCACCACTTACTAAAATATTGCTGAAAAACATTTCATTTTCTCACAAAAGCTGCATACATTTCAAACATTTCCAGCTTCCACTATAGCACATGAAATGTGTACAATATTTGGATCATCTTTATTTTGAAAATAAATTTTTGCTTCGAAATAAGAATAAGAAAAACATTGACATTTTATCCTTCTCACTGCAGTCTAGGAATCTCTCTAGGGTATCAGAAGCATCGTAGTTATTCATTTGTGTTTCACTGTAATCAGAATGACTTCTTAATCAGAGAACAAAAATTTCTTTTTTTCAAATCAAGCATTTTGTATTATTCTTATTTCCCCATTTGTTATTTTTTTTAACCTTTCTCTCTCTGGAACTCCCCGTATATTTTTTCCCAGTATATTTTAAATTTTCATCACTTGCCCTGCCAATGTTTCAACTTCATATTGGTGATTCCAATTGATATAATGTTTACTTTTTTTCACTGAAACATATTTTCTGTCTACTATTACAAAACCTTAATTTAGTTATTTCTAGAAAATTGTGTTTCTGTCTCATAGACTTCAAAGTAGTTTTGGCTAATACTGGGACAGGAATAGTATCCACATATGGCACCCAATGTAGGGGTCAGGGTGTAAATGGCAGGTGAAAGAGATAAAACAATAATAAGAAAATGTCAGTCCACTTTAGTTATAATCAAAACACAAGGCCAACGGAGCACAGCTTTCAAACCTCCTTGCAAGTGCATTTCTTCACACAGGACATCTTGAACCTCCGATCTCTCTCGGGAACATTGTCAAACAATTCCACAATGCAGAGGTTAGTCTTTGGTAGCACTTACCATAACTGCCGTTGAGAAATTATTTTGTTTTGTTTGTGAAATATGGCCCCGGTGGACTGCAAGCTTCTTAAAACCAAGCGTAATGTGCGCATTGAGCATTGTGTCTCTTCCCCTCAGCATAACTGCCTCACGGTAAATATTTGTTGAATGAACAAATAAATGACTGCATCCAACATAGGCACCTGGATCACCTCTATGGGAAGCTTTCTGTTGATCTCGGAACTGAACATCTCCCCTGATTCAGACCTTCCTTTGTTGTTGACCAGAGCCCCGATAAACTCCCCTGACATCAGAGGCATCTAGTGCTGATGCCTTGGCCTGGGTAGGCAAGGGGGACACTTCAGCACAGGGAGGTCAGAACACTCATAATGTTTCCTTCAGGGAAAAGCCCAGGTGTATTTGTTGTTGGAGGAAGAGGCGTCCCTAGATGGCTAGCCTGCTGTTCTGATGCTGTCACCCTCTCAGTCACAGAATGAGAAAATCGCTGGGACATTACATTCAGCCCGATGAGCAGAGCCATCCTGCAAGTGTGTTCGGGAAGGACTGGGTAGAGCTAGCAGGGGGCTCGGCTAGCAGGGGGCTGCTCTGGAAAATGTCCACCTATCCGTGCTGGAGAAAATTCAGATTCATCTGCACCCCACCTGAGTACACATAGCTACAGCTCAGATGGTCCCCTTCCCCTGCACAGCCTCAGCAAAGAGGAAGAGAGCCATTAGGTAGTCAGTTTCAACAACATAGTCAGTTTTAACAATACCGAGTATAAGTCAAAAAAGTCTTTATATTGATTTACTCAAGCATGTGGCATTTCAGCAGAAATGGGCATGAAAAGTTACGTGAGAAAGAATATTCTATGTCCAAATAAAAGTAGACGCAAAGGCAGGAAGACAGGGCCACGCTGGTCATGTTGGAGGAACCACGAACAGGCCAGCATGGTAGGAGGTGCGTACACTGTAACATAACATTTATTGTTATTGTTTTCTCTACGCCTTGCTAAGCTTCCAGACTTAAGAGACAAACAGAACTCCTTGGAGGAGATTTATCATCTTATAGGGACATTTGGCAGTTGTGACGGGGTCTCACTTCTCTACTGAAGCTTGAGGGGGAAAGAGCAGAAACCGTCAACTCCACATTCAGTGTGGAAGATGCTGATGGCCTTCCTCCAGAGTAGCTCACACTCCCCTAAACCTCTCAGATGCAAGACCACAGAGGCAGATGGATGTAGAACACCTGAGCTAGTTCCAAACATAGCATGGAGTAAATCATAGCTATTGATTCATATTCAGCACTTAGTCCCAAACTGGTCTTAAAGTTGGTCGCCCTCTCAAACCCTTGCATAAGACCAGGAACCACATACACTCGAGACATTCCAAGAGCAGGGGATTTCTAACAACTCCATAAAGAAACTTTTATAAGGCTGCCGCATCCATCACGTTGTCACCAGTTTCACGGTTAACACAGAGTGTGAAAAGATCTTCAACAAAATTTGAAATCTAAAATGTGGTTCTCAAAACACATTTCAATACATCAACATTCTTCAGGATTTCATCAGTGGTTATTACAAGTGTGTCTGCGACAAGCAAATCTGTTTTGGCCTGTGTCACTGTGGTGAATTCTTACAAGCTCTGAAGACTACATGTGATGGAAGCCTGGTCTGATGAAGGATTTTAGGGATGTATGTTAAAGGAGTTACTCATAGAATGAAATGAATAATTACAAAATTATATACATTACTTATACATGAGTATAATTTTTATAAATGTTGTATTAAATCATAATAGTGAGGGATATGAAGGCCAGAGGGTCAGCAGCCCCTGTGAGTAAAATCATTTTGATGAGAAAATAAATGAGCAGTGAAATTTTTCACCTGAGAAAATCAGAAAAAAATATGTCTAGGTCAGTTCAGGATTTAAATTAAAAAGTAGAAAAATAACCATTGACAATACATAATTCTAGAAAAAATTGATGAGACTGACCTGAAAATTTTAAAATTGGAGTAAGTCTTTGATATTCAGCACTTCCAGGCTGATAGAGATTCAGAGAGACAATGGCTTTTACATCACAAGACTCGGCAAGATCTCAGCACCTACCTTTTCCCCGACATCATGCCTACTATATCCAGTGATGTTGGTTCTGGATTTCTCGGGAAATGGGGTGTTGGAGACCCACTACTTGTGCCCCAGATCACTTGCTCTGAAATGCGCCTTTGAATCAGGACACACTGAATGATTCACAGATTACGTGACCAAGGGTTCTGATCAGAAACTACCAAAGATGAGATGCACAAGTGAACTGAGCATACCTGTGGCCAAGCAAAGCTGTCAAACCTGTTGACAATTTTCACTGGGATAAAACCAGAGACAGTCACTAGAAGAACCCCTGGTGTGGCAGTGAGACAAGCTTCTCTTTGGACAGCAATCATCTTGGATTCACGAAACTTATACGTAAAATGTCAACTGGTCAACAGACACTATGTTCGTGTTGAGATGATTCACAGCCCAGAGCAAACAGTCAGGAGCAGGAGAATCTACTTTCGGCAAATTTGTTAACAGGTCACACTTCACCACGGTGGTTGGGGAAACGTAAGTGACCCAAAGCAGTTCTGACATATTTCACGTCTGGAAGGTTCAAGTGGGGATTGACTTCAGAACAACTGGAATGTAAAAGGAGAAAAATGCCCATGAGAAGTTAAGGGGACTGAGCCATGCAGGGTGAACATGAATCTACACCTGGAAAACAATCACAGGACACGGGCAGCCTTTTGGCATCTCAGCTGCACACTGGCCTGATTCATCTGATTCATAAGGCACACCTCTCTACATCTCAAAAAATCCCAGGTATTTTTTAATATCTGAAGATACAGGTCACATAGCATACAAATCACTCATTTAAGGGGTACGATTCGATGCTTTTTAGTGTGTTCTCAGAGTTGGGCAATCATCACCAGAGTCGGACTTCATCTACTTAGCATTGTATCAGAGCTTGCATTAGGACTTCATTTATCTTACTGCCAAATGAAATCCCATACACCTCTTTTGTTTATCCACTCACCAGTTGACGGACACTCGAGTTGTTTCTACTTTTTTAACACTATAAATAATGTTGCTATGAACAGTTGAGTACAAGAGCTTTTGGATTCTTTGTTTTGTTTTGTTTTACATATGTTTTCATCTCTTGGAAATAAACACCTAGAGCAGAATTCTTGGGTCATGTGTTAACACCATGTGATTGGTGTTTTGCTAAGTGGCTTCAATATTTTGTATTGCCACAATCAAATTATGACAGTTAATGTTTCTCCGTATCCTCGCCAACATATGTTATTATCTGTCTTTCTCATGACATCCATCAGAGAGAGTGTGAGGTGGTATTTCAGCATGATTTTGTTTTGTATGGTTCTATTTAATGAGACATGTCAACATAACTCTCTCAAATTATTTAAATATTGCTTCCTTTAATTCTTTGCACATACTTATGATAGCTTCATTGAAGTCTTTGTCCGCTAAGCCCAACATCTGAGCCCTCTCAGAGGTCTCATTTCTTCTTAACTTCTGTGTATAGACCACAGTTTCATGTATCTTTGCATTTCTCATGATTTTTCTTATTGAAAACTGGATGTCTCCTATAATCCATTGTAGCAACTCTGGATAAGAAGTACTCCCTCAGGCTTTTTGTTGTTGCTATTGTTTGCTTTTTTGTTTATGTTTCTAGTAGATGGCTGATCTTTCTCCCACAGTCTGAAGCTTCTGATAGTGCCCCTCAGATTATGCATCTTTAGGCAAATGAGGGGTCTTTTCTACCATCAAGGATGTCTGTGGTCTTAGCTGAACTCCCCAGAGTGGCTCTTTCTGTGATTTTCTTATTAAGCTTCAACTCATCTACCTTTATTAGTATCACACAAAGCCATTAGCCTCCACTAATTGCTAGGTGTCTGCCAACTTTTCAACAATGCCCTGTGACATAAATTGTTCCATATCCCAGACCAATTAAATCTGAGGTCTATTAAAAAGCAGGACCTATCTTTGATACTTTCTTAGACCCTCAGAAGGCTTTTCTCAGACATTGCTTTTCTTTTTATCTCTGGCAAACTTCTAGGTGGTCTACTGGCTTTTACCGTTGCTAACTGACGTCTTAATAGCACATCACCAAGATCTCCATTGTTTTCAACAAAACCTTTAGGCATGAACCTCCTCACAACCTGTTCCAAGTAGTCATTCAAGTTGAGGACACCATAAAGAACTCTCTTTTCTTATGGCCTCATCACCCCCTGCACAGAATCTCAGCATCACTGCCCTGGGGCTAGGGACTCTTCTTAAGTGAATGCCCTGCTCTACAACATGAGGGCTGGGCAGGGATGGTAGCCCTGGTCCCTTGGTTTGCCCCTCCTGGCACTGAAACTAGGGTAAATGTTTATCAGGGCCCAGAATTCTTGGCATACTACATCCAAGTTAAAGCTTCTATCCTAAAAATCGGGGCAAGTTGGAGGAAAGACTCTCCAACCCAATTGACTGCACTTTCCTAAAATACATCTTCCATATCATGAAGCTATATATAAGGAGACATGACAGTGGTCTTCCCCTTTCAAAATGGAGCTGGATCTCCAGCCTGGGAACTGAGGGAGAAGTTAGACCCATTTTCTTGGCCATAACCACTTGGAATACAGCTCCCATTACACTCAACTAGAAAGGGATATTGGGAGAGAGCCATGGCTCACAAGTCACAGACTCTCATTGTTCTTGCTGGGATATATAGTAGACTTTCTTAAATAAATGTTTCCCCATTTGCTCGATATCCTTTGGACAATTTCCAGATACTTTAATTTTTGCTTTCATAATTGTCACCAGTTAAATGAATATTTCACTGGTAAGAGGGTCCATTGAGTTACTCTCACTGCCATTCCAGAAGCCCCTCGTCTCATATATATTTTTTGAAGGAGGAATTTGATTTCAAAAACTCACACAAGCATAACTTTGTATAATTCCAGCATTGGTTTAGTGAAACTACTATGAAATCCCAAGTTGTTCCTTTTGTGATGGGAAACTATCATAAAATGTACGTAGCAACTATACCAAAATATACTTAGGAATTTCTCTTTACATCCAAAAGCAATAGTCATATGGCATTGGCTGTTTACAGCTTTGAGAAATGCTATAATGTTTTTGATATAATAATGCCAATCATATTGTGGTTTTAAAATGGAGCATCATCACCCCCCAGAAGTAGATCATTCTCCATGTTTCTTTGCCACTTAACAACTGGGCATCCTCTTCCAAGTCAACCTCAGAAACTATGATATTGCCTTAAAAACAAATGGCTTCTGCGGTGAAGAAGGGTCCCATGACCTGCCGGACATCTTGCCCTGGTCCAGCGATTGCCCGTGTGCTCTTGGAGACACCTGTGAGCTGCAGCTAGGCCCACTGTCCATCGAATGTCTTTCATGCAATTTTATCTCTGTTAGCCTGAACCTGTCTTCACCAATTTGCGGTTCCACCTGCAACAGTCCCAAATTTTGATCTGGAACATGCCCAGGGTGACATGCAGCTGGGCCAAGTCGCTAGGCTCTCTATCACCGTGCACATAATACAACACCATCGAAGCCTGTTGTTAGGTCCCCAGGGTCATCTAAGGGACCTCTCCCTTTGAGAGTTGATGATCACATCCAAGGTTTCTGCACATCTCTGTGTGCATACAGCTCTTTCTCTTCTGAAGGAAATAAATTCCCAGCAGGCCAAGGTGTGCCAGTGCCCCGGTTCTGAAAGCTGCACCTTGCACCTGCATACCCTTCTTAATGTTCTTAAAGGTCTAGTGAATCAGGAACTATGTGGGGATTTCCAAAAACCCTGCCATAGCTGGTGGTCTCGTGGGCATCTGCCTTGTTGAACAAGGGGACCAGCTGTTAGACGGAGGGTATGGGAGGAATGGCAGGATCTTGATTCTATCCGCTGGAAGTGCCAGCTCCTGTGGGCATGTCCATTTGGAAGAGGAGCAGTAAGAAACCATGTCTGAGCATGGCTCCATTGCCATTTGGGGGCATTTGTTTTTAAGTCATTTTTTTTTCTACTCTTTGCCCTCATAGGTTTTCAAAAACATCTTAAGGAATTAGCTTTTAAAGCAAAGCTAATGAAATATATACATATAGATGATCTTGATATCTAGTATATAATAGAATAAATACATCTATAACAAAATAAATACTATGTGTGTATGTGTGTGTGTATCAGTTAGTTCATAGATGTATATCTTTTGAAAAACAAAGACATGAATGAGTCTCGAATAACGATGGTGCTTGATGGTGTTATTTTTGGAGTAAGACATAGGATGTTGTTGGGACCAGAGTTTGCACGTAAAGTTAGTACTAAGGTTTCAGTCCAGAGTTGGGCGTTGGGGGGGGGGGGGTCTTAGGTAAGGAAGTCATTAGATTAATTGCTGATTCGCAAACAGGTTGCCACATCCAAGTGAACTACTGGGTTAGGGGCCACACTTCCTTGAAAGCTATACTGTTTCCTTACCACCTTGCTCAAAATGCCCCTCTTGGGAATTCCTCCGACCAGGCATTTGGTTCAGCCTGGTGGCTCATGTGCCTCTTTTGTTGCTATAAAAAAAATAAATAAATAAAAATTAAAAAAAAAAAAACCTCTTCTCCTCTGACTTCTGGGTGGTCACCATCTCTCATGTTCATAGAAGGGCTCAACCTGTGTCTCTCTGTAGTTTCTACTTTACTTACGGTAACAAGGACATTTACTCTGTGATTTTGTTTATTGTGTACCATTTGATTCTTAAATATGGTGAGAGACTCGTGATTATTTTCCTCTCTAACAGAAGTAGAAATTATAGCTTAGATAAGCCAGGGTCTTAGAGCAGGGTCTTAGTTGACATTTTATAAATAAATATGTATATGTGGATATATATATATATATATATGTGTGTGTGTGTGTGTGTATATATATGTGTGTGTATATATATTTATATATACACACACACACACACACACAGATATGTAATGTATAGTCGGAAGGAAGGAAGGAAGGAAGGAAGGAAGGAAGGAAGGAAGGAGGGAGAGAGGAAGGAAGGGAGGGAGGAAGGAGGGAGAGAGGAAGGAAGGGAAAGAAGGAAGGGAGGAAGGAAGGAAGGGAGGGAGGGAGGAAGGAATTATAAATCACACCAGGTCTTCAGAGACCAGTATCTACCATTGTCCAGTTGTACCTGCAGACTAATGACCCCCTACATCACCTTGCAAGCTACTCCTCAGTAGGAACTGAAGCAGATTGGTCCCCATTATCTAGAACACCACCACCTATAATGCACACATTTGTAAATGCACATAGGAAACGCAGAGAGTTAAATATAATATGTTAGAAACATTAAACCAGTGTATGAATGAAGAGTGGGAAAGTCAGATTTAACTTTAAAGGGAAATTTTAAATCTGGCTATATTATTATCTACTTTAGGGCTCTTTAAAAACACGTTGGCAGGAGCCCTGAGAAGTATATCCACATTACCGTAAATTCCACTTAGATCGTGATGGGGATTAGCGTGAATCAAAAACCAAGCCCTCATCCCGTGTGGAGTAGCAAACACTCACTGCAGCCTCATTTCCACTAATCCGGGGCTGCTGAGTGATCTTTGATCACACCAAGTATTACAGATGGAAAAGTACTCTTTTCAAATCCCCAACGTGTTTCCAACTGTCAATAAAATCCTTTTTAAGTGTCAAAAGCAATTGCTCTGGTTTACACTTACACCGCTAACCATCGCGGCACATTTCAGGGCTTCTAAAGCAAAACAACCACCAAATGGCATAACTGCGGGCCAGGATTCTGACAGCCACATTCAACCTCGGCTTTAAAGGCATTAGGAATTCATTTCTAAAAATTGCCATTTATGTTAACTGCACTTTACAGATTAGGCATTTCACTCAGAAAATCTCTTATCTGGGAGGCAAAACAACCCCCACTCCAACCCTCGAATTAAACAAACAAATCGCACAGGTTACACGTCTAGCCAGATGTTTGAATCCGCACAGAAAACGAAAACGCCCCCAGTTCCGGGAACATGTGACAAAAATTCTAATATTTAGAAGCATGTGAACAAAGGACGTCTTCCATTTCAGAGACGATCTCAATGAAACGGGAGTCTTCTCCATAAATTATACAAGACGATGGTTTGCAGTAATTGATGTAATAACGTAGCGGGGAGAAAGGGACACAATTCCCTAAACTAGATGAAGTAAGCGATTACCCTTGCTCTCAGAAAGCTCCGTCGGTGGGAAAGCTGTCAGGGCCCCAACAGAGCCCACAAACCCTGGTTGCATTTCAACATCAGAGGCCTGGGTCTTATTATCTTTCCAGGATGTGCATGTATAATAAGCCTCCCCGACAAATGAAGGGGGGGTGTTTCTGGCAAAATGAAAAATGGTGATAAACTATGTCCAGATGATTAATTCAGGGAAACTCTCCATCACACCGCGACGACATATGCCCATCTCCTCTGTTGTCCCCTTGGAGATTTTCCTACTAAACGTATGTGCATATATTTCATGGCCACTGATATTTGAATTGCAGCCGGCTCCCATGCAGAACATGAAACACTTCAAACTGCATAACTGACTAAATTATCAAGTCTCCAGTGGCCTGAGGGGGCAATAGCCATAATAATGAGTGTGCTTAAGTGGTTTGTGTAGATCTCCCCGCCCCGTAACTTTAATGCCCCGACTTATCGGGTTGTTTTTTTTTTTTTTTTTTTTTTCCTTTCCCTGCTACAGATTGTCTCACATAACATTACTGGCCATTTTGTGTTGGGGGAAAGGCACTGATCTGTCCTTGTAAATGAACGTGGAGGAAGAGGAAAATCGGTGATGGCCAACTTATAATCGCGGTTTAATCGAATGAAATAGTCGCTTGGCCTGTTTTCATCTATTATTATTCCATCTTGGTTTTTGTTTTTTTTTTTAAATTTTATTTATTTTGGAGAGAAAGAGCGTGAGCAGGGGAGGGGCAGAGAGAGTGAGAGAGAGAGAGAGGCACAGAATCCGAAGCCGGATCCAGGCTCTGAGCTGTCAGCACAGAACCCGATGCGGGGCTTGAACCCACCACAAACCGCGAGATCGTGACCTGAGTCGAAGTCGGACGCTCAACCGACTGAGCCACCCGGGCGCCCCATCCATCTTGTTTAACTGTAAAGAATACACTGATGGGTGCACATTACGTGTGAAACTTAGGGGTTACCTTAAATGGCATCATCCATCGGTACTTTTCAAGTTAGCACAACAACCTTCAGGGATTTCTCACCATTGGAGATATTTTGCATTTACTCATCTACTGAAGAAATCAAAACCTATCAAAAACCGAACACCTAGATTTGCTGGTTTGGTCATGAAAAGGGTGTTTTAAAAATCCACCCGTGCTCTAGTCTGCTTGTGCCAGTAAAGGTGCAACGTTCGGTGTGAGATTCCGAAACGGTCGTTCAGTGTTGTGAGGGCAACTGGTTTTATGCTGTGTATCATTTTATGTCACTACCGTGTGGCCAGGATCCGAACAAAGAGGACCCGCCTGTGAGGGAAACATAGGCAGCTAAGAGAGGTCGGCCGCAGGCTGGACAGCAGAAGCGATCTGCTGCTGGGTCTGGGGGTTTGGTTCCATTGTTTTGCCTAGTGTTCCTTTGGGAACCACACTGTCCCCCTCTGCGTCCCTGGGAGGGTTACGCCAGCCAACATCTCCGGGGAGGAGGAAGGCTGAGTCTTAACCAATGGCATCTTCCCTCACCTGGTCGCAGTGACTCTGCCAGATGGGACCAGATGGGGCACAGATGAGAACGTTGGGTCCGTGGACTTTTGTTCAGGGAAAGGGGTGTCCTTTTCCGCGTGGGGTGGCCAGGAGGATGAAAGGTAAGCCTGCGGTCCTGGGATCCACCTTGGCCTCCAAGTGTGAAGTTCCTGCTTGGGCATCAGCAACCCAAAGACAGACGGCCCGGGGGGAAGGGAGCGAGAATAATCACCGCTGCCTCCGGATCGTCTACATGCTGACACAAGTCACGGTCTAAGTCACTTTTCTGACCTGCAACCAAAATCACTCTGACTACTGTCGCTCTTACCCTCGATTCCAGTCCCCACGGGAGCGAGTGTTTGGGGAGGAACCTTGGTGTCATAGCAAGATGATAAAGCTCCCACGGTCCCCAGAGAGGGGAAGGAAGAGGAAAATTAAGCTCTCCTGGTGCAAAGGGAGAGAGCAGTTCTGGCCCAGACCTAGAAGACCTAGGATGCTGCGTGGAGAGCTTTGATGAATCAGTCAGATGTGAGACATGTTTCCAATGGCAGCATCAGATACCTAGGGAAAAAAAAAAAAACAATTTTTCCACCCAAAACAACCTAAATGTGTCTGATTTTCATCCAGTTATCCCCACATGGTTCATTTAAAAGGTCTCAGAGCAGAGTTTACATTTATGCACGGGACATCAAAAAATCCTTGCACACTGTGCTTGGTGGGGTGAGGCTGGGGCGTAGGAACAATTCCACGGAGACCGTGCTGGGGAAAGCCGGGCTCTTGCTGTGGCCAGGACGTGACGACAACACAATGGAGAGTCCTGTGCGCAAAGCTGTCCTCCTACCCACATTGCTGTTGGCTTTAGAGTTAATACAGCAGCCTCCCTCAGGGGAGCCCCGCCCAGCTCTGCCCAAGTTCAGCTAACTTGAGAAGAATTCTCCCAACGAATGGGGAGAGTAGGTGCGGTGACAAGACCGCCTGGCTTTGCTCTCATGGCGTTCAGAATCCGGATAGAAATCGGCCAAAGGGAAAGAGGCAGTGAAAGAAAACAGGCGGACCGTGGGAGGGATGGAGGAGCTCTGAGCTCTCCAGCCACCCACCCGTCCAAGAAATCACTTGGCGTCTCCACGTCTCAGGAGGGCCGTTTAGGCAAGCACTCAGCTAGTGGGTCCTTCTGACTTCTACTCCAACGGCTGTGCCCCCGGGCCTCCTCTGTCCTTCCTTCCCGCTGATGCTGGAGTTCTCCAGGAGGTCTCAACTCAGTACATAACGGGCTCAGGAAAGTATCTGTTGCTCACCAACCACAAGTCCCAACTACGGCCCTGCCTCTTCCACCACCTGCGCCTGAACGAATGTGCGTTCGTTTTGTCTGCCCTTTCCCGGGTACACGTCCAAGTGACTTCTGCGTAGGAGCTCATAACCAGGTTTGTAGAAACAGCTGGGGGATCGTTTGCTTCTTTTCTTTTTCAAACCAGTGTTTTCCTTTGACTCGGTAATATATGAACAATTTTCAAGAATCAAATAACTCTATGGGGCGCCTGGGTGGCTCAGTCATTTAAGCGTCCGACCTCCGCTGAGGTCATGATCTCTCAGTTCGTGGGTTCGAGCCCTGCATCGGGCTCTGTGCTGACAACTCAGAGCCTGGAACCTGCTTCAGATTCCGTGTCTCCCTCTCTCTCTTCCCCTCCCCTGTTCGTGCTCTGTCTGTCTCTCACTCTCTCTCCCTCTCTCAAAAATAAATAAACATTAAAAAACTAAATGAAAAAAAATCAAATGGCTGTGAAGAGTGGGCAGTTAAGACCCAACCTCCCACCACCCACCACCTGGCACCCCCCAGGACTTCCCTCCACAGTGGTCACCCGTCTCCAGTACGAGAATGTTTCCAAGGTAGAGTCCTGGACATGGCCACGCTGGGTAAAAGAGCGTGTGCGTTTTAAATTTTGAGACGTACTGACTCATCACCTTCCATAAACTGCATCAGTTGATAGGTCAAATAAATACGAAAGGCTGCCTTCTTCTCCATGGTCACCAAGAAAATGTACTTTCAAACTTAAATCTTTACCAATCTGATTGCAAGAGGAAAAATATTTTATTTTAACTTCAACTCCCATTTGTCTTTAGTGATAATCCGACTATTGTTTCACCTATTAAAATTTTTGCTTCCTTTTTTAAAGCTGTCCATTGTGTTCATCTTTATTCTACTGATGTATAGAAATTTCTTATATATGAGACCTTTGATATTAGTTATGAGTATTTTCCTTCATTTGTCATTTGACTTTGACTTTGTTTTAGGGTGTTTTTTAACAATACAAATTTTATTTAAGATGGGAGAAATCAATTAGTTCTTTTTTAAAATTTTTTTTAAACATTTATTTATTTTTGAGACAGAGAGAGACAGAGCATGAATGGCGGAGGGTCAGAGAGAGAGGGAGACACAGAATCTGAAACAGGCTCAAGGCTCTGAGCTGTCAGCACAGAGCCCGACGCGGGGCTCAAACTCACAGACCGTGAGATCATGACCTGAGCCGAAGTCGGCCGCTTAACCGACTGAGCCATCCAGGTCTCCAAAAATCAATTAGTTCTTATCTTTTCTGGCTTCTGAGTTTTGTTTCACAACTATAAATGGCTTTCTTATTTTGAGAGGATAAAAACTAATCTATTTTTTCCAGCATTCTTATTGTTTCAGATTATTTTCAAAATAGGCATATATTTCTTTTTTAAATTTTTTTAATGTTTTTATTTATTTCTGAGACGGAGAGAGACAGAGTATGAGCAGGGGAGGAGCAGAGAGAGACGGAGACACAGAATCCGAAGCAGCTCCAGGCTACAAGCTTTCAGCCTGACGTGGGGCTCGAACTCACGGACTGTGAGATCATGACCTGAGCTGAAGTCAGACGGTTAACCAACTGAGCTACCCAGGTGCCCCAAAAATGGGCATATATTTCTACTTTGTTTTGGCAAAGAATATGGGGTAGAGATCCTGCTTCATTGTTTAAGTGCTGTCCAAGCAGAACATTTACTGAGTAATCTGTATTTTCTCCCATCAGCGTATAATGCCAGCCTTATCAATGATAACAAAACCCATTTTATAGATGAGTAAACTGAAGCATGGTGTTCGGAAGTATTTTGCTGAAGATTCCATCAGAGTCAAATATGAACCCAGGCAGTCTGCCTGCAGAGTATACCTTCCTCTGTATTTCTCTTTGCATTGTCCTTACATTTACTTTTTCCACTTTATTAATTACATAGGCTTTTAAGCTTTTGCATTTATTGTCCACCAAGGACTGATAGAACTGAACTAAAATTCTCTCATGGCTGAAGTCCTATCTTCGCCTTGGTGTACACAGATTTTACTTTGGGATAGCAATTGCATATTATATAAAACAAAGATTTCTAATACTTTAACTGTTTTAGACACTATATCATCAACTACGAATGATCACTCTGCCACATTGAATGTTTAGTGCTTTCAATGTGACTGTAACATTATTAGTGGAAACCTTTCTTTTATTTTTTTAATGTTTATTCACATTTGAGAGACAGAGAGAGAGGCAGAGCGCGAGCAGGGGAGGGGCAGAGAGAGGGAGACACAGAATCCGAAGCAGGCTTCCGGCCCTGAGCTGTCAGCACAGAGCCCGACACGGGGCTCAAACTCACGAACCGAGAGATCACGACCTGAGCCGAAGTCCAATGCTTAACCAACCGAGCCACCCAGGTGCCCCAGAAACCTTTCTTTATGATAGTAACAATATCTTTTTTAACTGCAACTCTTCTCACATAGTTTCACTTGTACTTGGAGATATATTTTTGTTAGATTTTGTTTCTAGTCTCAGTCTTTATCCTTTTCTGTTTCTGAAACGGTAACATAGCAAAGAAACTGGCACTAA
This sequence comes from Felis catus, assembly GCF_018350175.1. Taxonomy (NCBI): domain Eukaryota; kingdom Metazoa; phylum Chordata; class Mammalia; order Carnivora; family Felidae; genus Felis; species Felis catus. The sequence continues at coordinate 235,843,864 of NC_058368.1, read as the reverse complement.
GTCATTTTGCTTAAGGAATAATTTTTCACACTGTATTTTATTTTGAAGCCCACTCTTTCAAGTTCCCCAGAAGGAGGGGCGCCTACTGTTGTGATAGGCTGGATGTGGAAGCCCCACCCCCAAAAGTGATGCTCTTTGACTTAGACTTAGACTTAGACTTACATGGGGTAATGGGTACTAATCCCTGTACTTGGATTAGTGTCTTCCTAAGAAGAGGACAATAGAGTTCTGTCTCTCCACACAAGTACAAACAAGAAATCACAACATGAGGACACAGCAAGATGGCAGCCGTCTACAAGCCAGGAAGAGAGCGCTTCCCAGGCACCAAATCAGTCAGCCCCTTCGTCTTCGATTTCCAGCCTCCAGTACTGGGAGAAAACAAAATTGTGGGTAAGACCTTTGGCTTATAGTATTTGGCTCTAGCAGACCAAGCGGAGACGCATACAATATTTATCATTTTAAAATAGGATGCAAATCTTATTTTTAACAATTCTTCTGTATCAACTGAGGTCACTAGGAACAATTTGAAGTTTGAGATACACTTATTTTATGTGTTTATTTCATTAATTGTTTTAGAGGTTGGAAGGGTAAGAAAGAATCATTTCCATATGAAACATAAGTGACATTTGGATGTCCTGCACCTTATCATTCAGGAACCAGGACCCAGAATCATGGGCTTCTGACATATTTTTATGGCCTGAAACACTGTCAAAGAAAATTAAACGATTATACATATCAGCAAATTGAAGGAATAAAAATTCAACATTTGGCAGAATATGCTCAAAGATGAATTCTCATTTTTAAAGAACATTAAGTGCATATGTGGGTCTCCACGTTAGCCGACTGCCACATAGCTCAAACACAAGTCTGAGAATTAACACTTGAGAATGAGATTGACAGAATCTAAACCCGGACCTGGAAAAAAGGTCCGTGTTTGTAAAAGGACAAAACGTGGTTCTGGTGGCTGAAACTCATGCTTTAGCTTAAGACAAAATAAAAACAAAAACAGTCAACCAACAAACAATCACTGCAAAAAAATCTTTAAATGACTCTGACTTTGAAGATACATCCAGTAAATGTAGAATTGTCTGGCATATTCTTGACCAAAGAAAAATGAGTTGAACTGAGATTTTGCATTAAACTTCTATTTTTAACTGAAGTACAGTTGACAAAAATAAATGTTACATTAGGTTTAGGTGCACAACACAGTGATGGGACACCTTTCCATGCTAAGCTATGCTCACTGCAAATGTGGCTGCCATCTACATTGGGCGGAAATTTAAGATCCTTACCTTGGAAGGATTTCCATGTTTGGCCCCAATTTTTCATAATACGAAGCCAAGGGTCAAGTACAAATTTGATTCACAGGAGTGCTCTCTCTTTAGACTTAACTCTTTTTTTTTTCATTCCAAGTCCCTGATTCTGGCTGACTAAATCGTGTGTCGGCAGAGTGTTGCTGTCGCTTCCCACCCAAGGAAGCTAGGGGTGCACCTGTGGAAGCCTGCTACCTACTCGGAGGTGAACGCAAAACCTATTTCTCGAGAGATGACAAAATGAGCCCCAGAATATAGCTATGAAGACAGGACAGTTGGGGGGTTAGATAGGAGTTCGTGCAAGTAGAGAGGCCCAGCACCAAGACGAGAGGGACAGCACCCCATTGGAGGTATGACTGATAAGCTAGGAGTGGAGATTAAAATGAAACCACTCAATTGTTCCAACAAAAAGGCGGGGCGGGAAGAAGAAAAGCAAAGAACTGATAACAAACAAATGGCAACATTGAATACTTCAATTTTAAGCACGCTAAAAGGAAATGATCCAAATGACAAATGAAAGTCAGAGATTGGGGTAAAAAAGAAACCCACTGTCAATAAAAGTGGGAAAAAAAAAGGTAGCTTAAAGGAGATGCGACAGTATATGCCACACAAACCCTAGGATATAATGCTGGAGTGCCTACTGTATCACACAAAGCGGACCTCTAAACAGGGAGCATTGCTGTGGAGAGAGGAAGGCATTTATGATTGTAAAATATTATATGGGTAAAGATAGCAGGGCCATCCTAAACGTGTAGGCATATCAGAGCTTCAAAATGATAAAAGAAAAATGGATCAACCTGGAAAAGGTAGAAAACTTCTTTTATAATTATAATTATACTTGTAGACTCCAATTACAATTATGAGTGTAGACTTCAAAGTCCTGCCTGATTACATCTCATGTGGACAGGAAATTGGACATGTAAGTGGGCAGTGAGGATCCAGAAGACACACAAAATCCAATCAACCAACTTGACCAGGTTGATATTTACAGGAAACACTCCACTCATAATAACAAAAGACACATTCTTTTTTTTTTTAATTTTTTTTCAACGTTTATTTATTTTTGGGACAGAGAGAGACAGAGCATGAACGGGGGAGGGGCAGAGAGAGAGGGAGACACAGAATTGGAAACAGGCTCCAGGCTCTGAGCCATCAGCCCAGAGCCTGACGCGGTGCTCGAACTCACGGACCGCGAGATCGTGACCTGGCTGAAGTCGGACGCTTAACCAACTGCGCCACCCAGGCGCCCCAACAAAAGATAACATTCTTCTCAAGTGTGTGGGGAACGCTCATCACGGCAGACTACTCTCAGCAAACTGAAAAGAACTGAAATGAAACAAAGTAACTCTAATCACAATGAAATTAAATTTGGAATAAATGACAGAATGACATATGTAAAATCCCCAAAGCCTTGGAAATTTAAATAAGCCACACTTCTCTCTATCCCATGGGTCGAAGAAGCAAACAAAAGAAAAAGTAGAGAATATTTTTGATTGAATGGCAATGTAAAAAAGAAAACAGGCGCATATCAAAATGTGTGGCACACAGCTAAAGCAGTATTGAAAGGAAAATTTATAGCGTTGAAATTCTTACTTCAAAAACAAGAACTATTTCCAATCAATAATGGATGCGTTTATCTTAGAAAGCAGAAAACGAAGAGCAAATTAAACCCAAAGCAAACTCAAGTAGTGGAAAAATAAAGATCAATGCAAGAATCACCACAATTGATAACAAAAACAATGGAGAAGCTCAATGAAACTAAAACTCGCTCCTGGGGGAACAGAGATTCAAGTTAGGCAGGAGCTGGCACAGGGAAAGATCCCTTGTGGGGGTCAGGAGGAAGGCGGTTGGCAGTGAACATTCTGTGATCTGCAAAGGGGCAATGGTGACAGCCCCCCCCACCCCGCCCCAGGAATTCAGCTGTTCAGCAGGCGTGGGTGGTAGAGAGGAGATCGGGGTCTGTTTTTAATGTTTTGCCTAAACGTTTGCTTTAAAACTAAATCCTCTAAATATTGGCTGGTCCGAGCTGTGTTAGCCTCTGATCTCAAATCAAATGAAACCAAATCAATGACACAGTATCTGAATTCCTATCAAAGTTAGGAAAGATTTAAATGAGAGCAGGATCTGGGGAAGGTGACAACATACAGGTGGAGAGTGATTCATTCACATGCATCAAACACAGTCTCACTGGCTCAGGTTGTTTGAAGTTGTCATAGCCTTCTTTTCTTCTGTGTGTGGCTCTCAGAAATAATCAGAAATACACCAGCTGAGCAGATTGATAGGCACAATAATGTCTACAGCATCATTATTTAAATTGGGCAGTGTATATACTCTCAGTAGTGGACATAAAGAGACTGACTTATGTTGAACCCGTGCAATTAAAACCACAGATAAAATGCAAGATAATCGCATTACAATTTCAAAGTAAGAATAATGGGAACAAATTGCATGCGATAAAATCTCAGGATGTATACAAATATAGGTAGGAAAAAAAAAAAACCTTGAAGGAATCCCTCAAAATGCTAAAAGGATAAACCATGTAGTCAGCTTAAATCTGTTCTAACTTCATCTTCAACCTTTATACTGAATTGTTTCTACGTTTACATGAGAAGATTATTTAGAAATCCGGACCCACTGGGGCACCTGGGCGGCTCAGTTGGTTGAGTGTCCGACTCTTGATTTTGACTCAGGTCGTGACCCCAGGGTCATGGGATCAAGCCCCGCTTTGGGCTCCACGCTGAGCATAGAGCCTGCCTAAGATTGTCTCAATTTTTTCTTCTGCCCTTCCCCCTTGTCAACTCACACATGCTCTCACTCTCTAAAAAAAAAAAAAAAGAAAGAAAGAAAAAAGAAAGAAAGAAATACAGTCCCACTAAAATAGTACCGAAGTCAGTGAAGAAACCAAGTGAAAAAAGTTACCTCTTCATCAAAGATGCATTTATTACTTTGTGATTGTTGGATGTTTATGTGTAGATTTATTACTGTTTCACTGCTAGGATCCGCATAACAGGAGAACATCAAGCTGAGGAGGAAAGGCTGACTAGTCTGAGGCATGTGTCCAGCCGGCTCTGACGTGCCTGTCACTTTCCGTAGAGGAAGCGGGATTTCAGAAAATGATGAGGACACAGACGCTTTCATCCGCAGTTTATAAGGTATTTTCAGGAGTGTGAGAACAGGTGCCCCAGCTCAGGCCGGCCAGTGTTCTCCCCACCTTTCCCGGAAGCCGGTGGCCTGTGGGCTGGAGGATAAGTGAGTGCTGACACCCAGCTCTCGGCTAAAGAGCTGGGCTTACATCCCAGGCTTCCTTCCAGGTCTGGGGCCTCGCCTGGGTTACCCGACTTACTTCTCTCTGTACCTCAGTTGACGCATCTATAAGATGGACAGAATAACCCCACTCAGCTGTTTGTTGTGAGAATTCAAGAAAGGCACTTTTCATAGTGACACACACACACAATGCCCACACGTGCACCTATGTGCACACACACACACACACACACAGTTCCCCTGCATGCAACTACATGCATGCACATGCACACACACATGCACACACAACGCCCATGCATGCACCCACGTGTGCACACACACACAATCACATTGCCCATACATGCACCCACGTGTGTGTGCATGAGAACACACACACACACACACACACACACACACACACTTCTCCTTAGTTATAGAAACTTGAACTACATTACACAGAAGACTATTTTGCATATCATTTGAAAGGATACAAGTAATACAAGCTAATGTCCATCACGCATGCCCTGTGTGGTGGACACTGTGCTCTAGGTGCTTTATATGCATTATTTCCCTTGCTTTCAAGCAGGTTCAATTTCCAGCAGAGGACATTGAGGTCCCAGGAGGATGATGAAGGACTAGGATCCATGCCCTATGGGAACGACAATCTGTGAAGATGACAAAGCTCTGGAACACAGCCGTTTCAAACTCTTTCTCCTATAACCACCTTCTTCTACTTTGAAATCATTGTTACGATCCGTTTGGGCTAAAATGATGTTTCCTAGTGACGCAGCTGTGCTTCATATTGAGGGAAAGTGGGGCAAGAAGAGAGAGAGAGAGATTGATTTCTCAACAACAAAGAGGAGACGAGAAGTTTCAAGCTCTGCAAGAAATAAAAGCACTGTTTTATGACGCATATTATCTGGAATCGCAAAGTGAAAATTCAAACACTGTATCAATTAAGCCAGGGATCTCTGTCTTATAATATTTTGACGGAGGAGAAACGTATAAGACTTAAGTGTCAGTACAAATGTACTGTGATTGCACAGATGCACTCTATATACACCGAAATTGTAAAAACATAGGGCTTAACTAACCAGGTTCATACCTAGAGGAATTAATAAAATTCACATTGACGGATCTAGATCTTTTCTTATATATAAAGGTGATCTCCGGTATAAACATGTAGTATTGTAAACACATTTGCATCCCATGCATTTGATTAAAGTGAAACAAGTGATGTATTTTCATTTTTTTTTTTTTTTGCCAGCGGTAGAAATAATTTTATTCCCTCTAAAATACATACTATATGCTGATCACATTTTCAGGTGAACAATAGCACTGAATTAGTTTTTTAGACTCCTGGCTTCGTATCTTGGTACCGAATGACTTGAAAGTTGGTTTCCAGGATCACTTCGTTTGGATCTTAGATTGCAAGGTCTCCTTGTAGTTAGCTGGTGAAGGTTAGGTTTACATGAAAAAGGCTTGTTAATGGCTACATTTGCTAAACACAAGCAAAAACAAATGTGTTCAATCCCATTTACTAATTTTGTTGTTTTTTTGTTGAATTTGGCCAGTAGTTTTTCTCATTTTCTGAGGTCATTAAATTATTAGTAAAAAGAAATAAAAAATCCAAATGTCCACCGACTGAGGAATGGATAAAGATAACATATATACATACATATATATATACACACACACACACACACACACATATATACATATATACGTATATATATATACACATATATACATATGTATATATGTGTATACATATATATGTGTATATATGTATATATATATGTACATATGTATATGTATAATATACACATATATATCATCAGTACATTATATATATATATATATATATATATATAATGGAATATTACTCAGACATCAAAAAGAATGAAATCTTGCTTTTTACAATGATGTGGAGGGAGCTAAAATGTATTATGCTAAACAAAATAAGTCAGTCACAGAAACCAAAATACCATATGATTGCACTCATATGTGGAATCTGATGAACATATGGGAAGATGGGGGAGAGAGAGAGAGAAGGAAACAAACCATAAAAGACTCTTAAATACAGAGAACAAACTGAGGGTCAATGGAGGCGTGTGGGTGAAGGGTGGGCTAGATGGGTGATGGGTACTAAGGAGGGCTCTTGTTAGGATGGGCCGTGGGTGTTGCATGTAAGTGATGAATCACTGAATTCTACTCCTGAAACCAGTATTATACTATATGTTAACCAACCAAAGTAAAAATAAAAAAAAAAAAAAAACAACCACAGAAGAGAATCAGAAAACTTATAAAATTTCGTATTACCAGAAGGTTCCCAATGGTGCAAAGGTCATTTGAAAGATTTTGAAACAGACTTGATTTTTTTTTCAGAGTGAATTATTTGCTTATATGAGTTTTTCAAGGTGGCACGTTAACAGTATCTATTATAGCAAAATTACACAATAATGGAAATTAACATAATATCTTTTGTTTCAGGATTTTTACATCTTCATTGGAAAAGCTTCTTTTTAAAATTAGCCGCTGCCTTGCTCACTAAAATTTCACTGTAAAAGGTAGCATTAAACACACTTCGAAATATCTGCAGAGCACATCCATCAGCAATGTCCTCTCATCTCAGAAGCAATTAGCGAAGTTTACCCACCGTCTTTTTGTAGAACACTGTGGCACTCACCTATGAATTTCACACCTCTGTGTAGAAACCTGCATTTTTAAGCAGTATAATTCTGCTGTGCCAGGAAAGATGTTCACTTTGACTTTTTCTCCCACTAAAAATTTTACAATCTGTTCAGAGTATTTTTTGTTCTCACAAAACACATTAACCATTGGACTATGCCCAGTTGCATTTGGGGTTTTCTGGTTCCAGTGTCTTTGCTGGTCTGAAGCTGGCTTACAAGTGACCCAGCGGGTGAATCCTGTGTTTGGTGTTATCTCCATAATATTAGCCTAGAGACCTAACTTTTCTCCTCTTTTCTTGTCACGTCTTTTTTTCCTAACTCCAGGCAAGATTGCCACTTCATCGATGGTTGCATTTGTGTGTGTTTTACTTAATCTCATGTTTGAGTTGAAGAACCTCTTCCCTGTTGAGTTTTTTGAGGGATACACACAGGCACACACACCTGAAAAAATGTCTTTAAGTGCTTCATCATTGAAACATTGGAAACACTGAAACATGGAAATCTAAAATATATTTAAGATACCAACCTTCTGGGGTACCTGGGTGGCTCAGTCGGTTAAAGCGTCTAACTCTTGATGTTGGCTCAGGTCATGATCTCATGGCTCATGGGATCGAGCCCTGCATCAGGCTCTGTGCTATCAGCACAGCTTATGATTATCTCCCCCCACCCCCGCTCTCTCTCTCTGCCTCCCCTCTTTAAAAATAAATAAACATTTTAAGAAATCAGTGGCTATAATGGCCATATTTCAAATAATCTATTTGATAATTTCACATCCTTTTTTGGGTCACCTTCTTTTTTTTTTTTTTAATTTTTTTTTCAACCTTTATTTATTTTTGGGACAGAGAGAGACAGAGCATGAACAGGGGAGGGGCAGAGAGAGAGGGAGACACATAATCGGAAACAGGCTCCAGGCTCCGAGCCATCAGCCCAGAGCCTGACGCGGGGCTCGAACTCACGGACCGCGAGATCGTGACCTGGCTGAAGTCGGACGCTTAACCGACTGCGCCACCCAGGCGCCCCTGGGTCACCTTCTTGACAGCCATAAGTAGGTGATCATTTGGTAGTAATGTGGTTAACAAAGGACATTTGTGTGTGTGTGTGTGTGTGTGGCTTTCTCGTGAATACTTCATCAGGAATATGCTTAACTTCAACTTTTGTGGGACTTTTGTAAACAAGGTTCCCTCACAAGTGGGCACACCTGAGCTGCCCTCTGTCTCACCATAAATTTAGAAGTCAAGCAGCTAATCATAGGCCACCAACCATCTAACCTTGACAAAGGATGAGCCCAAGTGTCAGTCCATAGAGTAAATATCAGTAAAGCTTAAATCGCATACAACTTTCTGACTAAAATAAATGTAAATAGAAGTTCTCGTAATTTCTTCCAGCATCTGAGGGGGTTGTTCAGTTCCAGTGACGCTCACACCCTACTTTGAAGCCGCTGATCTAAAGCTCTCCATATGAAACCCAAAGTCTTAGTTTTTTTTTTCAGTTTTTTTTTTTAAATTTTTTTTTCAACGTTTATTTGAAGAGAGAGACAGAGCATGAGCAGAGGAGGGGCAGAGAGAGAGGGAGACACAGAATCGGAAACAGGCTCCAGGCTCTGAGCCATCAGCCCAGAGCCTGACGCGGGGCTCGAACTCACGGACCGCGAGATCGTGACCTGGCTGAAGTCGGACGCTTAACCAACTGCGCCACCCAGGCGCCCCAGATTTTTAATCCTCATAGTTAAAAACCCGTATCCATGGGTTTTGGTCTGGATTTTCTGGAATCTACGGAAATCAACAGGGAGATATTCTAATATTAGGAAAAGCATCCATGGCATACTACGTGAAGTAGAGTGGGGCACTTTTCAAGTGTCTTGTGAATTCTAAAGTCCCATTAAAGAGGTGACCTTTCTCATTCTTGATCTGTTAACCTCTCTTTCTTTATAAACTACCTTGGAGAAACACAGTCTCACTTATCCTCACATTTTCCTGCTAAAACATCCCTGAATCCGAACTGCAAATTTTTATTGCCAGGTTTGAGGTGGTAAAGAAAAAGAGGGCTATTTCTAAACCTTTGATTTTTCTGATGAAGCTTTAGTAAAAGACAAAAGGACCAGGAGAAAAACCGGGCTCGTGGACTGATGCCTATAGTTATAAACTACAGGCACGCAAATCAGCTAAGAGCACGTAGAGGAGAAGAAAAATTCTCAGCAGGGTCAAATCCATAGGTGATTCTCATTACCGCTAGATCAGGCTGTCCTCCAAAGAGCGCCAGTTTAGATCAGCTTACCATAGTTTATGTACTTTATAAACTGAGCAAGACAAATAGTGTGTTAAGGCTTTATGGACTTGTTATGACAGCTAATTTCGTATCGCCTGACATAGTATCTGAGCAAATGTACAGGTGTTCATTCATTTCCACTGCACTCTAGATACTGTAAATTGAGTACCTCTGCAAGTCCACTTATAAGAGCTGACAAACATCCCCGCTACCCTCAAGAATGAAAGTTGTAAGTCACTGGGCTTCGACGTGGAAAGTTAGCAGAGAACTCAGGGGCCCGTGCATCTTTTTAATGACCTTATTGCAGAAATCTTGTGTGGGTTTCGATGACAGTCTACCAGGGTCCTCTGAGGACACCTAATGAATTACCTATAACTTTAATTTAACTGACATAACACCTGATAAATGAGGGACTTCTGACACGCCTTTGAGTTTATCACCCTCTCCAAGAGACCGCCATTGTGACCTAAGCCTTGTCTTCATTTTCTCCTTTACCATCATTTGTTCCTAATTTTCAAAAGATGGAAACCTGTTACTGACCGTGCTAGCACACAGTCTTTCCAAAACAGTGCCACCCCTGCCCGGAACCCCAGCTTTCTTCCCAGCAACGGGATCCAATCCATCACTCCAAGCTGTTCCTTTTCTAAATATTTTTCTCTGCAACAAGTGTCGCTATTTATTGGATTTTTATTCACAGGATAATATTTAAGATACCTCATCTGTGGCTGGAGGTAGATTAAAAACATAAAACTCGAGGGGCGCCTGGGTGGCACAGTCGGTTAAGCGTCCGACTTCAGCCAGGTCATGATCTCGCGGTCCGTGAGTTTGAGCTCCGCGTCGGGCTCTGGGCTGATGGCTCAGAGCCTGGAGCCTGTTTCTGATTCTGTGTCTCCCTCTCTCTCTCTGCCCCTCCCCCGTTCATGCTCTGTCTCTCTCTGTCCCAAAAATAAATAAACGTTGAAAAAAAATTTTTTTGAAAAATAAAAAAAATAAAAAAAATAAAAAACAAACATAAAACTCGAGCCAATGTCCATCAACTGATGAACGGATAAAGAATTGTGGTTTATATACACAATGGAATACTACGTGGCAATGAGAAAGAATGAAATCCGGCCTTTTGTAGCAACGTGGATGGAACTGGAGAGTGTTAATTCTAAGCGAAATAAGTCAAACAGAGAAAGACAGATACCGTATGTTTTCACTCTTATGTGGATCCTGAGAAACTTAACAGAAGACCATGGGGGAAGGGAAGGAAAAAAAAAGGTTAGAGAGGGAGGGAGCCAAAACATAAGAGACTCTTAAAGACTGAGAACAATCTGAGGGTTGATGGGGAGTGGGAGGGAGGGGAGGGTGGGTGATGGGCATTGAGGAGGGCACCTGTCGGGATGAGCACTGGGTGTCATATGGAAACCAATTTGACAATAAATTTCATATTTAAAAAAAGATAAAATATGAATTTTAAATCTTGTGGATTTATTAAATGGAGTGTGGAATTATCTCATAGGTTATACACCAAAAATTCATGTAGCTATTTTAAATGCTTGTAATTCTCTGTTCATTGTTACATGATGTTTGATTTGCTTGAGAGGCAGTTTCGAACATCCTTGAAAATAAAGGATTTTTAAGAAGGTTAAATACACAATTGACCACATCCTATATCTGTAGGCAGGTGGATTTGTTTCCTTTGAGCATAAAACTTTAAATATGTATATCACATTAAAGAGTAAAATAAATCAATCTTCTGGAAATTCACCACCAACTCTTACCAAAGCCTCCTGTGAGGGTTTCCGTCTTAGTACCTCCAGAAAGTTCCTGCAGCAAAATTTTAGTTGCGATCCCCTTGCTGCTTTAGGTCACATATACTGAATTACCCTTTATAGTTTGTTCAATTAACGTGTAAAGGCTCTTGTTTGGTTACAAAACACTTACGGTGAACTTATTAATAATAGAAAGAATAGTTTAGGGTTTTTCCCCCCTCAAATCACGTGTTCTGCATGTTTTCATATTGAACATTCTGTGAAAACTGTAAATGGAAGGCTTTCAATCTCTCCGGATAATTTTCTCACTAGCTGGGAAAGAACAGAGAACAGAAAAAGGTCACATGGAAGACAGAGAAACCCAAGTTTTATTTCCTACCAGTAGGGCTGGTGGAACAACGGATAATGCGTCCAAGTACTGAATAAAAATGTCCTCGGATGAATCACTTCTGATATAATTCCACATTAGCCGCTTTAGTTTCTTTCTGGAGCTGTTTCCTGCGGCATAAACAGGTAACTAGAAGTGACTTCAGCAAATGAACTTCAGAGAGCATCGTTGGCTGGTAAACACATCCAGACACCTTTCAAGACTATCAGCTGTTCCACATTTTGTGTCTTGGGCGGGGGGCCTGCCTCTTTTTACTTTGACTCTACCCGAGGGGGAGGCTTGAAGGTGAAAGCAGTATTTTAGGTAAAAGTGATATTTTGTGGTGGTTGTTGGTTTGCTCTCTCTCTCTCTCTCTCTCTCACACACACACACATACACACACAAAATAAACAAATAAACTTTAAAAAACTAAAAGGGTTCATGCAAACTGTACCCCCTGAGTTCTTATATGTTAACAATATGTATCTGTTCTCTCTGTATTTGAATGACCATGTCCTACTCTCATATCACATTCTTTTTCCTGAGGAATTACATGGTACCATTACACTACCTTCTTCAACTGAAAGCTGTTGCAAAGAAGCATGAAATCAGACTGCCCGCCCCCTAGTGGTGGCATAAGTGATCGGGTCCTTTTTTCTTATTACCACCCCCCTCCCAAACACACACAAAAGTCTTTCTCGTCTACCATCTTCCCTAGGTGCTCTCTTCGTGCTTCTTAGTGCCGATTGATCAAGATCCCATCATACTTGCAATCCATGAGCCCATGGTCTACTTTAGAACAACGTGCTTAAAGTGCACCTTGAAAGTTTCTTTTGGTTTTCCTTCTGACGCTTGTCATCAAGAGCGTCAGTTACATAGATGTTGAATTTGCCTTGTCTTTCCTGTGCATCATTTCCTCTCTCGCCTTTTCAAAATCCTCACTCCATGCTTTGTGTGCTTTTCTCAAGCCCCTTTTCTGTGACCTCACTTAATTCCATCAGCATCCGTGTTCCTCTGAGGTGTCTCCAAGCACGCCTCCTTTATCAAGTGCCTCGCTTGTCATTTACGTTTCGCTCCTGGACTGCAAGACCTCAATTTCTAGGCCATACTTTCCTTCATCCTTTCTTTCTCGAGCACTTGTATCATTGACTTGAACTTTTATTGGACAGAGACCAGATATCTACTGGTCTACTTACCTACTGGTCTACTTACTTACCTACTTGGTCTATCTACATTTTGTTTCTTGGGGAAATCATAAGTGATGATATTTTTACACCTTTGGGGGAAAAATTTTTCTCTTCCACAGACTTTGTTATTGTGTGTGTATTTTTCCTCCTCTGTTCACAGTATTTAGAAGAGCCTTTTTCTTCTTTTCATTTTTATTTATGTCAGAATGAAGTAAGCTCTTAATAGACCAGCAGTTGACAAGTTGAACGTTCACGTAACAGCATGTTTTCACGGATGCCAGAGAGAAGACTCCCCTACTCCCTGTGAACTTTGGAGTGCCACTTGGTGGGGCCATCAGTGGTTTATCCCCTTTATCTTCAAGCGATAAAGATTAGTCACTAAGTGGCAGCCGCCCACTCCAGGACCTGCTCTGCCCTGAATCGTTCCAAAGTAACAGACACTGGATTTGTTTCTCAGAACCCGCTTCCACTTTAGACACATTGCTGTGCACAAATGTGACTGAGGTCACCATAGCAGGGGACCTTCTCAGGGCCCTTTTCATGCTGGACCAATTCCAGTGTAATTGGCAGATCACATGCACTTGTCTTACGGGACTCCAGATAGCTCCTTCTTAGCAGAAGACTGAGTTCTTACTTTCCCCGTTATGCCTTCAATGATTTCATGAAAAAGAAGTCGATCTTTTTATTCTATTATACTTGTAAATTCTAAAATTGCTTCTTAACACTCTTTGCTAGGTTTCTTTTTTAATATCTGATTTCAAAATAAATTACAGACTCACAGGAAGTTCCAAAATTGGTACGTAGGTTCCATTGAACGCTTGACCCTACTTTCACTAACGGTGGCCTCTTATACAAATGTAATATAATATAAGAACCAGGAAATCGACATTGGTACAATATAGTTTTCTAGAATGCAGGCCTGTTTCTACATGCAGTCGTATGTGTGTGTATCTGTGTGTGCACGTGTGTGTGTGCATGTGGTTTATGCCTCTTGACTCCATGCATGGCGGCCACCACTATCAGTGCCAAGACTGTTCCGTTCCTTCAAAGGTCCTGCCTCATGCGACCCCTTGACGGTTCCATCCCTGTGGCCAGCAAACATTAATGTGCTCCCAGTCTGTAGACGTTTGTCATCTCAACAAGGTTATACAAACAGAGTCATGCAGTACATAATCTTTTGAGATTGACTTTGTCACTCAGCATCATTCCCCGGATAGTCATCTAAGTTGTTATGTGTATCAGCGCCTTGCGCCTTTTCATTTCTGAGTGGAACCCCGGGGTGCCGCTCTACCACACTTTGTTGAACCCTTCGCTAGTTGAAAGACACCTGGGTTTTTTTTTTTCCAGTTTGGGGCTGTTACGAGTATAGCTGCTACAAACACTCATGAACAGATTTCTGTGAGAACATACACATTCATTTCTCCAGGATACCCACCCAAGAGCATAGCCGCTGGTTCACCTGGTAAGCTGAATCTAGTTTTGCAAAAGCTTCCAGCATGACTCTACCATTTTCCATTCCTGAGTGACCCATAGTCTCTGCATCCTCACCAGCGCCGGACATTTCAGGGGTGGAGGCTGGTGTCCGGTGGTGTCTCACTGGGGTTTTCATTCGCACTTCCTTAAGAGCGAATGGCGGGGAGCCTCTCTTCATGCATAGACTTGCCGCCCATGGCTCCTCATTAGTGAGACGGCTGTTCATATCTGTTGCCAACTTTCTCACTTGTTTGTTATTACTGTTGTTTAGTGCTGAGTTTTGCAATTGTATAATAAATACTCAGTATAAGTTCTTAGATGTGTGGTTTGCCAGCATTTTCTTCAAGCTCACAACTTCTCATTTCACCCCCTCGTTATTTGAGGAAACATTTGAAGAGCAAAGTATTTTTTTTTCAATTTTGATGAAGTCCATGATCTTTTATGGATCATGCTCTCAACATCGTGTCTGAGAATTCTTTACCCAGTCTTGGGTCCCAAGTTCTCTTCTGTTTTCTTCTAAAAGTTTTACAGTTTTATACTTTACATGCAAGCCCATGATCCACTTCGAATTATGTTGTACAAGGTGCGAAGTTTAGGTCGAAGTTCTTTTTCTTATCTGATATGTCATTTGCAAATATCTTTTCCCATTCCGTTGGTTGCCTTTTAGTTTTATTGATTGTTTCCTTTGCAGTGAAGAAGCTTTTTATCTTCATGAGGGCTAGTATCCAAAATCTATAAAGGACTCACCAAACTCCACGCCCGAAAAACAAAGAAGCCAGTGAAGAAATGGGAAGAAGACATTAATAGACAATTCTGTAAAGAAGACATCCACCTGGCCAACAAGCACATGAAAAGATGCTCAACGTCACTCCTCATCAGGGAAATACAACTCAAAGCCACTCTGAGATACCGCCTCACACTGGTCAGAGTGGCTAAAATGAATAAATCAGAAGACTATAGATGCTGGAGAGGATGCGGAGAAACAGGAACCCTATTGCACTGTTGGTGGGAATGCCAACTGGTGCAGCCGCTCTGGAAAACAGTGTGGAGGTTCTTCAAAAAATTAAAAATAGATCTACCTTATGACCCAGCAATAACACTGCTAGGAATTTACCCAAGGGATACAGGAGCGCTGATGCATAGGGGCACTTGTACCCCAATGTTTATAGCGTCAATTTCAACAATAGCCAAATTATGGAAAGAGCCTAAATGTCCATCAACTGATGAACAGATAAAGAAATTGTGGTTTATATACACAATGGAATACTACGTGGCAATGAGAAAGAATGAAATATGGCCTCTTGTAGCAACATGGATGGAACTGGAGAGTGTTGTGCTAAGTGAAATAAGTCAGACAGAGAAAGACAGGTACCATATGTTTTCACTCTTATGTGGATCCTGAGAAACTTAACAGAAGACCATGGGGGAAGGGAAGGGGAAAAAAAGCTAGGGAGGGAGCCAAACCATAAGAGACTCTTAAAAACTGAGAATAAACAGAGTTGATGGGGAGTGGGAGGGAGGGGAGGGGAGGTGATGGGCATGGAGGAGGGCACCTATTGGGATGAGCACTGGGCGTTGTATGGAAACCAATTTGACAATAAATTTCATATTCTAAAAAAGTTCTTAATTATTTAATTGTTATTTTTTAAGTTATTTTTTAATTATTTCAGTTTATTAATTTGTCCACGTCCACTTGCTTCAGGACCATCTTTGAGGCGACTGACCGTCCTCCATGCAATTGCTTGTTGCACCCCTGCAAAAATCAGTCTGTGTGACTTGTTTCTGGGTTTCCCATCCTATTCCGTTGCCCTGGGCAGTGTCCAGTCTCGATTCTTACAGCTACAGAATAACACCTGACACTGGGTGGAATGATTTCTCCCGCCTCTGTTTTTTCAAAAATTTCCAGCTGTTTTAGATCTTTTGCCTTCCCATATAAATTTTAGCATAAGCTTATTTATCTGTTAAAAAAATCCTTCCTTGGCTTGCTAAGAATTGCATCGAACCCACAGGGAAACTTTGGGAAGTTGACATCTGTAAGTCGTCTTCCAGTTTATGAAAACTGTATGTCTCTGCATTTGTTTAGATTATAGCTTTATTCCTCAGCTTCAGCATTATTTCCTCATTTCCAGCGTCAGACCCTTTACATGGTTTGTTAGATTCATGCCTAAGTATGTTCTTTTGTTTGTTGTTCGTAACGTTCATCTTACAGAAGAAGATGACCCAGGTAAATACCTGACCCAAGTCTCACGGCTAAAAGATGTTGAAACCCAAACTCAAGCTCTACTTTTTGGACACAAACCTTTGTCATTCTCACTCTGCCTCGATGTTGTCCATGATGGAAGCATTTGAAATAAGAAAAGCTGTCTCCACTTGGGGCATAGTCCAGGCTCTGAGGCGATCCAGAGCACAATAGTTGGAGGAGGGCTACTTTTGGTTGGGCAGGGGGCTACAGGAATGTAGCAGGCTTTGAGAAGGGTTTCCCCAGGTCATCCTCAAACACAGCGTCAGACTGTGTTTCCCCACACACTTTTTATAACCTCTTCCATTTCATCATCAGTTATGAACCACAGGTTTTCTAGAAACATCCAGGTTATTCTGAGGTTTTCTGTCATTGACTAAAGAGGCTCTGGGCTTTACAAAGAATAAAGGCAGCCTAGGGGACACAGAGAATCAGCTTCCTGTCTCATTAAATATTCTTTTTGGATCCTGAGACACCCAAGTCAGAAACAATCAATGATCTACTGACCCTAGTGACGCTCTAGGTGCCAACGCCATTTTCTGTCAACATTTGCATGTGGGGTCTCCACTCCCGTCTGCAGTTTGCCTGCTCGAAATTCATCTCCTTGAAGGATTGTGGGTGTCTCACGGTGAGATGCAGCACATCACAGGGTACTGTGTGGTAAGAGGAGGGAGGTGTGAATCTCCACCCCGTGTGGGGTCATCCGCCTTGCTGGGGCACAAAGATGGCTTATCAAGATGGCAGTCAGTCTACGTCCTAACCTATCAGAGAGATATGGAAAAGAGAGGGAAGGAGTGTGTGTGTACATATACTCATATTATCATTATATTTCATTTTTGTCTGGTTGTGGTTTTTATTTTGCTTCCTGTTCCTAGCCCATCCTTACTCCAGCCCAAATCTGTCCATGTAGACACGAAGCCTTACCCTCTCAGTACTTAATTAGAGATGTCTAATGGGAAAACCACACATTCTACCAGTGTCTGCCACAATAAACCTTTCCAATAATTGATGTACTCCGGTGGGTCACATCTCATTACACTGGGTGACTTCATAAACCGATGTGACAGGTTATATGACCACACGATTCATCAACTTCAAAAACGGGTTTGGGTGGTAGGCAGATCAGCAATGCGCACCACCTGAAAGCGAAGAGGTAAGGTAAAGTCATTTGCATGATTTCAGCAATAGCTAAACGCTTTGATTTCTTCGCCACAAAGAGAGCATACCTGCAGCTCATGTTATCTCGGAGCACGTGAAACAAAGCTGTGTGTGTTACATACGCACCAGAAGGGAAAACACGCCTCAGACAGAGCATGTTCCATTTCCTGTAGAATTTGGGGTGAAGCCAAATCCTGTATCGTTGATAGAAGAATAAGAGGGCGAGAAACCTTCACATACGTACGTGCTGCGAACCCCAAGGTCCTCTGTTGTCAAGAGAAATTATACCCAGAGTACTGTTTATAGAGCAAGGCTATATGGGAAAAACCAGTGATAGCCATGCTAATACGTACACCCTGAAATTTGATTATTGGAACTTTGAACCACCATCTTGGATTTTGGTCTTTTCTCTTTTTGCAGTGTGAACCAATATAGATAAATAATTGCAATAATAAAAGCAATTTTCTAGTTAGAATATGTTTCTAAGTTGAATCTCTCCCATACAGGAAGACACTCAGGATCCTATATGGTCAAAAGGTAAGATAAAACTATAAATTAAAATGATTTTCAGAACTCACTCTCAATGACTCTGTAAGTGACACATTTCAAGCTTCCTGTGTTCCTCCACCAGTGATAACCACGAACTGAGGGTCTGATGAGTGCATTTGGAAGGTGCAAAATTTGAAATAATAAGAATTTAAAGCCTGTGATATAGAAACCTTTTTTCCAGGGGGAAAAACTCATGTTTATTCCTTCTATCTCTGGGTTAAAAACCCAATAATATAGAGAAGTACCAAAAGTCAGACACACTGTCGGGAGGAGGAAGAAGAAAATGCCCACATCCCCACAGATGCTGCCAGTTTTTCAATCCATGGATATAGTTCAGGAAACTAAAGAATTCTCTCTTATCCTGTTCATCTAGAACACCAGTCCCTCAGAGGCGAGGTGAATTCGGGCTGGTGTGACTCCAGCTATGCACCTTGAGTATCACACACCTCACGAGGGCCTACCAGAGTCTGGTTGATGCACCATGACCCATAGGCCTGACCCTGGTCGCTGCATAAGATGTCAGCTCTCCGTGTCATCTCTGATTTCCAATACCACGTTCAGAACATGCGCTTCTAATTTGATGTAAAGAGCCCAACTTCTCCAAGGCACTCGTGTCTCCACTGGCTCTCCCAATGCGCTCATGCACGTCGACCCAACCCCCTAGCACTCATCAGCCCTGGAGGCATTTCTGCTCCTGGCCTTCCTATCCACCTCAGTGTTTTCCTCTAGCCCAGGGAGGCATGAGAGGTCACCTGGACTGTCCTCGCTCTTCACATTTCCACCCAACCACAGGAAGCCGAGCCACACCCAAACCCCGCATTGTCCCTCATCAGTTAGAATTCTGCCACCACTTCAGTCCTACTCATTGACCGCAGCCTCCCATCTTGCCATCCTCAGAGCCTTTTTCCCATCACACCTGAGGCTGGACCTCATTGAGGCTTATGTTAACTTTCACAAAAAGTACATCATCAGGTCACTGTCCCCTGTGGTCCCTCATCCAGCAAACTACACTCTTTCTTGTTGAATCACTCAGCTGAGAAGAAGAGGAACTCTATTGCCATGTTACCATTTCACCATACCAATCCATTAGATGCCAACACTTGATATCTTGTGTGTCTGTTTTCTCTGTGCCAATATCACGACATCTAGAAATGTCACACAACTGTCAGATTGGCAACTCTAAATTTCTTGATCTCTAATCTAAATTAGACACTTTATACTACCTGTTGACATTTGTGTATTTCCCTAGACAAGAGTTACTCTCAAAGGTTAATTCGAAACTTTTCTTCTTTCTTCACACTCCGCACCTGGCTATCTTCCCCATCAGTCTAAGAGAGTCATGTCGTCTCATACAGAGAATAGAAACGTTCAGAGGTCACACTGCAGATGGAAGTGTTAAATATCTCTACCTATCTGAATGGCAAATGAAAATCGAATTGAATAAATAAAATAAAATAAAACAAAATAAAATAAAATAGAAAAGTGCTAACCATTGACACAGATCTCTAACAATATCAAGCAGAATGAAGAGTTGTCCAAATAGTCGGACCCAGAACGTTTTACTCTACTCTGCTTGGGGCAACAGGGTGGGCTTCAGGAAAAATGCTGATGCCATATTGCACTTCTGATTGGCAGGTAAAACTGGGCAGAAAAAAACCCAAGGCATTCATATGCCCTGTTTGAAAAAGGCCAATCAGAAGAGTGATAAACAAAGAAGTGAACAAGGTCATTGGCTCCACCAAAGCTGATAAAAGAGAGATAAATTCCAAGTGACCCCCTCAAACCCACTCCTCATAAGCTACAGGTATATCTCCAGTTCACCAAGTAGTCTGTGACATGGGGCAGTAAATGGGGATCCCAGACCAGGGAAGGCAGCAAGTTCATGAGAAATTGTCCTGAGCCCACACCACTGAATTAAAATTTCCACTGGCCCAGGTCAGGCCTGACTCTCTTTCCCTTGGAGAAAATATTCTTAGAAGATATCTGGACTTTCTCTCCTGCAATGTTGTTGTAAGAATATGAGAATTGAGTAAGCATAGCTAAAGAGAATGAGGAGAGCAAAAGAAAACCACTTCTGGGTAGAAAGTCATGGTAGAAATAACAAAAGAAGAGACACAAGGATCATCAAGCCGATGTAGGGGCAGAGCCACATTGGGCAAACCCACAGAGATTTGGAAAACTGAAATAAGAAAAGGAAAACTTGAAAACCATGGGTAGAGGGAAAATTACATGTGAGTGGAGGTGAAGGACACTCTGCAGGTATGAAAAATGAGGCTGTGGGTGTTTCTGCACCACGATGTACCCTCTATACGAACAATCCTTAGAAGCTCTACGAGGCATAAGGTAACCACCAGTTCACAGGAGTGACAGGAGGAGGAGATGGAGAGATATGTGGTCGTCACAAATTATATAATGACTTCCAGCTCAACTTGACCCGATGACAGAGAGAAAACAAGATGGTTTCTATTTGTTCGTTTATTTATGAAACTCGCGTAGTAGTCAGAGACACACATATAGTAACCAACCAACCAGCCTCACTCTAAACACCAGTGTAAACATCCTAAGTGAAATATAACAAAAAAAATTAAGCAATACTTTAAATCAGATTAAGCATAATCGATAAAGTTTATGGATATACGGAAAATTCGATAATAGGATATTTCTTTTTTTTCTTTTTTTTTTTGATATTTATTTTTGAAAGACAGAGCCTAAGCGGGGGGAGGGACAGAGAGAGAGGGAGACAGAGAATCCGAAGCAGGCTCCAGGCTCGGAGCTGTCAGCACAGAGCCTGATGTGGGGCTCGAGCCCACGAATCGCGAGATCATGACCTGAGCCGAAGTCGGACACTTAACATACTGAGCCACCCAGGCGCACCAATAATAGGATATTTCTTAACTCATCAACCATATGTTAGGACATATAAATAAATGATTGTAATTGATGCTAATGTCATGTTTACTGGACGTGAACATTAATTTCTGATTAAATGAAAAGACTCCTCAGTGAACATATAAATATTTGCTAAAACATAGAAATCTATAGGTCAATATGTAGACTGGGTTTGAAAGCTGGAGAGATGTCTTCCCTACCGTGTGACACTCTCTAGTTATCCTTTGACTTGACCTGGAAAGAGCCAGGGCTTGGGAGCTCAGTGCACAGCAACAGTGGGTTAAACCATGGTGTGGACAAGAGTGGGGAGCAGGAAGACAGAGCAAGGCCCATGTCGACAGACCTGAGTTCACATCAGTGCATCTTCAGGAAGTAGAAACGCCAGAGAGAAGAGACAGGAAGACGTAGAATGAGAGCCGGAGGGAATCCTGACTCACACACAGCAGGCGTGGAAACCTTGACAGAGGCTCTGACATCTTCCGGCCCAACTACAGTTGAGTTGTGCCCATGTGCTTCCATCACACACATCATGGAGCAGAGTTAGAAGATCCCACATTCCTCAGGGGTGGGCTGAGGAGGCAGTGACCTCAACAGAAATGCCGACAGCACTACAGATACCAGCAGATGCGTATGCGGACATGGCCGTGAGCCAGGCACTGCCGCCAGGACTTAGCATCTAATAATTTATTCATAGCAACAACACTCTGAGATTGTTATTTTCAGGCCCATTTTACAGACTCGTACCTTCTACTTGCTCATGCATTGTGACAACTTGAGCTTATCATAACTCCTTTTGGCCCAACGCTGTCTCGAGATGCATTCGATGCAAATTTTCATCCTGCGCCTTCTCTGGATATTTTCTTGGTCAGTTTCTCAAAATAGTTGGCAACTGGTGTATCTTGTTTTCTTTTCCAGGCCCCATTCTGGACATGGGCCAGCCCGCAGAAGCTTGTCCTCAGGTCAATGTCTATTCCAATCATCCGAGGGCTGGAGGTGTGGTCTGAGCATTAAACATGGCGGTCCAGGACGTCTCCATCATGAGCCATGGTCAGACGTCACAGTTCCTGGCCTGGCCATCCTTGCTTTGTTTAAAGATGGTGAAGGTAAGACCCCACAGGACAACACAAGTAATGTCTCCCTCACAACCCTCAGGTCAGCATCTCAACAGCTGCAAACTAGTTGACTCAACGAGATGTCCAGAACAGATGGTTGCTTCCCAGTCTCATATTTTGTCACCACTGAGCCACAGCCTGCGTCACACCCTCTTTCAGCAATCCCAGCTTCTTCCTTACGAGATCAAACTGAACATTTGTTTTTTATTAAATCTGAGAGAGCAAACCCAGGCTTCTATCTGAACTGTGCTAAAATCTGGGGAGTGCCATAGTAGTCAAGATTTCAGACCCTGCATATCTTTGCTCCCTAAGAGAGACTTTCCATTGCCCACTCATCAACTACAATTAGGAAATACAGTTTGATTTTTAGTCAGTAGTTTGGAGAGAGTTTCAGGAATTGGAAGGTGTCAGCCATTTTAAATACATTTCAATTGATGAATGATTTACCAAGTTTAGAAGGATGTTCTCTCCTGGACCATTTTAGCGACTTCTAGGAGGCAGGTAATTTAAATTCATGAATCTATTCAAAACAGTATTAGATAAGTTTATCTGTTTTCCAGATAGCTGTCAACTGGTCAATTCATATTCAGTAGTTGACCTAAATGAGAGGATAAGTAGCAAATAAAATCCCCTTATCCAGTCCCAAGTAATGCTTTTAGATAGTAATATCCTCGTCAGGAACACTGTGAATACAATACGAACTTCTAAACAGGCAGCCTCTGAGATAATATATTCTCATTTTGAGTATGTTAGGAAACTGTGGATATCTTATGTATAAACAAACAAGAAGAAGTTAAAGGAGAGGTTTTAACCACTTATTCTCATATACTCAACAAAGAACACATCTCATAGTGGCAACATGAAAACAAATATCTGATATCTTCTGACGTTTACTCATTAGTACTATAAATGCAGTCGTAAATGAATTAAATCAATTGTTTGGAATTAATGCCAATCCCTTAAAATGTCCATTCTTGTAACGGAGTGAACCTGCTTCAAAATTTCAGCCACAACCTATGATAGATGTCACATTCTGTCTCCCTAAAAATTCAAGCAACTTCTGCTTAAAGAGACTTGTCAAATATTAAATTATTTCTCAAAAAAGCGGACCCTGGAGTAATCAATACATCCCAAACCTTTAATTTGTATATGGGTTAATGGAGGCAAAGTTTCTTTATTTCTTCTCTTGGAAGATGCTGTGGACACACCTAATACATGCAGATGGATTTCTAATTGATTTGCAATCGTTTTTGATTGAAGACGTAGTAAAAACAAAAACAAAAACAAACAAAAAAAAAAACAAGAAAACAGAAATCCATTCCAAAGTTAAGCTTGGAGTGCCCTCTGCTGGTCAGATGAATTAAAACTACGTATAACACCATATGCCTTATTTTTCACACACAGGTTGAAATCGTTTTTCTGGTTCAAATTACTTGGACCACACCAATAATTAATACCTCTCATGACTGCAATCATATAATCAAAAATATATGTTTGTATAGGCTCCTCTTAAAAGTGATTGCTTAGTGAAAGAATAGCACGTGTAATTTGAAAAGTGTTCTCAGATCGATGATAGGGAAGTAGGCAGATAAAAATATGATAGATGACAGATAGAGATAGATAGATGATAGATAGGTGCTATACAGAGAGATATAGATTATAGATATAGATAGATGATCAATAGGTTGATAACTAGAGGATACATAGACAGACAGGCAGACAGAAGAATTGGAAGGATGCTTCTATAAGCCAAGGAACACCAAACATTGCCAACAAACCTCCCAGAAGCCAGGACAGAGGCATAAAATAGATTCTTCCTAACAGCCCCTGAAGGAACCAACTCTGCTTACGCCTTGACCTCAAACTTCTAGCCTCCAGAATGACAAGAGGGAATACACTTGTGTTGTTCTTAGCCACCTAGTGGGTGGTACTTGGATACGACAGAGGTCCTAACCGAATGTCAAGGTAAAAGTGCAGAATTCCTAGGAAATCACGGTTGAGAAATTGGGAAGCGCAACATAGCAACCGCCACCTGCTGATGCCTGGAGGGGCCTGGAGCCCCTCCAGCCACCAGCTGGGATACTCCCAGATGCCTCTGCCTCAGCACGGCCACCAGCGCAGGAAAGACGGATGCTCAGGACCAGGGCAGACAAGGGAGGGGAAGAGTTGGCATTCAGAGTCAGGTCTTTCAGCTTCCTGGTTTGATTTCAAACTCTCCCTCTTCCCCTGGACTGTGCTGCCTGATGGCTCCGGCCTACGTGCACCCGCACGCACAGACACGCATGTGCACGATCAACACACACGCGTGCACGCACAGAGACACGGGTAATAAATGAGCACACTCTTTTGTTTTGAAAGTACCTGCCTTCTTTTAGTTAGAAAGATGTGGGGGTAACCACCTATTTTCGTGGGGGGGTGGGGTGGCAGTCCTGACATTGGCCGGGCTCCGGCTCTTTGCAGAGATGACACACTGCTTCCAGGGCCTCGTTCCTGGAAGCGGGAGGATCTTAGGCTCTCAGGAACCACGTGGACAAGTTAGCCCGACAGCCTCCAGCTTTACCG
Organism: Felis catus; assembly: GCF_018350175.1. Lineage (NCBI taxonomy): Eukaryota > Metazoa > Chordata > Mammalia > Carnivora > Felidae > Felis > Felis catus. The sequence continues at coordinate 235,819,057 of NC_058368.1, read as the reverse complement.
GGAGCGGGACACCGACGCTTTCATGGACAGTTGTCTGGTGGGCGGCAGGGTACCCACCTTGGCTCCCAGCGCTTCCTTTTGTCCTGTGGCACGGCCCCCAGTGGAGAGGCGATCCCTCGTGCCTCTTACCACGGTCGCAGTAGATCAGATCCCTAATCCACTCCGGGCATGTGGACAAAACTCTGCCACCCGCCAGGGCTCCGGATGCTGAGCCCCAGCCTGAGGACCGGAAGGACGGCTGGAAGCACGTGGCACCCCCATGTGGATCTCGGCTCAGGCCCCCTGCAGTTTCCCAGCATGGCCACACTCCCCCACTCAGCCACACTTTTGTCCTTTAACCTCGTGGGTCCTTGTTGAGGCAACATCTCATGGACTGGGAAGGCTTCCGCTCGGGTCACTTCCAGGGTGCACACCAGTTTCTCCAGAGAAGAATCTCCTGATCCTGCCATGCATAGTGCTGGGAACAGGACGACCCAAGACTCAGCCAACCAGTCACTGGGGAGCCCCGCCCCAGGGGGCGGCGAGGACCGAACCCTCCTCCAGGGAAACTACACTATAGGAAACTATAGGAAAGATGCACCTAATTTCTTTCTGTTCGGCTGAGAAAATACTGTTGAACCGGCGATCACATAAGGAACAAGAACACCAGGGCATTTCTAAGTGTATCATAGCAGGTGGATTTTTTTGCATATTCGCAATCTCCCAGACACACGGTAACTGCCTTCTACACGGGACCTCACTTTTTAAAAACTTATTTATTTGCGGGGGGCGCCTGGGTGGCTCAGTCGGTTAAGCATCCGGCTTCGGCTCAGGTCATGATCTTGCAGTTCGTGGGTTCAAGCCCCACACCAGGCTCTGACAGCTCGGAGGCTGGAGCCTGCTTCCAATTCTGTGTCTCCCTCTCTCTCTGCCCCTCCCCTGCTCATGTTCTGTCTCTCTCTGTCTCAAAAATAAATAAAAAATTTTTAAAAATTAAAAATTTGTTTATTTTTGAGAGACAGAGTGTGATAGGGGAGGGGCCGAGAGAGAGAGAGAGACAGAATCTGAAGCAGGCTCCAGGCCCTGAGCTGTCAGAACAGAGCCCGGCACAGGGCTGGAACCCACGAACCAGGAGATCATGACCTGAGGTGAAGTCAGACCCTTAACCGACTGAGCCACCCAGGCGCCCTGACTCAGGACCTCATTTAAAGCTGAAAATAATCCTATGAATCTAGACATTTGTCCAAGTAAAAGAATATGCTCTTTCCTTATTTATTATTATATTATATAGTATTTATTATAAATAGTATAATTACATTTATAATTATATATTATTATTTTATATTATTTTATTATATATCATATTTATTATTATAAATAATAATTTATATTTAAATGTTATTAAATTTAATATATAATATTAGTTATATTATTTGTATTTACTATGTTTAAAATACGGTATTTAATACTATATTTACTATATTTTTTACCATTTTTAGTATATTTATTTTACTACATTTATAGTTGTATTTGTATTTGTATTGTATTTATATTTGTATTTGTATTCATGTGTATTTATATAAATACACATGAAGATACGCTACAATAAAAATGGAAAAAGGAATTTCAGTAGAGTATCTGACAGCTCTGGAAGCCTCAGTAGGTGAGCTGTTTATATCCTGCTTTAAGCGACACACGGAAGGGTCCTTCGCGTCACTTCCCCTTTATCAGCCACCAGGGGGCACTGCTGAGCCGAGAAGGACCGGAGGGTCCAAACACCTCACCTCCAGCAGCCTCCGAAGGAAAGGTGAATGAGAGACAAGGGATTTTGTCAGGACCTTATTTAGATCTTTGCAGGCAACACGAGGTGTTTTATTGAAGCCACTTCAATGATTTTTTTAAAACAAGATTTCTGGACAATTTTCACTTGTAACGATTTTATTCTTGCTGGGTTTTTTTTTTTTTTTTTTTTCCCAACATTATCTCTGAGAGAGTTACTCTTTTCCATTCTGCGGTTAATTACATTGTACTGGGAAAAAAAGTCTTATCATCCTCTTTGGACTGGGTCTCACCCCTACGGATGCAGCCGGCTCCCCCCGTGCAGATTCCTCGATTCTGGAGCAAACAGTGCCGGGTAGGGCTGCGTGCGAACTCGGCCCCGGGAGACCCGCTGCCTGTGGTTCTGGAAGGTGCTTGCGGGAATTCAGGTCCGGATGAGACACAGAAGGGAGGAGCCTGCGCAGAGCAGGACAGCACAGCCCGCACGGCTTCCCAGTGAACAGATCCGACTCGCCCCCGCCAGGAGCAACGGAGTGGACGCGGGTCCTGGCAGAGGGCAGCCTTCCCCAGGTCCTGGGCTTTCCCTGGGCTCTCTCCCTCCTGACTGTCAGGACTTCACCACCTACCACCTGAATTCCTCTCAAATTATCTGAAACTCGCATCACAAATAGCCTAGATTGCACGAAGCACAAAATCCAGGGATCAGGTGCTCACTGCCCTTGGCTTTGCATTCAAAGCTCTAAGACTCTGCACCGTCCAGGCCTCTCTGCCTCACAGGGGGCCCTGCACTCGGCCTTTAGGGTGGTTTTGTTCGCTGGGTGATCCTTCAAGGTGCTGCTAGGACCTGCCTGAGGACAGAGGAGGGGGCTCCCCCTCTTGTGTGTTGATTTTCCATTGAGGACAGATAGATGGACAGCTTGTGCCTTCTCGATCGTAAATGGACGTATGCTGGGCACAACTGAACCGGGGCTCGCTTTACTCGACCGTCCTACCTGGGAGTAAGCCTGTGTGGGAGGGACTTCAAAGCCTCCATCGAGACCCACTGATGGGCACGCCAATACCGACGAGACGCTGTCTGGCAAAGGAGACAGGGCTAACCGGCTTGTCCCTGTTGAACGCTGACCTTTCCGCCTTCAGCGTTAGCAGGCACTAAATGCCCTGGCCACAGGGCCTTTGCACGTGTCTTTTCCTTTTCTGAAAATCTCAGTCATTCTTTCGGGTCCAAATTGACCCCTACTAACCTTTAAGATCTGAGCTAGGTTTAACTTTTTCCCAGAGAAGCCTCCCTGGAAATCTCTGACTTACTAGAGCATTCTCGGTGTTTTCCACCACCATGCCATGTGGCTGTCTTTTACAGCAGTTACACAGCCGTGACTTGACATTTTAAGTGTGTGGCTGTATTTAACTTCTAGCTCCCTAGCCAAAATGTAAGCTCTGTTAGGGATGAAACCTGCCTGTTTTGCTCACCATCAGACTCTCTAGATGCCTAAGAAGCATTGATCAATTCATGAATGGATTGTTTTTACTTTTATGCACAGAAAAGTGAAAGTTACTTGGAAGAAATGCTAAGTCTCACCAGCCATTAAGGAAATATAAGTAAAACCAGAAGGGGGTGGGGTGGTGCTTGTGCGGCTCAGTCGGTTAAGGGTCCGACTCTTGGTTTCCGCTCAGGTCATGATCTCACGGGTTGTGAGATCGAGCCCCCCGTGCTGACAGCTCAGAGCCTCCTTGGGATTCTCTCTCTTTCTCTTCCTCTCTCTTGACCCCCCACTGTCCTCTCACACTCTCTCTCTCTCTGTAAAAAATAAATAAACTTTAAAAATATATATATTTAGGGGCGCCCGGGTGGCTCCGTCGGTTGAGCGTCCGACTTCGGCTCAGGTCACGATCTCGCGGTCTGTGAGTTCGAGCCCCGCGTCGGGCTCTGGGCTGACAGCTCGGAGCCCGGAGCCTGCTTCGGATTCTGTGTCTCCCTCTCTTTCTGCCCTTCCTCCGCTCATGCTCTGTCTCTCTCTCTCTGTCAAAAATAAAGAAACATTAAAAAAATTTTAAAAATATATATATTTAAAAAAACGTAATGGAATGGACAACATAACTAATAAAGGAGCTTAAAGATTTTACAATGTCAGACAGCACTAAGTTTTAGCGAGGATGTAGACGAACCGTAGTAAATCTGTGAACCTGTTCACCAGTATGTACTACAGTAAACTTCCAAATACATGACATGCCCACCTGTAACGTACCCATGTGCACCAAAAGATGTGCGCAAAAATGTTCCTAACGGCACTATTTTTAATGGGCAACAAGTGAAAATCAGGCAAGTATCCATCAATGGTAGAAGAGATAAATAAAACAACCCTGCGGTGTATTACACCGCAGCAGAAATAGTACCTCAGTTGCGTCAAAAACAGCCCAGAGGATGCTCAAGAAAGCAAACGTGTTGGGCAAAGGAAGCCAGACACAAGGTAAACACACAATGTGATTCCATGTCTGTGAACATCAAACGTAGGGCAAAGTAATTCCTGGTCTGAGAAGTCAGCAGGGTCAGTCTTGCGGATGAGGATCCAGTTGTGGGGTGGGGCAGGCTGAGGGCAGGGGCGATGCCCTCCTTCCTGATGCACCTGCTTACTTGGGCGCCTTCCATTGGTGCAGACCCATCAGATGACACACTCAGGATTGGTACATTTCCTCTGTGCACTTTGCCTATCAATAAACACATTCCCTTACTAAAGTTTTATTTATTTATTTTGAGAGAGAGAGAGAGAGCAAACAGGGGAGGGGCAGAGAGAGGCAGACAGACAGTCCTGAGCAGGCTCCAATGCTGTCAGCCCAGCGTCTGAAGCGGGGCTTGATCTCGTGAACCATGAGATCGTGAGCTGAGTCAAAAGCAACCAGTGTTACATAGCCGTGACTTGACATTTTAAGGGTGTGATTATATTTAGCTTCTAGCTTCCTAGCCAAAATGTAAGCTCTGTTAATGAGCCACCCCGGTGCCCCCATTTCATTATTAAAGAAATTAACTGGAAATAGGAAGAAATCGCTTTCACATGAAACATCTTCTATGACTCGAGTTTTCACAACCTGCAGGGACGGATCTTGAGTCTCTCCTTCCAGCCTCTTCTGATCTCACTGCTACCAGGGGTTTCTTGTGGAATCTAGCATCCATTCACTTAAACACACACACGTTTTGAACCCTGACTCTAGACCTTTATTGTATGTGGTACTGATTCTCCCCCAAAGTTAAATTTCCCAGGACGGATGTCCCACCAGGGACATCCTTGGGCATATAGGAGTGCATGACCCCAACACCTACAATTGACCCTCAAATAGTTCTTCCTGCCGACAAGCAACAGCACAGCTACCTACTTACAGAGGGCAGAGAGATATAGATGAATCAAGTGTGGCAAAATCTGGGGGTAGAAAACACACATGCCATCATTTTTAATTCGTCGGCGAAACCAAATAGACTTGGGTTTCCAAATTGTGAGTGTCTTTGAGCAGGATCAGTCCAAAAGAGCATTGGAAGGGCAGAGATCACACATAGAAAAGACATTTTAGGAACTTTGAAAGTTAAGTAAAAAGGCAGAAATGGAATAGGAAGAAAATTTAGAAGCAAAGCTTAATGTACGATGGAATAGAACCATTACATTTCTTTGTTTTTTTAAATTAAATTTTGTTGAAGCTTATCTATTTTTGAGAGAGACACAGTGTGAGTTGGGGAGGAACAGAGAGAGAGGGAGACACAGAATCCGAAGCAGGCTCCAGGCTCCAAGCTGTCAGCACAGAGCCCCACGCAGGGCTCAAACCCACCACCCATGAGATCATGACCTGAGCCGAAGTCGGATGTTCAACCGACTGAGCCACCCAGGCACCCCTGAACCATTAAATTTCTAATTTAAGTTCTACTTAGTTTCATTTTTAATCGAAAATAACTCATGAATTTGGCAAATCCTAAACAGAGAGTGCCCAAAGCCGGGAATGAACGTCCAGTGTCCCGGTCTTGTGCTGGGCCCTGACCAGCCTTTCCTGTGTGTTGAGGGAAAGCCAAGGAAGAGAGGGGTCATCGGCGTCGTAAAACAAAACTCAACGGAGTCAATTCTGAAGATCTAATTGGCTTTGTTAAATGATTCAGGGATCAGGCATCACCCATCTAGCAAGAAGAGGGGAGCTCCGAGGAGCTGTCCAAAATGGAAGGTTTTTCTGGAAGGGGAGGGCAAGTGACTTTCTACGAGGTTACTTCTATGAAAGTACTTAAGTAACTTTTATGGAAGTAACCTTGTAGAAGGGTACTAGCAGAAGAAAGGATTACCCTGGGCAAGACAGCCTTCTCATGGGGGGAAGCCAGGGGCCCCTCCTGATGACGGCTTCGTCTTCCTTTGGGGGATGCAGAGGCCCCAGCGGCAGATTCCCTGGTGCTGATGGAAAAATGTCCAACTGACCAGTGAGGTCTACATTTCTGGCGGAGGTCGACACAGCAGATTCTGTAGAAGCCCTGGTTTGGGGACACAGCCTAAGAGACGTCACCTTGGGCCTGTGGTTTCTTCTCTCTTTTTAGCAGTTGCGAAAGGCAGCAATGGTGGAGGACACACTAGAGAGAGCCAACCAGGGGCAGCGGAGCAGAGGAAGACAGGTCAGGACGGTGAGAGACTGCAGACAAAGGGACAAGGCACCAGGGGACTTCCCCAGCACCTGCCACAGCACCTGGGGCCTCACCACGGGCCTGATACCCTAGCCCTGGTCCTGCCCCATCGCTCTGGACTCAGGAAGATGAAGGCAAGGTTGACTGCCATCCCAGGGTCGCGATTTTCTGGGGTAAATCCGCTTCCGTGTCACTTGTCTGAGTCAGATGCCGCGGGTCACTAAGGAACAACCATAATGGTCTTCTTTTTTTTTAATTTTTTTAAATTTACATCCAAATTAGTTAGCATATAGTGCAACAATGACTTCAGGAGGAGATTCCTTAATGCCCCTCCCCCACGTAGCCCATCCCCCCTCCCACACCCCTTCTAGTAACCCTCAGTTTGTTCTCCATATTTATGAGTCTCTTCTGTTTTGTCCCCCTCCCTGTTTTTATATTATTTTTGTTTCCATTCCCTTATGTTCATTTATTTTGTGTCTTAAAGTCCTCATATGAGTGAAGTCATATGATTTTTGTCTTTCTCTGACTGACTAATTTCACTTAGCATAATACCCTCCAGTTCCATCCACGTAGCTGCAAATGGCAAGATTTCATTCTTTTTGATTGCCAAGTAATACTCCATCGTGTGTGTGTGTGTGTGTGTGTGTGTGTGTGTGTACCACATCTTTATCCGTTCATCCATTGAGGGACATTTGGGCTCTTTCCATACTTTGGCTATTGTGGATAGTGCTGCTATAAACAGGGGGGTGCACGTGTCCCTTCGAAACAGCACACCTGTATCCCGTGGGTAAATGCCTAGTAGTGCAATTGCTGGGTCATAAGGTAGTTCTATTTTTAGTTTTTTGAGGAACCTCCATACTGTTTTCCAGAGTGGTTGCACCAGCTTGCATTCCCACCAACAATGCAAAAGAGATCCTCTCTCTCCTCATCCTCGCCAACATCTGTTGTTGCCTGAGTTGTTAGTGTTAGCCGTTCTGACAGGTGTAAGGTGGTATCTCATTGTGGTTTTGATTTGTATTTCCCTGATGATGAGGGATGTTGAGCAGTTTTTCATGTGTCGGTTGGCCATCTGAATGTCTTCTTTGGAGAAGTGTCTATTCATGTCTTTTGCCCATTTCTTCACTTCACTTCACTGTTTTTCGGGTGTTGAGTTTGATAAGTTCTTTGTAGATTTTGGATACTAACCCTTGATCTGATATGTCGTTTGCAAATATCTTCTCCCATTCCATCGGTTGCCTTTTGGTTTTGCTGATTGTTTCCTTCACTGTGCTTTTTATTTTGATAAGGTCCCAGTAGTTCATTTTTGCCTTTGTTTCCCTTGCCTCCAGAGACGTGTTGGGTGAGAAGTTGCTGCGGCCAAGATCAAAGAGGTTTTTTCCTGCTTTATCCTCAAGGATTTTGATGGCTTCCTGTCTTACATTGAGGTCTTTCATCCAGTTTGAGTTTCTTTTTGTGGATGGTGTGAGAAAGTGGTCCAGGTTCATTCTTCTGCATGTCACTGTCCAGTTTTCCCAGCACCACTTGCTGAAGAGACTGTTTTTATTCCATTGGGTATTCTTTCCTGCCTTGTCAAAGATGAGTTGGCCATACGTGTGTGGGTCCATCTCTGGGTTCTCTATTCTGTTCCATTGATCTGAGTCTCTGGTTTTGTGCCAGTACCATACTGTCTTGATGGTTATAGCTTTGTAGTACAGCTTGAGGTCTGGGATTGTGATGCCTCCTGCTTTGGTTTTCTTTTTCAAGATCGCTGTGGCTATTCGGGGTCTTTTCTGGTTCCATACAAATTTTAGGATTATTTGTTCTAGCTCTGTGAAGAATGCTGGTATTATTTTGATAGGGATTGCATTGAATATGTAGATTGCTTTGGGTAGTATCAACATTTTAACAATATTTGTTCTTCCTATCCAGGAACATGGAATCTTTTTCCATTTTTTGGTGCCTTCTTCAATTTCTTTCATAAGCTTTCTATAGTTTTCAACGTATAGATTTTTCACCTCTTTGGTTAGATTTATTCCTAGGTATTTTATGGTTTTTGGTGCAACTCTAAACGGGGTCGATTCCTTGATTTCTCTTTCTGTCGCTTCCTTGTTGGTGCACGACGGTCTTCTAATTGTTGTAAACCCAGCTTGCTTCTGACTGTGGAGAGGACGCCTCCACCTGTTCACACATCAGGTGATGCACTAGCCTAGATGCAGGTGGGGACATTCTGATTTGAGCCGGGAATTAGAACCCACAGGTTCTGAGTCTCATCTCAGTATCGAAACTCACTTAGGTACCCGTGCGATCCCCAGCGGTGGGGGACAGCACCCGGGGACAGCACCCGCTGGACTTTGGGGGAGTAACCAGAACACCCAGCCTCAACATGCAGCAGTCCCGGCTGGTGGGTCCTCCTGTCCTTCTGCAAGACCGAGGTTCCCTGCTTTCAGGCCCGTGGGGCTAAACGCAAGGGGAGGCACAGCCTTGTCCTCCACCGACTTGGGAAGTAGGCGCCAGAGTCTTATCCTGCTCCAGGTCTACGACGAGGAAACTTATCTGTGAAATGCGACATTTTCTTACTGTGATGTTGGCTTCCTTTTACCGTTTTACTTAGGATTTTTACTTCTGAATCCATAAGGGTTGTGAGCCTGCGGTTTACATGTGTGTGTGTGCCTGTGTGCCCCTGTGCACGTGGGTGTCTGCATACTTTCTTTCTTTCTCAGGTGTAGGTTTTAGTGTCCTCCTTGCTTGATAAAAATAATCGGAGGTTTCCCTGGTTGTTGTGCTCTAAAACAAGGTATGATCACGGGGCCCCCAGTCTCTAAGGTGTGGGTACTTCCTGCTTGAGATTACCGGGGTCTGGGGGCTTCCCAAGACCATTTCATGCAGGCGTCCTCTATTTCTCCTGTGGAAATCAACCACTGTAAGCTCTCCATCGCTAGTGAGGTCAAATTAGGTCAACTGTATTTTCCTAAGAAATTGTCCATTTAACCTAGCTTTTAGTGGGATTGCCTAATGTGTGAAAAGTAGTGTGTTATGGTTTTCTTTTAAACTTTGTTAAAAGTTTATTTATTTATTTATTTTGAAAGACAGAGAGAGAGAGAGAGAGAGAGAGAGAGAGAGAGGCTGGGGCAAGAAGAGAGGGAGAGAGAATCCCAAGCAGGCAAGGAGGCTCCGTGCTGTCAGCTCGATCTTACAAACTGCGAGGTCACGACGTGAGCCGAAGTCAGACCAACCGCACCACCCAGGCGCCCCAGTGGCTTACAATTTTTAATTTGTTCCATGTCATTCTCCCTTTTGTCCTTTCTTATTTTGAACATTTGGGGCTCCTCCTATTTTTCCTAATTATTCTAGCTGGTGTCTTGTCAACTTTGTTATTTAAGAATCATACATTTGATTTGTTAATCTTATCTACTACTTTACTATTTGACACATCTCTACATTATTAATTCCTGATTTTACCTTTGCTATTTTCTCCCTGTGCATTCTTGTGTTTTACCTTATAATTTTTTTTTCAGTTTTCCGCTTTGGAGATTTCACTCAGTTACTTTATTCTTTCCTTTCCTATTAATATAGAGACATAATGCCATGAATTTCTATCACTGTTTTGAAAGTATTCCATAGAGTTTGAAATGCATGTTTTATTATTAGTTTTCAGGAATTCTGATATGTCTGTGTGTTTGGCCTCTCAACCAAGAATTATGAAATTGAAGTTATCTTATTTTTTAAGTTTATTTATTTATTTTGAGAGAGAGAGAGAAAAAAAAAAGCAGGGGAGGGGCAGAGAGAAGGAGAGAGAGAATCCCAAGCAGGCTCTGTGCCGTCAGTGCAGAGCCTGATGCAGGGATTGATCCCACGAACCATGAGATCATGACCTGAGCCATGATGAAGAGTCAGATGTTTAACCGACTGAGTCACCCAGGTGTCCCAAAATTCATTTAATTTTCAGGGAAAATAAACTTTTTTGGAGGGGTGGTAATTTTTACCCTGTAATGTTATGCCATTGTGATCAACAAGTATTGCCCATGCTACTTATAACTTATGGAATATATTTATGCTTTCCTTACCTACTAACACTTGATCAATTTTTGTAAATGATAGATTTTCAGTTAAGAAAATATTCTATATTCTCTAAGTATGTACTGTTTGGTATTTGTCTAAAACAGCTTCATTTTTGTTATTATTTATTAAATCGTTAAAAATTAGTTGTGACTTTAATGGCACTATTTTTTTTTTTTTTTTTTGCTGTAAGCAAGTTTTTTTTTATTAAGAGGACTCAGATACCTCTAAATCACTTTAAGAACACTCTTTAGTTGAGGAAATGTGTTAGTCATCCACTCTTGTATAACACGTTACCTGAAAACTGAGCAGTTAAAACGGTAACACGACGGAGCCGGGCCCCCCGTGACTCAGGCGCCTCCCACACTGCAGTCACTACAAGCCCCGACTGGGGGGCCTTCCAAGGCCATCCTGTGACCACGGGCTCTCGTGTGCCCTGGCCGCCACGGTGGCCCGATGGTGCGAGACAGCAGCCTCCTCAACGCAGTGGGACGAAGCATGAAATTAAACCAGCCTGCAGGGGCTGGGTTGGCACTGACTTTATTTCTGGTTCCCCGGGATTCCAACCAGACCTGTCCTGGGGACACCTGGGCGGTGGGCACAGCCCGGACTTGAAAGACTCCTTCCCGGACGCACACACTTACACGCACCGGTTCACGCGGCTCCCACAGCCACACCCACGCACGCTCACACAAGGCATTGACACACTTGTGCAGTCACGCCCACCCACACTTGGGCACACGCACGTGCATACTCACCCAGGTGACCACCGTCGGCCCGGGCCAGAAGGAACCAGGCTTTCTCACAGTTTCCACCTCTTGGCTTCCTGTCCTGTTTCTAGCCACCATCTCACCAAAAACCTGCGCCCTCCTTTGAATCTCCGGCGCCCTCCCTTCTCCTCCCGTGCCCCTCCCCACGGCACGTCCTAGAACACGGGGAGGTAGGCTGCGCGGCCCGTGGCCGGACGTCTCAGAACAACACCCGCCGAGTCCCGTGACACACCGTCTCGAGAGCTCCCTGAACGGCCCCAGCCTTGCTCATCCCCCAAAGCACAGCCCCAAAGAGCCTGAGCAGACACTCCCCGGAGGTTCCACCGGGACCGGCCTTCGTCACGTCGTCCAGCATGCGGACAGGTTCTAGGGCGGCCTCCGTGCTGCGGTCCCCCACACGTCGCACCACGCCTGTCCGAGGAATCCGGGACAGATGCAGGGTCGTGGCCACCAACGCTCCGTACCTGCACACGGACGCGCTTCGCTGGGCCACAAAGCGCGTGAGCATCTCCCAGCGTGGGAAGGTGTGCCCCGTGGAGGAGGGAACGAGTGGAAGGACAGGGTGTGGGGCTGCGAACACTTCTCCTCCGGCCGTGACGGTGGTCCCAGGATGTTAAGTCCCGCCCTGCCCTTCCGGGGAGTGCTGTTGTCATCAATACGTAATATATCAGAGTGAGCTCAAAATTTGGCTCAAGCCCGCTGGAGTTTTAAAGGGTCCCCAGCTCCACGGTGCACCATTCCGAAAGGGAGCGGGCCAGCAGGAGTCGCCTCAAGGTGAACCCGGTCACTCGACCCAGAGGGTGCCCCTGAAATTGAACGTCAGCGTGAACGGACAAAAGTGGGGAGAAAGGTTCTCGCAGAGCAGCAGCAAAGAGCAGGCTCTGTATCCGGGCTCGTGTGGGACGTGGGGGAAGGCCGTATTTGTCTCCGGATCACTAGGTGAGCAGCGTGGACGAAGGAAAGAGGGGTCTCGCTCAGCACCCAGCGAGCTTCAGTCCTAACCCTGAATTGGCCTTGGGGCAGCACGCCCCGAGTCTTGGGGGTGACGTTTCTTGGCTCTATAGCCAGTCTCCATTGGCAGATGGTGAGCGTGGCTAAAAATGATCATGATCGTGTCACAGTGAGAAGAACAATTAACAAATGCAAACTTAAAAATTATAGACTTGGAGCGCCTGGGTGGCTCAGTCGGTTGAGCACCCGACTTCGGCTCAGGTCATGATCTTGCGGTTTGTGGATTCCAGCCCCGCGTCGGGCTCTGTGCTGACGGCTCAGAGCCTGGAACCCGCTCCGGATTCTGTGTCCCCCTCTCTCTGCCCCTCCCCTGCTCGAACTCTGTCTCTCTCTCTCAAAAATAAATAAATATTAATTTTTTTTTAATTACAGACTTCTTAGTTCTATGGAAAAGCAAAGTCACATTTCAGCTTACCACTCCTTCCACATGAGTTAACTCGGCAAAGTGTTGGCCTCGCCTGAGTCCCTGGTGTGCAAATCCACACACTCAGGGGCTATTTGTGGATCAAGGACACCTCTCCTAACAGGACCACGGTGACAAATTAGTGACCACTCGAACCCAAAGAGTGAACACTACTTAAGTTTTGTTTAGTGAAGTAAGTACTCCTATTAGCTTGGTGTTCACCCCTGTCCGAGCCCAGGGGTCTGGGATGCTGCCACCAGAAGGTCCTCACCCAGACGTCAGACAGCGTGGTCTCCGTAAACCACGTCACTGTCACTGGGGGCCCCCGTGGCTCTGTTCTCCAGATGCCATGGGAGACGGAAGCAGGTGGTGGGGTCCCTCCTGAGCACGTGTGTCCTCTCTGGGATCAGTGCTGGGCACTTGGTTGGAGGTCCCCAAGGCAAATCTTCCAAGTAATGCCACCAATCCTCCTCCTGTCCTGTCAGCGTGGCCTCTTTTAGCTGAAATTCGAAAGGCAGGGCTGTGAACATAGCTTTAGCGAGATTTTAAAGGTCACATCATCTCCTTCTGCCTTGACGTTCCCTCTGTGTCTGCAAGAATCCGAGAGGATTACTAGCTCAGGGCGCCCGGCAGCCTAGAACCCAGTCCACACGTATGACGTCTCTGCCACATGCAGTGTGACATCCAGGCACTGGCCGTGTCATACGGTGCTGTTTGGCTTGGGTCCTCTTCCGAGTGTCTATTACCGGGTAACAAACTTCCTCACGTTTGTTGGCATTAAACCAAAACCACGTCGTGATGCTCCCGGATCCCACGGGCCAGGAACTCCGAGAGGGCACCGAGGGCCGGCTGCTCTCTGGTCCCTCATCAGAGACGAGTCTGGGGGCTCAGCCAGGAGGACTGAATGGCGGGAGTCCACTGCACCCTCCCTCTCCTCCACGGCAGGTGCAGGGGCTGGCCCCTCCCGGTGACCTGACTTCTCTGAGGTCCTGACACAGTCTTCAAAGGAGCCGTGTCCCTCTAAAGATCTCACCTCGGAAGCCCTGTCACGCCCTGTTGGTGGAGGGGACAGAAGCTCAGCCCACGGGGAAGGGGAGGGAAATGGACCCCACTTCTCCATGGAAGGATGACCTAAGCCTGGGACCATTGTCTGTAGCTGTCCCTTTGGGATCTTTGCGCTGGATCAGCGTGCCTGTCCGCTCGGATGGGGCGTCCAGCCTCCACCGTTGTCACTCAGTGCATCCGGCGTGTGCCGCTTTCAACTCGGGGTGCACCACAGACGTGGGGGGTGTGTGTGTATGTCTCCAGCTACAATGCCCCGTGTGTTAGCACGCAAGGTGTCCCCCGAGCGGCCGCCGTGATCACTCTCTGTGAGGACAGCGAACTTGAACGGAGTGTGCTGATGATGTTTTCCCAACTTCTACTTCCTGTCACGTCGAAGCAGAAAGATGATTGGCCCCAAGCCCAGGTGCCGCTTGCCCCCTCCAGTTCTGGGGGAGGTCGATGAGCTTGGGTGACAGCCCCAAGCCGGTGACGGGGGCTGGGGGGTTCAGGGCCCGGGCCCCGGCGCTAAGCCCGCACGCCTCATGCTGTTAAAAGGACCTGCTGCTGGAGACCGGAGACCCCAGGGGCGACCCCCAACTCACACCGGCTCTGCACCCTCACGCGCAGCCCCAGGGCCGGCCTCCTCCCCGTGAAGGCGCTGGCTCAGCGTGGGCAGCGTGACACAGAGTTTTGTGTTCTAGCAGGACGGGGACCAGGGTTTCGGGGAGGCAGGCAGGTCACAGCCCCACCCTCACGAGCTCCCCATGAGCTGTTAGGTTGCCGGGACCCCAGATCCTCAAACACCCGGTCTCTACCCCACCCCGACCCTGGGCCCAGAGATCCGCTCTGTCTCCTCCTCACCCTCTAGGCTCCAGGACCCCCCCCTCCCCACAAGGTTACCCCAAGCCTGGTCTCCGGGCAGACGCAAAGGTGTAAAATGAAGAAGCTTCTGGATGCAGTGACAGCTTCTGCAGACGCCAGCAAGTGGGGGTTTTGAGCCTCAAAGGATGGGGAGATCTCGGGTGCCCGCTCAGACAGACCACACGGCTGCACGGATGCACGTCACCCCCCCACCCCCCGGCCGTTGTCTGGATGTTGCCACAAGGGTCTCTGTGCAGAAAAAGCGCCGCTCTGTTTTCAGACGTGGGGGGCGAGGGGGTGCAGGATGCTGAGGCGTCTAGCAAGTCTGCCCAAACCACAGAGCAGCTCCCACCGCGGCACGGACAGCGGGCTGGCCAAGGTCGGGGCACGAGTCACAGCCAGAGGCCAGCTCTGTTACCAGGCCCTGGTGACAAGACACTGCAGCCTCTGTGACTCACCCCCTCCCGAGCGGACCCTCAGGGAGCGGTCGCGGGGTCGAGTGACCATCCCGAGCAAGGGCTGCACTGAGCGCACGTTTCAGCACAGAGGCCCTGACGTTCGGGGCGGAGTGCCAGGGGCCGGACCGGGGTCCCCATCCGTTCGCGCCACACTGATGCCCACGTCTGCGGAGGCCACAGCTGTGTGTGCCCTTCCCACGCACCAAAGCGCCTCCCAGGGCGGGTCACCCGGTGGGGGGCGCGGCCAGAGGCACAGGGGCACCCTCGGTGGGCACCGACCTTGCTCACGCTGGAGGACGTCCTGAGGCTCCACGGCACAGAACGTGCCTGCTGTTCCGGAAGCATGACTCCCAGTCTTAAGACACTAAGGTGGGCTTGGCAGGTCCCGGGAAGGAGAAACTAACTGGCAAGAGCCCGAAAGGCACTGGCCAATGAAAATGCAAATAATCGGGGGCGCCTGGGTGGCTCGGTCGGTTAAGCATCTGACTTCGGCTCAGGTCACAACGTCAAGGTCCGTGAGTTCGAGCCCCGCATCGGGCTTTGTGCTGACAGCTCAGAGTCTGGAGCCTGTTTCGGATTCTGTGTCTCCCTCTCTCTCTGCCCCTCCCCCGTTCATGCTCTGTCTCTCTCTGTCCCAAAAATAAATAAACGTTAAAAAATTAAAAAAAAAAAAAAGAAAATGCAAATAATCAAAATGCCTACGTGTGCCTCTCCGGATGTTCTAGTTCCTTTGCTCTTTTTCGTTAAATGACGTGATCTTTATTTTATGTTCTATTTTCCTTATTTTTCCACCTTGTGACCTCTCGCTTGAAGGATTTTACAGTGCACTCACCTGAAGCCAAAGCGGACTTCAGTTATCTGCCAGACTGACCGTCGGGGACCGTGTGTGTCCCATCGCACGCACGTTACACGCTAAGCGTCATCTGCAGACACGCGTGCAGGCAGCCACGGGCTCATCTGTGCCTGGGCGTGCATTCGTAACTTGGACTTGCACAACTGTCTTCCTTGCCGCGAAAAGGACCTTGGATCACGTGTCCGCATTTTGTCCGGGTCGCGGGTGGGAGCGCTGGAGACCCAGCTTGCTGTTGCTGGGAGCCGGGGGCATCTGCAAATAGTGTGGCCGCCCCCCACCCCCGCTCAAAGCCTGCTGTTTGCTGTTATTAACTGACCCAGAACCTTTCGCCCTTTTTGTTTTCGTGCCTGATTTCGGGGAGTCTGTGAGCGTGCAGGGTGAGGGGCTGCAGGCGGGAGCACCCCGCTGTCAGGAGCCCACGAGGCTGATTCTTGAGGCCGGTCTCCCGGGCAACTGCCCACAGCCTTGACCTGTTTGCCGAGGTCAGCAGTTCACAGGCGGGCAAGGGCACATTTTTCTGAGTCTTTACCCTCACGTTTGTAAATGTTTGCGTTCTCTTTTCTCTTTTTTAATCAAAAAGTTTCTATTTGGAAAAGGAGCTTTGAAATTATTGCTGTCCTTTACAAGAAATGCCCAGCAAACCCCCTTCTGCGGCCCTGCCCCGTTCGGGGGGCTATTAAAGCCCCCGGCAAACCCTCCTTGGGTTGTTATGGCATCGAGATGAAGAATGTTCGGCCAGAGCGCCTCCGTCTTCTGCGGGGTCCGGCCGGCTGCCGACGAAGCCCACGGTGGCCTTCCTCTCACCCTTCTGTTTTGCAAAGACGTGGCCAGCCCAGCCTTCCCCTACCCCGGGGCTCCTGCAAGCCCGTGGTCACAAGCGTGCAGGGCCACCGGACCTTCCTGCCTTGTTCCCGCCCCTTGGGGACTCGGCCCCCGGCCGGGTGGGTGGACGCAGGACACCTAAGCCCTGTGTCTCCAAGCTCCCCTCTCCTGAGACCTGACCCCCAGCCTCGATTCACATTTTCAGCCCCTCGCTTATTCCAAACAGAAGGCGACAGGCAGCGAGTGAAACATAGGTCAGGTGTGTCACCGAAATTGGACAGAGAATTTGAAATCCCCATGAAAGTAGCTTAACCCGCCTCGTTGTTCAACATCCTTATTAAGTGAACTGCTTTTGTGCGAGAGTTGAAACTGGTAGACTGGCCGTGGACGGGCCCTGCCTCTTTCCACAGCCGTGTAGCGCATGGCGGGCACGACGACCGGCGGGTAGGGGTGGCCAGCCCCAGCCCAACCGCAGGGCCGGGAGTGGGGAGGACTCTGTTCAAAGGAAAAGCCAGGTATGGGGAAGCAGACTCTCCCCAGTCCGAAGGCCAGCTGTCCGGGACTCAGCTGGCACTAAGAAGTCACCTCTCTCGTCTGTATGTCTGTTTCTAAGCCACCTACGCGGTGGTCTGGGTAGTGGTCCTGTGAGGGTGAGGCTGAGGGGAGAAGGCACCCGGGAGAGCTTCCAGAACCGGGAACCACTGACCTGGAGGCCAGCCCCCCGCACACCAGCCATCTCATTTCGCAGACCCAAGAAGGGGTGCGGGGCTGCCGTGCTCTCTGCCATAGGCGGTGGCAGGGCCAGGAGGTTGTGGCCAGGGGAAGGCCACATGAGGTGACATGGAGCGACACGGCCCTGCTCTCGTTAGATGCGTAACCTGGACGGGACAGCTCCTTCAGGAGGCCGTCCTCCCTGCCGCACTGCCAGGATGAACCCGGGTAGAGGGCGAGCCCGCTGAGAAATCCCGGCTCCCCAGGGAGGGGAGAGCTGGACTTCGCCCACGGAGGAGCCACGTGATGTGCTCCCTTCGAAGAGCAAACGTGTCGTCTAGTCTCACGAGAATGTAGAGCTCGAGGCGCCATGTTGGAAGCTGGCAGGGCCGAAGGCCAGTGACGGTGCTCCCTCATGGGTGCCCCCCAAATGAACTAAAATAACAAATGGAAAGCCCCACCCATAGCCAACATCCATAGATGCTGACAGAGGAGGCGGGACCGAGTCCACACAGAGGGTCCCACGCACAGCGCACGAGTCCGTGCACCCCACTGCCCTTCCGGGTCTCACCCAGGCTCCTGTTTGCCATGAGCCATCAAACCACCGGTCAGCCACGCAACTCACCGAGTCACCGGTGAGACCAAATGGCCTGGAAGTCTCCAGCTCCGGGAAGTCCCCGCCCCGTCCCCAGCACGCTAGGACAGCGGCCACACCTCCTTGGGGGTAAATATCAAGATCCACCCACAATGAATGCGGTGGGGTGGGGGGAGGCAGGGGCTCAAATCCATCCCCACAGAAGCTCACATATGAGGAGTCTCGGTGCCTCTGTTCCAGATTCAGCCACGAGAGGGAAGCAAAGGATCGTCTCCATCACAGACTCCAGCACACGAACACCCACATCCTGCCAGATCCTGCCTATCAGGCACACGTCACTTTTATGGGTGGGATCAGGGATGCGTATATACTTTTTTTGGAGTGAAATGTGTTCATCACACTCTACCCTCGTGAGTTCTCAGGCAGAGGCAGTGCTTTGCTGCCCCGTTATCACAGACTGTTTTAAGTTAGGAAACTAAAGACCAGCGCTGAGTGCTGTGGAACTGCACGTTGCTCAGTAGTCCTTGACCTGCGGCAGTCGCTAAGGACCCCTTGGGTCGTCACAGGAAAACTGCTAAGTGTAACCAGTGCCTGTTGCCGTAAGAGCGCGTGGCCTGTGTTTCTGCCTCTAGCCATGGGCTTTCTGTGCTCGGTTCGAAGATCCTCGAGCTTGGGAAAATGCACACGTCTTTTTCTTTTTTTTTTTTTTTTTTTAATTTTTTTTTCAACGTTTTTATTTATTTTTCGGACAGAGAGAGACAGGGCATGAACGGGGGAGGGGCAGAGAGAGAGGGAGACACAGAATCGGAAACAGGCTCCAGGCTCTGAGCCATTAGCCCAGAGCCTGACGCGGGGCTCGAACTCCCGGACTGGGAGATCGTGACCTGGCTGAAGTCGGACGCTCAACCGACTGCGCCACCCAGGTGCCCCGCACACGTCTTTTTCAAAGAAACATGGTGCACTCGCTCTTGCGTAAAACTGATCAATGTCGAGAGATGGTTGACGCCCGTGAAGTGGTTTTTGTGGGTGGGAAACCCATGTGGGGGATTCGTACTGGGTCCCTCTTATCACAGAGTGGGAATGAAGTCTACCTAATTTACCAAGTCACGTTCACACTCTAGTTTAACCACCTTGTAGCCATCAGTAAACACGTGAGGCTGGAAAAAAGTGAAAAGAACGCGACCGGGTGCGTCTGGGTGGCTCAGTTGGTTGAGCGCCGGACTTGGGCTCACGTCACCATCTCGCGGTTTGTGGGTTCGAGCCCCGCGTCAGGCTCTGTGCCGACAGCTCGGAGCCTGGAAGCCTGCTTCGGATGCTGCGTCTCCCTCTCTCTCTGCCCCTCCCCCAACTCGCTTGCTCTTTCTCTCTCTTCTCTCAAAACGTAAATAAACATTAAATATTTATATATTTATTATATTTATTTATATGCATTTATTTATATTTTATTTATTTATATTATTTATATATTAATTAATATATTATATAGTTATATAATGTATTATATATTATTATATAAATATGTATTTATTAATATATATTATATGTATATATATATATATATATATATATTAAGAATGAGGCCATTGTCTGTCCCTGGGTTTGTGAACTGGCAGCAATGTCTGACCTCCAGATACTTCTCAGAGTACAGTCGCCACTGAAATTATTTGCTTTCGATATGCGTGAAGGACGAAGTCTTCTTGGAGTGTAACAGAAATGACAACCTGTGACTGGAGGGAAGAAGAGGAGAACGTTAGGTGGAGACCCTCGCAGGCACCAGGACTGGGTTGCTACCGGGAGAGGTTGGGATTATTTAACCGGGGGTGGAGGCGTCTCATCAAGCAGCAGATGTCACCAGGTGGGACAGCAGCGTCCCCTGCAGCCGCGGGGGCCTCGGCATTCTCCTACGCACCCACATAGAATGGAACCCCCCCACCTCTTGTCCTGAGTCTCCCGGGGAGGTGGGGGCCCGCAGCACCTGTACGTGACAACCGGCGCTGACCCGCGGCAGGCGCACGAGTGGCTGGGTGGCAACCGCACCGGGCACGGACGCGATCCCCCCGCCGTGCCGCGACCGTCTAGCTCCGCGAGGATGCACCGAGCCGGCGCATCACAGCCCTGCGGGGCCTACGCAGAGACACCGGCCGCGCGCCCCCCGGGGGGCTGCAGAGGAACCAGCCGGACTTGGCGGTGATCGGCTCCCGTCCCTACGTGTCTTCACGAGGCCTTCTCACTCCTGCGTCCCTCTGCCCCAACCTGTTTCTGACGAGGACACTCTTATCTGGACCCAGGGCCACCCTGGTGCAGTATGATTTCGTCTCAATCTTTACGTTAATTCCATCTGCAAAGACTCTGTTTCCAAATGAGGTCCCATTCTGAGGCTCCAGACGGTGTGCGTTTTTGCAGTGCGCCGTGGGGCACGCTGTATACGCCGGAGGACAGCCTCTGTGGGGCGCTGGCTGGGGGGGCCCAGCACGAACCGCTTCCCCTGTGTGCTCCCCTTGTATCCTTAGCGCTACCCAGTGAGGAGGTGCTGTTCTCATCACTCCCATCTTACAGGCGGAAAAACCGAGACCAGCTGTGACACTCATCCAAGGTGTCAAAGCTAAAAGGTGGCCGGCCCAGGGCTAGGCTCCAAGGCCACATGACATAGTTTTCTTTCCTGAGCACCAGAGGAATCCACCCGGACGGTGCCCCGATCCAGGATAACTGCCCAACACTCAGCTCAGCGGGGAAATGCCCTAAGTCGCCTTTAACAACTAATTAGAACTCACTGAGGGCGTCTGGGGGACTCAGCCGGTTAAGCATCGACCTCAGCTCAGATCACGATCTCACAGTTCGTGGGTTCGAGCCCGGCGTCAGGCTCTGTGCTGACACTGTGGAGCCTGCTTGGGATTCTCTCCCTCCCTCCCTCTCTCTCTGCCCCTCCCCTGTGCTCTCTCTTTCTCAAAGATAAAATAAACATTAAAAAAAGCAACTAACTGGAATTTTGTTTTTGTGACTACTTTAAAAGTGGAATCTCCAGAAAACAAGTATGGGAAAAGAATGAAAGCAGCTGTTGACATCCAGATGTCTGTCCCTCTTTGTGAAATTCTTGGCCCGTCACGCACCAGAGGGAGGGCTCACTAATCTTGGATCGCTCACCGTGCCAGAGATGAGATCTTCATAAACTTCCAGGCTGTCATCTGGGGGAGAAGAAGGGAGAGCGAAACAAACGAGACAAGATGCGGGTCTCAGCAGATTTCCGAAGCAGGACGC